>NC_057803.1:319125299-319489768 GCF_018294505.1 Triticum aestivum | reverse complement strand
GCGGCGCGGCGGGACGCAGTGGCGAGGGGCGGTGGCACGGCAAAGTCGGCGGCGGCGTGGGGCTAGGGCGGCTAGGGTTTGGGGGGGGTCCGGCTGGGCCTCCCCGGCTTATAAAGCCGTACGGGCCTGGTGTCCGGGTCGGACACAGCCCGTAGGTCGGTTGCGATTTTTTTAAAATAAAGTTACGCTCAGAAAAAAAGCAAAAGGTCTACTAAACGGACTCCAAAAATCCCGAAATAAATTTTCTTCGGCTTTTAAAATCAAGCCGCACAGGATGAACATTTATTTGGGGCCTAAATGCAATTTTGAAAAACGCGCATTTTTCCTAAATTTAAATAAAATAGCAAATAAAACCAAATAAAATCTTAATTGATTTTTTTATTAAATCCTCAATATTTCTTTATTTTGGGAAAGTCATTTTATTCCCTCTCTCATAATTTTTATAATAGAAATAATTGAAGATAAAATAAATAAAATCAAATGATCCTATTTTCAAAATTTGAGACAACTCAAATATGAAAATAACGAAATCCCCAACTCTCTCCGAGGGTCCTTGAGTTGCGTGAAATTTGTAGGATCAACCAAAATGCAATAAATATGATATGCAATGATGATCTAGTGTATAACATTCCAAATTGAAAATTTGGGATGTTACATCAAGAAACTCCAACTACTCAAGCAAGGAACCAAGAGCATTGAAGAGTACTACGAGGAGATGGATACTGCCATGATAAGAGCCAACATCACGGAAGATGATGAGCAAACAATGGCACGTTTATTGAATGGACTCAACCATCCTATCAAGAAGATCACCGACTTCCTACCATACTCGAACCTCATCGAGCTAGTACATCAAGCTACCAAAGCAGAACATCAAGTGCAAGATGATTACAAGTATGCCAAGTTCTCATCCAAGTCATACGGCTTCTCCAACACCCAACTTCAACGACTCCAACACCATCTACCAAGCCTTCTACAAGCAACGTCGACAAGTCGAGTTCCAAGAAAGCTTCATCAACTCCAAGTCATCCTCCTACTACAAGCAACTTCAAGCCGAGAGCTTCATCATCATCCAATCCAACCGATGAGACCGTCAAGTTGAGTTCCTTCAAATGCTTCACATGTAGAGGCCGATGCCACAAGTCCAATGAGTGCACCAACAAGCGGACCATGATCCTCAACGACGACGGCACCTATGACTCGATGAGTGAAGGAGAAATGGACGCTCTTGAGCAAGTCTCCATGCACCGGCAAGTGAACGATGAAGAGTAACAAGTATTTTGCGATGAAGATTCAAGTCCCGCTCTTGTTGTCTCCAAGGTCTTAACTCTCCAACATCACCAAGAAGAAGACCAAAGATGCCACATATTCCACACCAGGGCCGACATGAATGGAAGATCCGTCAAGGTCATCATCGATGGAGGGAGTTGTCATAATCTCGCAAGTGAAGAACTTTGCTGCAAGCTCCAATTGCCCAAGAGGAAGCACCCACATCCATACAAAGTGCAATGGCTTAGGGACTCCGGCACTATCCAAGTCGACCATCGAGTACAAGTCTCCTTCAAAATTGGCACCTACGAAGACAACTTAGAGTGCAACGTAGTTCCAATGACCGTTTTCCGTGGACGCCCATGGCAATTTGATAGAGGAGTCATCCACAACGATCGAACGAACCACTTCATCTTCCACATGAAGGGCAAGGAGTATGTCCTTCGTCCCATGTCTTCAAGCCAAGTTGTCTCCGACAAGCAAGCCACCCATCATGGAGATAAGAGTGAGAGAGTGAGCCACCAAAAAGAGAGTGAGCGCCACAAGCCCAAATCGAGCCTCTCCACGATGAGAAAAAAATAAGAACTTAGTCCTATTTGCCACCAAAATGTTGTCTTCTCTTTTGCAGGAGTTTCATGATGCTTTCCCCGACGAGCTACCTCCGGGACTACCTCCACTACGAGGCATTGAGCACTGCATCGACCTCATCCACGGAGCACCACTTTTGAACAAAGCTCCCTACCGAGTCAACTCCGAAGAAACCAAAGAAATACAAAGGCAAGTAAAGCATATCATAGACCATGGACATGTGCATGAAAGTTTGAACCCTTGTGCCATCCCGGTCATTCTTGTGCCAAAACGAGACGGTAGCTTTCACATGTGCTCCGATTGTAGACCTATCAATGCTATCACTGTTCATTATAGGTATCCCATTCCACGCCTTGATGATATGCTTGATGAACTTAGTGGTGCCATTATCTTTTAAAAAATTGATCTTAAGAGTGGTTACTATCAAATTCGCATACAAGAGGGTGATGAATGGAAAACCGCTTTCAAAACCAAATTTGGATTATATGAGTGGTTAGTCATGCCTATGGATCTATCGGAAGCACTGGGTACTTTTATGCATCTTATGAATCATGTTTTTCGCCCTTACATTGGTGTGTTTGTTGTGGTCTACTTCGATGATATCCTTGTATTTAGCAAGTCTCTCAAAGAGCATGTCACCCAAGTCCGAACCGTTTTACAAACTCTTCGAAAAGAGCATCTCTATGCTAATATGGAGAAATGCATTTTTGGCGTTGACAAGCTCGTTTTCTTGGGCTTTGTTGTTTCCTCTAAGGGTGTTCATGTTGATGAGTCCAAGATGAATGCTATCAAGACTTGGCCAAAACCAACCAACTTGCTTCAAGTGAGTAGTTTTCTTGGCCTAGCGGGTTTCTATCATCGCTTTGTGAAAGAATTTAGCACCATTGCTTCGCCTTTGCATGCTTTTAGCAAGAAGAATCCACCTTTTGTTTGGGGACCATCCCAAGATACCGCTTTCAATGAGCTTAAGAATTTTCTTACTCATGCTCTCGTGCTTGCGTTACCCAACTTTGACAAACCCTTTGAGATTCATAGAGATGCTAGTGGTAATGTCATAGGAGGTGTGTTAACGCAAGAGAAGCGCCCCATAGCTTACTTTAGTGAGAAACTCTCCGGCGCGCAACTCAATTACCCCATATATGACAAAGAGCTATATGCTTTAGTCCGTGTTTTGCATGAATGGGAACACTATCTTCGCCCTCATGAGTTTATCATTCATACCGATCATGAAACACTCAAGTATCTTAAGGGCCAAACCAAGTTGAAAAAGCGTCATGCTAAATGGACTGAATTTATTGATTCTTTTCCTTATGTCATCAAGTACATTAAAGGTAAGGAAAACATTGTGGCGGATGCCCTTTCCTGCATATGCATGCTTGTTACTCAACTTGAATTGGATGTCATTGGCTTTGAGCATATAAAAGACTTGTATGAGCATGATTCTACTTCTGCTACTCCTTATGCCAAGTGTTTGACACACACGTCTTGGGAACGCTATTACATCAAAGATGGATATCTTATGAGAGCTAACAAGGTTTGCATCCCCGAGTCTTCTCTTCGTTTGTTGCTTTTGCAGGAATCACATGGAGGAGGCTTAATGGGACATTTTGGACAAGACAAGACTTTCGCCACGCTCTCGAAGAACTACTTTTTGCCCAAGATGTTTCGCGACGCCAACCGCTTCAACAACCGATGCTGTACATGTCGCAAAGCTAATTCCAAAGCTCAATCCCATGGCCTTTACATGCCTTTCCCAATTCCTTATCAACCATGGGAAGACATTTGCATGGACTTTGTACTTGGATTTACTAGGACTAAAAATGGAAAGGATTCAGTATATGTCATTGTGGACCGTTTCTCCAAGATGGCACATTTCACTCCTTCCAACAAGATAGACGATGCTTCACATATTGCAAACCTCTTTTGTAGGGACATATTGCGTCTACAGGGAGTGCCAAAGACTATCGTCTCGGACTGCGACGTGAAGTTCCTAAGCTACTTTTAGAAGACCCTATGCGCCAAGCTCGGAATCAAGCTACTCTTCTCCACGGCTTACCATCCTCAAATCGACGGCCAAACGGAGGTGACATACCGCACACTCTCTGCTCTACTTTGAGTACTCATCAAGAAGAACATCAAAGAGTGGGAGGAGTGTCTACCTATCGCCGAGTTCGCGTACAATCTAGCAAAACACTCAACAATGGGCAAGTCCCCCTTCGAGGTCGTCTACACATTCAACCCATTGTCACCATTGGACATTCTTCCGCACCACTACAAGAGCGCATCAATTTGGACGCAAGTGCACGTGTGAACCATCTCCAGAAGGTTCATGAAGATACAAGGCAAACCATCAATCGCCAAGTACAACGACTTGCGACCAAGCGCAACATCAACAAGCACCCCATGGTATTAAACATTGGAGATCTTATGTGGCTACACCTTCGCAAGGACCGTTTCCCCAACGAACGCAAGTCCAAACTTCAACCACGTGCGGATGGACCCTTCAAGGTGCTTGAATGCTACAACAACAACCCCTACAAGATTGACATCCCACGCGACAAGTACTCCGTGAGCTACATCTTCAACATCAAAGATCTCTCGCCCTACCATGGTGATGAGGATTTCGATCCGAGGACACATCTTCCCCAAGGGAGGGGAGATGATGCGGAGCATCCCACGATCATCCCCATTGACGCACCTACACCTCCAATGACACCATTTGGAGCAATAACAAGAGCCCGAGCCAAGGCTATCAAAGATAAGGTGAAATCACTCCTCTCCGAACTTCAACTTTCGATGCATGAGACATGGCTACTTGTAGGATCGAAAGTATGTCTAGAGGGGGGTGATTAGACTACTTGACCAAATAAAAACTTAACATTTTCCCAATTTTAGTTCTTGGCAGATTTTAGCCATTGTAGGACAAGTCAACCAATCATCACACAATTCAAGCAAGCATGCAAAGAGTATATTGGCAGCGGAAAGTAAAGCATGCAACTTGCAAGAATGTAAAGGGAAGGGTTTGGAGAATTCAAACGCAATTGGAGACACGGATGTTTTTCCCGTGGTTCGGATAGGTGGTGCTATCCTACATCCACGTTGATGGAGACTTCAACCCACGAAGGGTAACGGTTGGGCGAGTCCACGAAGGGCTCCACCCACGAAGGGTAATGGTTGTGCGAGTCCACGGAGGGCTCCACCCACGAAGGGTAATGGTTGCGCGAGTCCACGGAGGGCTCCACCCACGAAGGGTCCACGAAGAAGCAACCACCCACGAAGGGTCCACGAAGAAGCAACCACCCACGAAGGGTCCACGAAGAAGCAACCTTGTCTATCCCACCATGGCCATCGCCCACGAAGGACTTGCCTCACTAGCGGTAGATCTTCACGAAGTAGGCGATCTCCTTGCCCTTACAAACACCTTGGTTCAACTCCACAATCTTGTCGGAGGCTCCCAAGTGACACCTAGCCAATCTAGGAGACACCACTCTCCAAGAAGTAACAAATGGTGTGTTGATGATGAACTCCTTGCTCTTGTGCTTCAAATGATAGTCTCCCCAACACTCAACTCTCTCTCATAGGATTTGGATTTTGTGGAAAGAAGATTTGAGTGGAAAGCAACTAGGGGAAGGCTAGAGATCAAGATTCATATGGTAGGAATGGAATATCTTGGTCTCAACACATGAGTAGGTGGTTCTCTCTCAGAACATATGAGTTGGAATTGTGTATGTGTTCTGATGGCTCTCTCCAGGAATGAAGAGGAGGTGGAGGGGTATATATAGCCTCCACACAAAATCCAACCGTTACACACAGTTTTCCAATCTCGGTGGGACCGAATCAACAAACTCGGTTGGACCGAAAAGGTCAACCTAGTGACCGTTAGAGATTTTCGGTGGGACTGACATGCAACTCGGTAGGACCGATATGGTTAGGGTTTGGGCATAATGTAATCTCGGTGAGACCGATTACACAAACTCGGTGAGACCGAGTTTGGTAATAAGCTAACAAGAGAGTTGGTCAGGCAAACTCGATGGGACCGATTTGCTCTTTCAGTGAGACCGAAAAGTTACAAAAGGGAAACAAAGAGTTTACATTGCAATCTCGGTGGGACCGATTCGCTCTTTCGGTGAGATGGAAAAGTTACGAAAGGGAAACAAAGAGTTTGCAATCCCATCTCGGTGAGACCGAGATCCCTATCGGTAGAACCAAATTGCTAGGGTTTGGCAGTGGCTTATGACAAGTGAAACTCGGTGGCGCCGGATAGAAAGAATCGGTAGGACCGAGTTTGGCTTAGGGTTTAGGTCATATGTGGATATGGGAAAGTAGTTGAGGGTTTTGGAGCATATCACTAAGCACATGAAGCAAGAGGCTCATTAGGCAACACCTCATCCCTCCTTGATAGTATTGGCTTTTCCTAAAGACTCAATGTGATCTTGGATCACTAAAATATAAAATGAAGAGTCTTGAGCTTTTGAGCTTGAGCCAATCCTTTGTCCTTAGCATTTTGAGGGTTCCACTTTCACATCCATGCCATGCCAATCATCGAGCTTTCCTGAAATAGTCATCTTGGAATAGCATTAGCTCAATGAGCTATATGTTGTTATGAATTACCAAAACCACCTAGGGATAGTTGCACTTTCAATCTCCCCCTTTTTGGTAATCGATGACAACATATAGATCAAAGCTTCGACAAATGATAATAAGGATGAAATATATTGTCGCTTTGAGAAGTATGTGACAAGTAAGAGCTCCCCCTAATTTTGTGCATATTTAAAATTTGCTTTGTACTGCAAATGCACAAAGAGTTAGAGTCATGGGTTACTCTTCCATGTCACATACATCTTGGTGGAGAACTTAAAATGATAAGAATGAAATACATGCACTCATCACCAAGAATAGTGAATGATCACATAAGATAGATAAGATGATAATATTAAGCAAACATTAAGTGTAGCTTATGATCAAACACATGATCATCAATGTCTCATGAGCAATGACATAGTATCTCACACAAAAGCAAACAAAGTTCGAAAAACCACCAAATAAAACAAGAGAGAGTAAAAGCAACACTCTCTCTCGAAGCCTATGATCTATACATTTTCTCCCCCTTTGGCAACAAGTTACCAAAAAGTTCCTAGAAAATGCATAGTGCTAAGTCGACACTCAGGCTTGATCTTCAGGTGGTGGTGGAGTCCGGAGCACTCCAAGGACGAAGCCTTCTGTAGACGTGGTCGGAGTCGAGGCTGAAGTGGATGCTGGAGCTGGTGGAACTGAGGCTGTAGCTGGTACAGACGTGGTAACTGGCACTGCAGACGACCTCGGACCTCGTGGCACTCTGGCAAAGGCATCAGTTGTAGTCTTGCCTCTCCTCTCCTGCATGTCATCCTGGAGCTGCTCCACTACAGTCTGAATCTTTGTCACTTTGACATCCAAGTCATAGAACTTTTGTTCCATGATCCTCTCTAAGCTTGCCTGGTTCTGAGTTAGGGTGGCTAGTCCTTGCTCAATCCGCAGGGTGGATGCAATCAAGTAACCAAGCTGCTCTTGTTTGGTTTTCAGGAAATATTCAGATGCCTCCTCTTGAGTAGGCATCTTGGCAGCTTTCCCCTTCCTCGCCTTCTCCTTCTTGGCTTGTGCTTAGGCAGATGATGGTTCATTCTCATGCATGACAACCTGATTATCTTCAAAATCTTGGATGAATGGGCAGATGTTCCTTATGAAAAAGGTATATGCCTGTGCCCATCTTGGAGTTGATCAGCTCCTGGATCTGAGGGGCATATCCACAGCTCCTCTTCTGGTCTGCTGCAGTCCTCTTGATTGTTTCTATGATGAGGCTCATGACTTTGAATTTCTGTGGCACGTCAAAGATATGAAGCAAGTTGATCGCGTGGCCCCTGATCATCTTGTGATCTCTAGACTTGGGCAATAGGGTGTGCCTAAGAATCCAGTTGATGGTTGGCAGCCCTGACAGAAGATAGTGTACTGAGCCAAACTTGAACGTATCAAGTGCTTCATTTGGAATCTCCTTGTACATGTTTGACATTGAGTTGTGGTCCATCTTCTTCTTGGCATAGATATCCAAGTCATCCTCATGCTGTTCAGGGGCATTAATCAGCTGAGCCCATTCAGCAACTGTAGACTGGTACCTCATACCCTCTGACATCCATACAATCCTGCCATCTGGATAGAAATGGGCTGTGGAGTAGAACTGCATGATGAGTTCCTCGTTCCACTTTGTGAACTTCTGCCCAACAAAGTCCTCTACTCCACATGCCTTGAAGCTGTCGTGCACTCCAGGGTAGTACTCTTCGTTGTCCTTGATGTATTGCCAATCAATCCATCTCATATCACAGACAATTGGCTTCTTATCAAGCAGCACTGTCTCATAAAAGTCCTGTTGTTCCTTAGTGTGGAACCTGTAGTCAACATCACTCCTTCTCCTTGAAGCATACGGATCTGCTTCTCTCCACTTCCTGAGCCCTGAGTCTCTCCTGAGCTTCATGTCCTCAGCCACAGGATGAGCATCACTATGGTCTGGGATCTTGGGCTTGAGCTTTCTGAGCACTTGACCTTCTTCTTCTTCAGCAATGTCAGGCACTGGGGCCTTGTTCTTTTCAGCTGCAGGTATGCTCCTTGTATTCCTCTTTGGCTTTGGCTTTGGAGCTGGCTTGGCCTTAGAAGTAGTTGACCCTGATCTTATGGCATCACCCATCAGCTTGGGTGCCTTAGGTGCTGGTGCAGCAACCTCTTCTTCTTCATCGTCATCTTCCATGATGGAAGCCTTTCCAAGCACTTTGGCTACGGTCTTCTTGACCCTTTCCTTCCTTTTCTTGCCTTCAGCAGCAACTGGCTCTATGGGAGTGGGTTTCTCAATTGAAGCTCTGGCCTTTGACATAGGCTGCCTGCCTGCTGGCCTTTTGATTTTCATCCCTGGCTTTGTGCCTTGAGCTGAGCCATGTTCCTTCTCAAGCACTACTCTCTTTGAAGTTGCTTCCTCTTCTGCCACATAATCCTCATCCTCTGATTCTGAGGTTCTCTTCTTCCTCTGTCTGGTGGCAGCTTTTGGCAGATTGCTACGAGTACTTCTGCTGCCATCATCTGAAGAACTTGAGGGACTAGTGCCCTCACTCATCACTTGCTCTTCTGACATGTTCTGGCTATCACTCTGGTCTGACATGATGAACAAGCTGACTGCTGACCCTGTGAACAGTTTATAGCTGAGGTAGAATAGATGAGCATCACAAAATGCAGAGATTTGTGCAAAAGAATGACTCAAAATCTTAGTTTTCGTTTCCCACTGAAATCATCTCGGATCTACCGATTTTCAAACTCGGTGATACCGAAGCAGTTTTTGGAACCTAAACTAGTGAACTCGGTCAGACCGAGTCACAGTTCGGTGGCACCGAGACTGCTAGGGTTTCACAGAGTTCCAAAATCGGTCACACTGATAAGTAATTCTCGGTCAGACCGAGTCTCACTTGTGCAATGGCATAAGCCAAATCGGTGGGACCGAGTTTTTCAACTCGGTGGGTCCGAGATAGTTTCGGCGGAAACCTAACCCTAAAATTTTCAAATTAAACCTAATCTACGAGTTCATTGACTGGATAGAAGTTTAACAAACGTGGCAAAAATCATGATGATCACAATGTGCTAAGAATCGGATTGGGGAATAGCACAAAGATCGAGTCCATACCCTAGTTCGGCGGAGATTCGCTACGGCGGCAACGGCGGGGTTGAATTTCCGTTGACGGCGACGGAGACCAGCGACTGGAGGCGGCTGGCGGCGAGGAGACGATCCGAAGACCAAGTTGGCAGAGCAGGCTATCGCGCGGGCGAAGGGGTTCGGAAAAATTTCCAAATTTTTGCCCGTGACTATATATAGCCTGACCCTGTCGGTGTGACCGAGTGAAACAACTCGGTGGCACCGAGATGCAAAACTGTATACAGTTGTTGCAACTCGGCGTGACCGAATGGTTCAAATCGGTTGCACCGAGATCGAAAACCTAGATCAACTTAATGATCTCGGTAGGACCGAAAGTAGGGTATCGGTCAGACCGAGAATCATAAATAGGCTTTGGAAGTTTAAGTCTATGACGAATTGGGGACTCCGAGCGCTCCTCACATAGAGTGGTTCGAATCTGACTTGATCAAATTTTGTGATGTAGCATGAATAGAGTTTGAGACAAGAAAAGCATAGATAGCTAGAGGAGGTTCTTAGGCATTCTTGTCCATCCACTTGGCAAAAGGAAATAAAACAAAACAATCAAAACAACAAGTGGATGTCCTCGAATGAGTAAAATATGCAACCAGCATGCTCACACAATAAGATGGCAAATGAAATATGTGACAAGGCATGCACAACCAATTCTAGCATCTATCAAGCAATTTGTGATGACAAGGTCATCTATATATGAGTATATTGACTTAGGAGTCAAGTGAGAACACTTGATCATAGGTCATACTCATCGTTTAAGCTCAAGTGGGGTTACCACTTTTACATAAAGCATTGTTGTGTTCACATCTTTAGAGTTGCTTTAGCTCAAGTCTTAGAGTAAAGCTCCCCCTAGATGTGATATCCCCCCTTAGAGGGATGAACTAACCTCGGGTTTTGTCGATGATGACTTCATGTAGATGTTGAAGATGTGGATGCTCAATGTTGATGTAGATCACTTGGAGCTATCCATTTGAGTGAATTGCACTTTCAATACCTACATGGGTTAGTCCCACAAGGAACAAATAAGGATATCCATAGACATAGAGTGATGCACACAGAAGATGATGTCCATGAAAACTTTTAGGTTACCTTGTCCCTTGTCTTACCAACAAGAGGGTTTGTGACTCCTTGAACTAGTGCAATATGTGGAAGTTATTGCACTTGTTCTTGCCAAAATGATAAGAGTGAAGTATGTTGGCGGAGTCACCCTCAAGAACTCTCTAGTTCTTCTTCTTTTGGATCCACACCATCTTGATGGGAATCCTTGGAGTTGTAGTCGTACTTGATGAAGTGGAACTTGAAGTAGTCTTGGGAATCCACTTGACTAAGGTCTTAGGAGCTTCTTCAAATGCATCAATTTCCTCTTGAAGCTTGTCCTTGCCTTTTTGCTTGTAGTCTTGTGGTGGAAGATCATCTTGAGCTTGTGTCCCCTTGAAAGAAGTATCATACTTCTCTTGTTGAGGAACAAACTTTGTCTTGGGGTATTGATCTTCTTCCCACTCAAATCCATTGGCATTGAACTTTCGTTCAAAACCAACACCTTGATTCTTCCGGTGCATTCCTTGCTTGCACACAATTTCCTCGAATTGCTTACTCCCGGCAAGACTTTTGTACACTCCTTTCTCTATAATTCCCTTCAATAAGATATTTTCTTGCTCAAGTGTAACTTGGCTAAGAGAATCATTAGTGGATTCAAGAGAACTACTAGAATCAACAATATTGGATTTAGCATGATCATTGTTACTGCTAGAGGAAGAATCTTTCTTGTTCTTGTTACTAGACTTGACTTGAGGCATGTAAGTGGATAAGAGTAAACGCTTGGCAGTGTAAGAAGAACTTTTCTTGCGGAGATCATCATTGATTGCTTTTAAGAACTCGTGCTCTTGCTCAAGATTGAGCTTTTCAAAGCGTAATTTCTCATGAGCTCTTAAAAGTTCTCGATGATCTTCGAAGATAGTTTCATGAGCTAACTTAAGAGTGTTTAGTTCTTTAGTTAGAGCCTCAATCTTCTCCTTATCATTTTCATTCATTTTATCTTGATTAGCATGATTAATTGACGTTTCATCATAGTACTCATCACTAGAGTTGTCAACAAGCAAATCATCACCTAACAAGTCATCTTCATCACTATTGAAATCAACATACTCGGGGTGTGTTACCTTAGGACCTTTGGCCATGAAGCATCTTCCAATTCCTTCATTTGGTGAGTCAAATATGTCGTAGGAGTTGGTTGACACAAGTGCTAGACCGACAACACCTTCATCTTGAGTATCTTCGGAGTCGGAGTGATAACTTCTCTCGGAGTGGCTGTCGGAGTCGGAGCCGGATACCCATTCACCAACATGAGCTTGATGTCTTCGTTTTGTGTAGCTCCTTGATGATTTTTCCTTCCTTCCCGAATCCTTGCTTCTCCGTGAGTATCTTCGTTCATAACGATCATCTCTACTCCTTCTCTCTCTTGGTGGTGATTCTTTGCTTCTTCTTTTTGGAGAATCTTCTCTTCTCTTGTAGGGAGCCGTACACTCATTGGAATAGTGTCCGGGTCTTCCACAACTGTAGCAGTTTCGCTCTCGACTAGAAGATCTTTTGTCATTGTAGGACCTTGACTTGAAGCTTCTATCTTTGCTTCTACTCTTGTAGAACTTGTTGAAGTTCTTCACCATTAAGCTCAATTCTTCATTGAAGTTTTGTTTCTCACTTGATGATGTAGGGGCTTCACATGAGGCTTTGTAGGCACCACTTGATTTGTTGTGAAGTTCCTCTTTATCCTTAAGTGACATCTCATGAGCAACAATTCTTCCAATCACCTCCGTTGGCTTGAGATCTTTGTAATTGGGCATCATTTGGATCAATGTGCACATGGTATCATATTTTCCATCCAAGGCTCTTAGAATCTTCTTGATGATGAATCTATCGGTCATCTCTTCACTTCCTAAGCCGGCAATCTCATTTGTGATGAGAGCAAGCCTAGAGTACATTTCAGCGACACCTTCACCATCCTTCATTTTGAACTTGTCAAGTTGACTTTGAAGCACATCCAACTTGGATTCCTTGACGGAGTCGGTACCTTCGTGCATATCAATCAAAGTGTCCCAAATTTCCTTTGCATTCTGAAGACGGCTGATTTTGTTGAATTCTTCGAGGCACAATCCGTTGAAGAGAATATCACAAGCTTGAGCATTGTATTGCAACATCTTCAACTCATCTGCGGTAGCTTCACAGTTTGGTTCTTTCCCATCAAAGAAGTCACCTTGCAAACCAACACACACAATAGCCCAAACGGCGGGGTTATGTCCAAGAATATGCATTTTCATTTTATGCTTCCAACTAGCAAAATTAGTACCATAAAAGTAAGGACCTCTACGGTGATAATTTCCCTCACTAGACACCATACTCTCCTAGGTTGTGAAACCAAGGCTATGACCACCAAAAGCTATGGAGATCAAAGCAAATGGAGACCAAAGCTCTGATACCACTTGTAGGATCGAAAGTATGTCTAGAGGGGGAGTGATTAGACTACTTGACCAAATAAAAACTTAACCTTTTCCCAATTTTAGTTCTTGGCAGATTTTAGCTATTGTAGGACAAGTCAAGCAATCATCACACAATTCAAGCAAGCATGCAAAGAGTATATTGGCAGCGGAAAGTAAAGCATGCAACTTGCAAGAATGTAAAGGGAAGGGTTTGGAGAATTCAAACGCAATTGGAGACACGGATGTTTTTCCCGTGGTTCGGATAGGTGGTGCTATCCTACATCCACGTTGATGGAGACTTCAACCCATGAAGGGTAACGGTTGCGCGAGTCCACGGAGAGCTCCACCCACGAAGGTTAATGGTTGTGCGAGTCCACGGAGGGCTCCACCCACGAAGGGTAATGGTTGCGCGAGTCCACGGAGGGCTCCACCCACGAAGGGTCCACGAAGAAGCAACCACCCACGAAGGGTCCACGAAGAAGCAACCACCCACGAAGGGTCCATGAAGAAGCAACCTTGTCTATCCCACCATGGCCATCGCCCACGAAGGACTTGCCTCACTAGCGGTAGATCTTCACGAAGTAGGCGACCTCCTTGCCCTTACAAACTCCTTCGTTCAACTCCACAATCTTGTCGGAGGCTCCCAAGTGAAACCTAGCCAATCTAGGAGACACCACTCTCCAAGAAGTAACAAATGGTGTGTTGATGATGAACTCCTTGCTCTTCTGCTTCAAATGATAGTCTCCCCAACACTCAACTCTCTCTCATAGGATTTGGATTTTGTGGAAAGAAGATTTGAGTGGAAAGCAACTTGGGGAAGGCTAGAGATCAAGATTCATATGGTAGGAATGGAATATCTTGGTCTCAACACATGAGTAGGTGGTTCTCTCTCAGAACATATGAGTTGGAATTGTGTATGTGTTCTGATGGCTCTCTCCACGAATGAAGAGGAGGTGGAGGGGTATATATAGCCTCCACACAAAATCCAACCGTTACACATAGTTTTCCAATCTCGGTGGGACCGAATCAACAAACTCGGTTGGACCGAAAAGGTAAACCTAGTGACCGTTAGAGATTTTCGGTGGGACTGACATGCAACTCGGTAGGACCGATATGGTTAGGGTTTGGGCATAACGTAATCTCGGTGAGACCGATTACACAAACTCGGTGAGACCGAGTTTGGTAATAAGCTAACCAGAGAGTTGGTCAGGCAAACTCGGTGGGACCGATTTGCTCTTTCGGTGAGACCGAAAAGTTACAAAAGGGAAACAAAGAGTTTACATTGCAATCTCGGTGGGACCGATTCGCTCTTTTGGTGAGACCGAAAAGTTATGAAAGGGAAACAGAGAGTTTGCAATCCCATCTCGGTGAGACCGAGATCCCTATCGGTAGAACCGAATTGCTAGGGTTTGGCAGTGGCTTATGACAAGTGAAACTCGGTGGCGCCGGATAGAAAGAATCGGTAGGACCGAGTTTGGCTTACGGTTTAGGTCATATGTGGATATGGGAAAGTAGTTGAGGGTTTTGGAGCATATCACTAAGCACATGAAGCAAGAGGCTCATTAAGCAACACCTCATCCCTCCTTGATAGTGTTGGCTTTTCCTAAAGACTCAATGTGATCTTGGATCACTAAAATATAAAATGAAGAGTCTTGAGCTTTTGAGCTTGAGCCAATCCTTTGTCCTTAGCATTTTGAGGGTTCCACTTTCACATCCATGCCATGCCAATCATTGAGCTTTCCTGAAATAGTCATCTTGGAATAGCATTAGCTCAATGAGCTATATGTTGTTATGAATTACCAAAACCACCTAGGGATAGTTGCACTTTCACTACTACCTAAGTCCGAGTTGTTGTGCATGATTAGGTATCAAAAGGATCCTCCCGAAGATGCACATGAAGATGTACAAGCCCCCAAGTTCACGAATGAAGAAAACCAACGGAAGGAGTCAAGGACACCTCCCAGGCCCCGGACATCCGGCCACAACCCCGGACGTCCGGCCCCTGGAGCTTCACCCACCATAGCCGCTCAGCCGCCAGAGACTACATGCCCCAGACATCCGACCTCGCCAGCCCGGACATCCGGCCCTTCCCGAGCCCCCGGATATCTGGCCTCCAGCACGGAAATCCGGACCCCTCCCAAACTGAGAACAACAAACCAGCCGCTCCAGCCCGGACATCCGGCCTCGCGCGAAGGCCCAGACATCCGGCCAGACGTCCGGCCCGACACCCGAACGTTCGGCCTCCCCTGTCTGTGCACAGTGAAGGTCCGAGGCCCGCGTACCCCTTCTCCTCCTAGACTATATATACTCCTCCTCGTCCTACTTTCTAGGGTTAGCAAAGGATTAGCTCATATTTCATGTGAGAGCTTTTCTCATCCACTTGGTTACCTTCTCCTCGGAGATTCGAGCCTCCACCGGAGAAGATCCCCCAAGCGGATTCAAGACCCCTTTTAGGGAAGAACTCAAGAGCTCCTCACGGAGAAGACCGGCTACCCTTGTATCGTCCTGAGTTGTCCGTGGATCGTGTATCTTTCCTTATGTACTCGAGGATCTAGCACATGTGTGACTTATTCCTGTTGGTTTAGTGTTTCCTCTTGTGTTTCCCTCGTGTTTTCCCTTGTTCCCCTCCTCGTGTTCTTCGTGTTCTTCGCGGGATCCGCTCCTTTCGTGAAAGATCGGCCGATTAGGGTTCCACCCTACATAACTATGAGATGTTTTACTTGCCTTTGTATTTCATTGTTTTCTTCGGGGTTGACGCGGTAGGGAGATTTGTTCGGAACTGGTGCTCCGGGCATGAGGTCGATGCAGTTCTCGATGCCTCACAGTGGAGGTAATCACGGAGGTAGCTCATCGAGGAAAACATCTTGGAATTCCTACAAAAGAGAATACAACACTAAAGGTAGAGTGTGAGAGGTGTTAGCTTTTGGTGCCTCGTCCTTGCACAAAAGGACATAGTGTAGGACACTAGATGGTTGTCACACACTCCTCTTATCTCACTTTTGGTGGCAAATAGGACTAAGTTCTTCTTTTCGTTCATCGTGGAGGCCCTCGGTTTTGGCTTGTGGCGCTCACTCTCTTTTTGGTGGTTCGCTCTCTCACTATTCTCTCCATGATGGGTGGCTTGCTTGTCGGCGATCACTTGGCTTGGAGACATAGGGCGAAGTGCATAATCCATTCCTTTCATCTTGAAGATGTAGTGGTTCGTTCGGCCGTTGTGGATGACACCTCTATCAAATTGCCATGGTCGTCCGAGAAGAAGGTGGCAAACGGTCATTGGAATGACATCACACTCCAAAGTGTCTTCGTAGGCTCCGATTTTGAAGGAGACTTGCACTCTATGCTTGACTTGAATAGTGCTGGAGTCGCTTAGCCATTGAACTTTGTAACTATGTGGGTGCTTCTTCTTGGCAATTGGAGCTTGGAGCAAAGTTCTTCACTTGCTAAGTTATGAAAACTCCATCCATCGATGATGACCTTGACAGACCTTCCATTGATGTCAGCCTTGGTATGGAATATGTGGGACCTTTGGTCTTCTTCTTGGTGATGTTGAAGGGTCAAGACCTTGGAGACAACTAGAGCGGGACTTGAATCTTCATCACAAAAGACTTGTTCATCTTCATCGTTCACTTGCCGATGCATGGCGACTTGCTCAAGTGCTTCCGTTTCTCCTTCACTCAAGGAGTTGTATGTACCATCGTCGTTGAGGATCATGCTCTGCTTGTTGGTACACTCAAAGGACTTGTGGCGTCGGCCTCCGCATGTGAAGCATTTGAAGGAAATTGTCTTGACGGTCTCATCGGTTGGGATAGATGATGATGAAGCTCTCGTCTTGAAGTTGCTCATTGTAGGAAGATGACTTGGGGTTGTCGAAGCTTTCTTGTAACTCGACTTGTCGATGTTGCTTGTACAAGGCTTTGTTGATATAGACGGTGTTGGAGTTGTTGAAGCTTGGGTGCTTGATGCGGAGCATCCCACGTTCATCCCCATATACACTCCGACTACTCTCCAAACCCCAAGAGGACACATGACCAGACCTCGGACATACACCATTGGTCACAAGGTGAACTCGCTCCTCTTAGAACCATCACTTTCCACATGTGAGACATGGCTACTACCTCAAATATATATGCTATGCATGATCAGGTACTTAGAGGGACGCCACGGAGCCACCACATCCAATGGAGGAGCTAGCGAGGACGCCAAGTACAAGGACCAAGAGAAGAAGCCGCCTAAAGTCTACAGAGCCACCACATATTGCACTAACCTCATTTGTTTTTCCGAGTGCTTGTCATGTTCTTTCATTTTTCAAGGATTCACAAGGTGGCACCGTCATGAAACACCTTGGTCATGTGAAGGCGTACATGATGCACAACACCAACATTTTCGACATCCTCATAAAGGTGAACTCATTCCCTTTGAGCCATCCTCAAATATGCATATTGGATGGGTCACTCTTTCATTGTTGTCTCCTTCTTGTTGTCTAAATGATACATCTCGCGAACGGAGGAGCGACTTTGGAGATTGGCTCGATGGACCTTCAAATTGAGGAGCGCTCGGACTTATTGGATGCACCTTCAAACCTCCACTCATGCCACGACATTGAGAATTGGTACACCAAGACCTCCATATTGGTTGACTGTGCTCACACATGTCATGCTCGATGGACATATCATACACATGACAAATTTGCATCTTATGCATGGATTGACTCATATTATGATTGCCTTGTTGCATCTATTTCCATGTCATCCATGATATATGAGCTTGTGCACTTTCTTAGCAAATTTGTTGTGATCTTTCGTGATGGCATATATATACATCATGATCATATTGCTCATCATCAATTGCATAATCACATACTCATATTGAGCATCCATTGCCATATTCATGCTATTGATAAACCGTCTCTCTATGACATCATTTTGCATCGTGGTTGCATTGATCACATTCACAATACATTTGTGTGCACAATGAATGCTTTTGCTCCCATGAATGCTTTGCATACCATTCCATATCTTTTGGATAAGCTTCATGCACCTTGTCATGATCAATCTTGTCGCACAGACTCTTTCTTATTTGGTGGACACTTTGTGTGTGCTAACCATTGTATTTTTGAGTGTCGTTTGTGTTTGCTCTTTTTGCATGTGTACCACTCCGGCGACACCTTCGAGTACTTGGATTGCGCCATGTCTTCCTATTCTTCCAACTACAAGTCCGTCCACGACAACCGTTTCCATGGTGATGAGGTTTTTGATCTGAGGTCGAATCTTTCCCAAGGGAGGGGAGATGATGCGGAGCATTCTACCATCATCCCCATGTACACTCGAGCATACTCCATTGGACACAAGGTGAACTCGCTCCTTTCTGAATCTTCCCTTTCCGCATGTAAGACATGGAATGGTACTTTAAGCGCGGACCTTGTGCATACTCAGGTACACCGAGGAGACCAATGAGAGCCCAAGGACCAAGGCCAAATGTGCGCGGGAGCGAAGGAAGGAGAAAGAAGAAGAGCCAGCTGCTACAGGCCCCAGACATCGGGCCCCAGCCCGAACATCCACACCAGCCCGGACATCCGGATCTACCCCTAGAAATCTGGCCCCTTCCTATCCAGAGAGCTTTGGAAGCGACCCCGACAGCCCGGACATCCGGCCCCATGCCTCGGACATCCGGCTCCTCCCGAAGCCCCGGACATCCAACCCCTTCACCCGGAAATCCGGAGCACGCTAACCAGAGAGCTAAAGAATCGGGCAACTCCAGCCCGGACATCCGGCCAGAGGCCCGGACATCCGGCTCTTCGTGAGCCGCAGGACATCTGGCCCCCAGCCCGGATATCCAGCACCTGCCTGTGCGCAGAGATCGGGCCAAGTGCCCATGTATCCCCCCTCTCACTTACCCCTTCGTGGGCTAGCACTATATATACTCCCCCACCTCCTCCTAGTTAGGGTTAGTGTTGTGATAGCTCATTTGAGAGATAGAGCTTCGCTCATACATACGGATCTACTCCTTGAGAGAGACCGCGGCCCCTCTTCGGAGAAGATCCACGTTGGATTCAAGACCTCCTCATGGAGAAGACCATCAAGAGCTCCCCACGGAGAAGACCGGTTACCACTTGTATTGTCCCTTGTTGACTTTGGATCTTGTCTCTCCTCTTGTGTACTCGAGGATCTAGCATATGTGTGACTATTTCTTCTTGGCTTTAGTGATTCTCTCATGATTCCCCTCGTTTACCCCCTCGTGTTCTTCGTGTTTTTCGTGGGATCCGCTCCTTTCGTGAAAGATCGGCCATCTAGGGTTCCACCCTACATCACGAAGACTTCCGGACATGCGGACCGTCCCGAGCATGCGGACGTCCGACACCCACCGGACGTCTGACGCCTGTTTGTGCACAGATATAGGGCCCGAGGCCCATGTACACCTTCGCCCCTCACTTACCCCTTCGTGGCTCTAGACTATAAATAGACCTTCCCCTCATCATTTCTAGGGTTCGCAAAGGATTATCTCATATTTCGTGTGGGAGCTTTGCTCATCCACTTGGTTACCTTCTCCTCGGAGATAGCGCCTCCTCGGAGAAGATCCCCCAAGCAGATTCAAGACCCCTTCACAGGAAGAACCTCAAGAGCTCCTCATGGAGAAGATCGTGCTACCTGTATCATCCTTAGTTGATCGTGGATCGTGTGATCTCTTATGTACTCAAGGATCTAGCATATGTGTGACTATTTCTTGTTGGTTTAGTGATTCTCTCATGTTTCCCCTTGTGTTTCCCCTCGTGTTTCCCCTCGTGTTCATCGCGGGATCCGCTCCTTTCGTGAAAGATCGCCCCATAGGGTTCCTACCCTACATCATCTTGGTATCATGAGCCACGTTGATCACGATTTCGAAGCATCTCCTCTTTGTTTTCTAGCCTAATTTTGTTCTGTTCTTTCCCAATTTCGAAAATCCCACCAAAAATAGCCCCAATTTTTTTGTGATTTGATGATTTGACGATGTTGTATTGGATTTGATCCATGGACTTGCTTGGTTTCAAGTGGATCTAGCATCTCCCCAAGTTTCCCCATCTTTCATCCACGAAATCTCATCAATTTTGACCCCAAAATCCCCATTTTCCGCCCAAAATCGTGCCCCGGATCTCGCATCTCGCATTGACCCAGACCCACCGGATGACCGACCTTTTACAGACGTCCGGAAGCCATAACCCGAGCCAAATTTACAGATTTCCGAGCACTTCGGACGTCCGGTCCCCGGACATCCATCCTTTTATGGACGTCTGTAACCTGTAGTTTCAGACTTCAGCTGGTTTTTGTTTCGGCCATAACTAATTCATCCGAACTCTGATTTTGATGTTCTTTATCTCGTTTTGAAGCTCTTGACATCCCCCTTCCCACAAAAATAACACCAACATCTTTTGACTTCATAAAATTTTGACAATTTTGGCATCTTTGCTTAGGGCTTCCACCACATCATCCGCTACACCACCACCAACTTCCGCAACCTAACCAATTTTGTTCCCCTTCGCATTAGTGGTTGTTTGAGTTGTGATTTCAGTCTCCTAAGGTGTTTCGGCTACTTAGGGATAGTTGCTTCCTCATCAACCACCACCACCACTTCCGCATAGCCCACCATACATTTCCACCACCTTGACTTAACCCAATTTTGTTTGTGTTGTGAGTTGTGTCTCCTAAGGTGTTTCGGCTACTTAGGGACCGTGCTTCCAACTCCGACACCATTTATAGTCCACCACCCTACCCTCCATTTCGCAATTCCATTGAGCTTCCGCAACCACCACTGCATTCCCGCTACCACCATTTGACATTTGAAATTTTGAGTTCGCAGTTTTTCCATTTCCTAAGGTGTTTCGGCTACATAGGGACGAGTCTCCATCATCTTGGCATCTCCATCAAGAACACCGCCACTCATCATCGCCAAGGACGATAACCTCCATATCATCTTGGTATTGTGGTATCCCTCCATTGTATATTCCCTTTCCATTGCATTGATAACCCCTAGCCTATTTTGCGCCACTTGCCTATTGAGACTAGCCATTTGAGTATTGCCGGCAACGTTACTTGTGCACATTAGTGATCTACACCTCCCATTGCATACATACCGTATCATATTGGTATCATCATATCATCTCTTGTGCCTCAAGATTGTTCCCGCATATACCCAATCGCTATCTTGGTTTGTGCATTGTGCAAAAGTGGCCATATACAAAAAAAGAATAAGCTATTAAGCAAAAGAGAAAGAGCAAAGAAGCTTGTAAGCAAGTGCCATAGCAGCATTTCCACATTGCATATAAGATTGTCATATCCGATCATCTTGGATCATAGCACCGGAACATCATACATATATAGCATACTTGGAATAGAAGTCGTTGCATTTTTGTCTCCTATAGGTTGTGCATAAGTGTCGTATCCGTGATGTAGGGTAGAACCCTAATCGGCCGATCTTTCACAAAAGGAGCGGATCCCGCGAAGAACACGAGGGAAAAATGAGGGGAAATACAAGGGAAAACATGAGAGAATCACTAAACCAACACAAAATAGTCACACATGTGCTAGATCCTCGAGTACATAAGAGATCTCATGATCCACGGACAACTAAGGACGATACATAGGTAGCCGGTCTTCTCCATGAGGAGGTCTTGAATCCACAAGGGGATCTTCCCTTAGAGGGGTCTTGAATCCGAAGGGATCTTCTCCGAAGAGGGGCTGCGGTCTGTCTCATGGAGTAGATCCGATGTGGATGAGCAACGCTCTATCTCTAAATATGAGCTAAACCAATGCTAACCCTAGAAAAGTAGAGGAGATGACGTTTATATAGGCAAAGGGGGCGGAGGGGTACATGGGCATTAGCCCAACATCATGCAGGCAGGCACGGTCCGGGTGATCCTGATGTTGGTCTGGATAATCCGAGCTTCGGGGTCCCGGATGATCCGGGTCGGCGTCCGGATTATCTGGCTGTGTCGAGGGGGCTGTGAGAGGTCCGGATGTCCGGGTCCTGGTCCGGACATCCGGGTATGTCCGGATGATCCAGGACTAGGTCTGGATGATCCGGCTTCAGGGCAGCTCCTGTTGCTCTCGGGTCTTCAATTTTCCGGATCGTCCGGGCTGGGGTCCAGATCATCCGGGCTGAGTCCGGATCATCCGGGACCTTGTCCATATCATCCGGCCAGCCTAGGACCTGGCTGATTTCTTTAACGTCTTTAGCATATCTTCCGCTCCCGATCCTTCTTGCTCCTTAGCTTCTCCATGGCTAGCTCCTTGGTACCTGAGTATGAACAATGTCTCTGTTTGAGGTAGTAGCCATGTCTCATGTGCATTGAAGTGGAAATGTGAGAGGAGAGATGTCACCTCGGTTTCAAGAGCTCTTGCGGGTGGTCGTGTCATGGGTCCGCTAGGCACTTGGTGAGACGATGGTAGGTCCATGGGGATGACTTCGGGATGCTCCACATTATCTCCCCTCCCTTGGGGAAAATCCGTCCTCAGATCAAATTCCTCATCACCATGGTAGGGAGAGAGATCTTTGACATTGAAGATGTCGCTCACGGAGTACTTGTCGCGTGGGATGTCGATCTTGTATGCGTTGTTGTTGTAGCGTGCAAGCACCTTGAAGGGCCCATCTGCTCGTGGTCGAAGTTTGGACTTGCATTCTTGGGGAAAGCGGTCCTTGCGAAGGTGTAGCCACACAAGATCTCCAATGTTGAATACCATAGGGTGCTTGTTGATGTTGAGCTTGGTCGCAATTCGTTGTACTTGGCGCTCGATGGTATGCCTTGTATCTTCATGCACCTTCTTGAGAAGAGTCACACGTGCACTTGTGTCCAAATTTATGCGCTCTTGGAGTGGTAGAGGAAGAATGTCCAATGGTGACAATGGGTTGAATCCGTAGACGACCTCGAAAGGGGACTTGGCGGTTGTTGAGTGTTTTGCGCTGTTGTAGGCGAACTCGGAGATAGCTAGACACTCCTCCCACTCCTTGATGTTCTTCTTGATGAGTACTCTAAGTAGAGCGGAGAGGGTGCGGTTGGTCACCTCCGTTTGACCGTCAGTTTGTGGATACGCCATGGAGAAGAGTAGCTTGATTCCGAGCTTGGCACATAGGGTCTTCCAAAAGTAGCTTAGGAACTTGACGTCGCGGTCCGAGACGATCTTCTTTGGCACTCCATGTAGATGCAATATTTCCCTACAAAAGAGATTGGCAACATGTGAAGCATCGTCTATCTTGTTGCATGGTATGAAGTGTGCCGTCTTAGAGAATCGGTCCACAACAACAAATACCGAATCCTTTCCATTTCTAGTCCTAGGCAATCCAAGTACAAAATCCATGCTAATATATTCCCACAGTTCATATGGAATTGGTAGAGCCATGTAAAGGCCATGGGATTGAGATTTTGATTTAGCTTTGCGACATGTAGAGCATCGGTTGGTGAAGCGGTTGACATCGCGAAACATCTTGGGCCAACAGTAGTTCTTGGAGAGTGTAGCGGAAGTCTTGTCGCATCCAAAATGTCCCATTAGTCCTCCGCCAGGAGATTCCTGCAAAAGCAACAAACGAAGAGAAGACTCGGGGATGCAAAGCTTGTTAGCTCCCATAAGATATCCTCCTTTGATGTAATAGCGTTCCCAAGAGGTATGCGTCAAGCATTTGGCATAAGGAGTAGCAAAAGTAGGATCATGCTCATACAAGTCTTTTATGTGCTCAAAGCCAATGCCATCGAATTCAAGTTGAGTAACAAGCATGCATATGCGGGAAAGGGCATCCGCCACAATGTTTTCCTTACCTTTAGTGTACTTTATAACATAAGGAAAAGACTCAATAAATTCACTCCATTTAGCATGACGCTTGTTCAACTTGGTTTGGCCCTTAAGGTATGAATGATGAATTCAAAGGGCGAAGATAGTGTTCCCATTCATGCAAAACGTGTACTAAAGCATATAGATCTTTGTCATAGATGGGATAATTGAGTTGCGCTCCGGAAAGTTTCTTACTAAAGTAAGCTATGGGGCGCTTCTCTTGCGTTAACACACCTCCTATGCCATTACCACTAGCATCATAATGAATCTCAAAGGGCTTGTCAAAGTTGGGTAATGCAAGCACGGGAGCACAAGCAAGAAAATTCTTAAGCTCACAGAAAGCGGTATCTTGGGATGGACCCCAAACAAAAGGCGCATTCTTCTTGCTCAAAGCATGCGAAGGCGAAGCAATGGTGCTAAAATCTTTCACAAAGCAACGATAGAAACCCGCAAGGCCAAGAAAGCTACGCACTTGTTGCAAGTTGGTTGGTTGGGGCCAAGTCTTAATAGAATTGATCTTGGAATCATCAACATGAACACCCTTAGAGGAAACAACAAAACCCAAGAAAATGAGGTTATTAACGCCAAAAAGGCACTTTTCCATGTTAGAAAAGAGATGCTTGTTTCGAAGAGTTTGTAAGACGGTTCGAACATGGGTGACATGATCTTGAAGAGATTTGCTATGAACAAGGATATCATCGAAGTAGACCACAACAAACACACCAATGTAAGGGCGAAAGACATGATTCATAAGACGCATAAAAGTACCCGGTGCTTCCGATAGACCCATAGGCATGACTAACCACTCATACAACCCAAACTTGGTTTTGAAAGTGGTTTTCCATTCATCGCCCTCTTGTATGCGGATTTGATAGTCACCACTCTTAAGATCAATTTCTGAAAAGATAGTGGCACCACTAAGTTCATCAAGCATATCGTCAAGGCGTGGAATGGGATACCTATAGCGAACGGTGATAGCATTGAAAGGTCTACAATCGGAGCACATGCGAAAGCTACTGTCTCATTTTGGCACAAGAATGAACGGAACGGCGCAAGGACTCAAACTTTCACGCACATGTCCATGGTCTATGAGATTCTTTACTTGCCTTTGTATTTCTTTGGTTTCTTCGGGATTGACGCGGCAGGGAGCTTTGTTTGGAAGAGGTGCTCCGGGGATGAGGTCGATGCGGTGCTCGATGCCTCATAGTGGAGGTAGATCATCGGGGAAAACATCTAGAAATTCCTGCAAAAGAGAAGATAATACTAAAGGTAGAGCGTGAGAAGTGTTAGCTTGTGTTGCATTGTCCTTGCACAAAAGGAAATAGTGTAGGACACTAGATGGGTTCTCACACACTCCTCTTATCTCACTTTTGGTGGCAAATAGGACTAAGTTCTTGTTGTCGCTCATAGCGGAGGCACTCGATGCGGGCTTGTGGCGCTCACTCTCTTTTTGGTGGTTCGCTCTCTCACCATTCTCTCCACGATGGGTGGCTTGCTTGTCGGCGATCACTTGGCTTGGAGACATGGGGCAAAGTACGTACTCCTTCCCTTTCATCTTGAAGATGTAGTGGTTTGTTCGACCGTTGTGGATGACACCTCTATCAAATTGCCATGTGTGTCCAAGAAGAAGGTGGCAAACGGTCATTGGAACGACGTCGCACTCCAAAGTGTCTTCGTAGGCACCAATTTTGAAGGAGACTTGTACTCGATGCTCGACTTGGATAGTTCCGGAGTCGCTAAGCCATTGAACTTTGTAGGGATGTGGATGCTTCATCTTGGGCAATTGGAGCTTGGAGCAAAGTTCTTCACTTGCGAGGTTATGACAACTCCCTCCATCGATGATGACCTTGACGGACCTTCCATTGATGCCGGCCTTGGTATGAAAGATATGGCACCATTGATATTCTTCTTGATGATGTTGAAGAGTCAAGACCTTGGAGACAACTGAGCGGGAATTGAATCTTGATCACAAAAGACTTGTTCTTCTTCATCGTTCACTTGCCGGTGCATGGCGACTTGCTCAAGGGCGTCCATTTCTCCGTTACTCATTGAGTCATAAATGCCATCGTCATTGAGGATCGTGGTCCGCTTGTTGGTGCACTCGTAGGACTTGTGGCCTCGGCCTCCACATGTGAAGCATTTGAAGGAACTTGTCATGACGGTCTCATTGGATGGGGTTGATGATGATGAAGCTCTCGGCTTGAAGTTGCTTGGTGTAGAAGGATGACTTGGAGTTGACGAAGCTTTCTTGTAACTCGACTTGTCGATGTTGCTTGTAGAAGGCTTTGTTGATGTAGAAGGTGTTGGAGTCATTGAAGCTTGGTTGTTGGAGAAGCCGTATGACTTGGATGAGAAATTGGCATATTTGAAGTCATCTTGCACTTGGTGTTCCACTTTGGTAGCTTGATGCACTAGCTTGATGAGGTTCGAGTATGGTTGGAAGTCAGCGATCTTCTTGATAGGATGGTTGAGTCCATTCAAGAAACGTGCCATAGTTTGCTCATCATCTTCCATGACATTGGCTCTTATCATGACAATCTGCATCTCCTTGTAGTACTCTTCAACGCTTTTGGTTCCTTGCTTGAGTAGTTGGAGTTACTTGAAGAGGTCGCGGTTGTAGTAGGTAGGCACGAAGCATGCTCTCATGACATCCTTCATTTGCGCCCAAGTAGTGATGGGTGGTTCTCCTCTTGCCTCTCGGCGCTCGATGACTTGTTCCCACCAAATGAGGACATAGTCTTGGAACTCAAGGGATGCCATCGCAATGTTCTTCTCTTCGTCATAGTTGTGCAAGCGAAAGATTTTGTCGACATTCAATGCCCATGAAACGTATTCTTCGAGATCGTTGCTTCCATTGAACTTGGGCATGGTGAACTTGAGCTTTCCATAGTGTTGCTCTTCATTGTGTTGGGGTCGAGGATGATGGCGCCCATGTTGTTGATTATTGTCAAGATTGTGTTGCTCTTGGTGAGGAGGGTTGTCAACCTCATGTTTCTCTTGTCATGGAGGATTCCCAATGAATTCATGATCTTGGTGAACTTGATGTCCTTGGCGAGCTTGTGGAGGGGCTTGTCGAGCTCGAGGAGGAACTTGAATCTTGGAGGGCTTATTGCGCCTCACGTGCTTGAGCATCACGCAATCGTTGTGCTTGATGTTGTGCCTCGACATCTTGTGCTTCTTGGTGTAGACGTGCTCGCTCTTCCTCTTTATGTTGGCGTTGTCGCTACCGTTATTGTGCTAGCGCAAAAAGCCTCTTGGGTTTGATGTTGTCGGTGCTCTTGAGAATTGGTTTCGCATAGAGGATTGAGGCTTGCGTGATGATCGTTGCGCGCGGCACGTCGAAGAGTGTTCGATGTCGGTGTACTTGAGCCGGAGAGGGTGAAGTCGGAGTGTCGACTTGAGCGGCTCCGTCTTGATGAGGACGAAGTGGAAGAAGAGCGGTTGAGAAACAAAGCGCGAATCTTGTCCATTCTTTGCGTCATTCTCTTGCTTGTGATCGTCGAGCTTGTGGTCAAAATAGTCCCTTGTACATTGCTCGGAGAGTCGCGAGTCGGTGGCGAGGTTGTCGATGCATTCACTCATTGCTTGTTGCTCTTGATGCAAAGCACATTGTGCACCAAAGAGGTGGCTCTTGGTGACGTAAGAGTTCATGTCGTCGTCTTGCTCAATGAGGAGTGGGTTGGTAGAAGTACTTGGCCTATCCATCATTACAAGAGAAAAATGTGAGTAGTAGAAAGAGAAGAATGTATACCAAATGTACCTTGACCAAAGTGGAAGGTGGATCAAAGATCACTCCAATGTGGACAAGGAAATAGCACAATTGGTACCAATTCTTGTCGGTTTCTCACACCTACACACGTAAAAGCTTATGGTGGAGCTTGGTTAGGATGGTGGCACAAAATTTGAAGTGAAAGTAAGAAAGATTTAATAATGTTGGAAAAGATTCGCAAATTTGCAAATGCAACAAGTAGACCATGAAATGTAAGGTACACGGAAACACACACGCAAAGAGGTAAGTTGGGTTGTGCAACCAAGGATGAGCCAAAATGTGGAATCCACAAAAATGATCGTGTTGCACAACACTAGAGAGACACTAGCACGATTGCACAATAGGCAGATACGAACTTGTGCACAACCTACTAAGCAAAAATGAAATGACTTTTATCCCAAGTATGCTCTATGTATGGTGTTTCAACGAAATGATCCAAGATGATCTAGTATGACAATCTTAATGTTGTATGATGCTATGGTTCTTTCTTATAAGCTCTTTTCTTATCTTTTCCTTTTGCTTAAAAGCTTGTTTGGCTCTTTTTTGTTTGATCTCTTTTCTCATGCAATGCTTCACGAACCAAGATAGCAATTGTGCATGCAATGACAACTTTGTGACACAAGAGATGATACCAAGATATGCACCAATGATGTATGTATGCTATGGGAAGTATGATCACTAATGTGCACAAGTTACGTTGCCGGCAATACTCAAAAGCTAGTCTCGATGGGTAAGCTACGCAAAAAGATAAGGCTATGGTGGCTATCAATGTAATGGCAAGGGGTGGACGAAGATGTCGTCGAAGTTACCGTCCTTGCTTACGGTTGACGGTGTCACGAACCCAAGATGAGGTTACCGGTAAGGTCTTTGTTGATGACGCGTCCGTGGCGAAGATGAGCGGTGGTGATGTCGATGTAGAACCGTTCCTAGTTAGCCGAAACACCCTAGGAAATGATGAACCACAACTCAAATTCTCAAAACCAAAAGTGGCAAAATGTGTCGGAGTTGGTAGAGGTCAAGTGATGGATGAAACGAAAGGGTTTGGCGGAAGTTAGGTGGTGGTGGTCGAGGGGGGTATGCGGAAGCATAGGCGGCGGCGGGGAAAAACTGCAGAAAATGCAGTTTCCTCAGGTGTAGTCGGATGATCCGGGCCGGGAGCCGGATGATCCGGGCGGATCCGGATGATTCGGGTTAGGGTTCGGATGATCCGGGCTGGTCAATCTGCTCGGGTATGGCTCGGGGTGAACATGAAAAAGGGGGAAATTCGATGATTTCTCAGATTTTTGGGTGGATAGCGAGGTGGAGATGGTGGGGGAAGGAAGATCCACTTGCAACTCAACAAATTCACTGGTCAAAACCAACAAAACATCATCAAAACTCCCAAATCACAAGAAAATTTTTGGGGCTATTTTTGTGGGGATTTTCAAATTAGGACGAAAAACAACAAAAACAAGGCTAGAAACACAATGGGGAGGCTCTAAAATCGTGATCAACGTGCTTCTAGATACAAAGATGATGTAGGGTAGAACCCTAATTAGCCGATCTTTCACGAAAGGAGCGGATCCCACGAAGAACACGAGGAGATAATGAGGGTAAACACAAGGGAAAACACGAGAGAATCACTAAACCAACATGAAATAGTCACACATGTGCTAGATCCTCGAGTACATAAGAGATCACACGATCTACAGACAACTAAGGATGATACAAAGGTAGCCGGTCTTCTCCGTGAGGAGGTCTTGAATCCACATGGGGATCTTCCCTTAGAGGGGTCTTGAATCCAAAGGGATCTTCTCCGAAGAGGGGCCGCGGTCTCTCTCGTGGAGTAGATCCGATGTGGATGAGCAATGCTCTATCTCTAAATATGAGCTAAACCAATGCTAACCCTAGAAAAGTAGAGGAGAAGTCGTTTATATAGTCAAAGGGGGCGAAGGGGTACATGGTCCTTGGCCCAACACCATGCACGCAGGCACGGTCCAAATGATCCAGATGTTGGTCCGTATGATCCGGGCTTCGGGGGTCCGGATGATACGGGTCGGGTCCGGATCGTCCGGCTGTGTCGAGGGGGCTGCGGGAGGTCCGGATGTCCAGGTCCTGGTCCGGACGTCCGGGTATGTCCGGATGATCCGGGACTGGGTCCGGATGATCCGGCTTCAGGGCAGCTCCTGTTGCTCTCGGGTATTCAATTGTCCGGATCGTCCGGGCTGGGGTCCGGATCATCCGGGCTGAGTCCGGATCGTCCGGGACCTCGTCCGGATCATCCAGCCAGCCTGGGAGGCTAATTTCTTTTCCGTCTTCACGCATATCTTCCGCTCCTGGTCCTTCTTGCTCCTTAGCTTCTCCATGGCTAGCTCCTTGGTACCTGAGTATGCACAATGTCTCCATTTGAGGTAGTAGCCATGTCTCATGTGCATCGAAGTGGAAATGTGAGATGAGAGAGGTCACCATGGTTTCGAGAGCTCTTGCACGTGCTCGTGTCATGGGTCCGCTAGGCACTTGGTGAGACGATGGTAGGTCCATGGGGATGACTCTGGGATGCTCCGCATCAATCCACCTATTGAGCAATCGTGCTAGCGTCTCTCTAGAGTTGTGCAACAAGAGCATTTTCCATGGATTCCACATTCTGAGCTCATTCCTTGGTTGCACGACCCCATTTATCTATCGGTGTGTGCGTTTCCGTGTGCCATTCGTTGCTATTGGTCTACTTGTTTCACTTGCAAATTTGTGAATCTCTTTCAACAATTGCATCAAATTTTTGTGCCACTATCCTCACCGAGCTCCACCATAAGCCTTATTTGTGTAGGTGTGAGAAACCGACAAGAATTGGTACCAATTGTGCTATTTCCGTGTTACATCATTGAGTGATCATTGATCCATATTCAACTTCGGTCTAGGTACATTTGGTATAATTCTTCTGCATTCTCCACTCATATTTGCTCGAGTATTGTGATGGATAGGCAAGGCATTTCATCTCCGGTTTCCACAATGATGACGGCGTGAACAACTACATCACTAAAGCGTCAATCTTTGATCTACGATGACAAATGCAAGGCGCACAATCAAGATTGCGCGAGCGCATCGAGAACATCTCCATCGACATTCGTCACTCCGAAGAAAGGAAAAGGGACTACATCGACAAGAAGCTTTCCACACAAAAAGATAAGCAAGATGCAAGGACGGAGGAGATTCGAACCTTGTTGATCAACCGTTCTTCCCCTTCATCATCCTCAAGGCGACGACGTTCAAGTCACAAGTCTTCGGAGTGCAAAAATGATGCAAGCGCAAGTCGTCCACGTCCACATCTCCTTGGCGACCACAATCACGTTCGTGATCCACATCGTCATGAAGGGCAAGTCACCTCCAAGAAACATGTGCACGACGACAAACGCCATCGAGCTCAAGTACAATAGTGACGCCATCAACATGAAGATGCTCGATACGCGCCTACCTACATGTCCCAACAAGCTCTACATCATGCTACGGCCTAACTTCATGAGCATAAGAGAAGACCGCGAGACGACCACAACCAAGACGGCGCCACGACTACATCAACCACTTTGGCATCTTCTCCAAGTGCTATCAAGGCATCTTCGCCTTTGGACGTAGGACATCTTCGCCTACTTCCCGCGAGTTCGCCTACATCGACATCATCAAGTACAAGGCGACCACCTATGAGCGAGGGCAACACTTACAACTTCAGAAGCCCCCCAAGGAAGATGTCCGAGCATGGGACATTCCCTTCGGCCATGGAGACAAGCTACAAGGTGCCACATCATATGGCCCTGCAACAACAAGACGGCGACAAGACGGTCGATCTAGGGCCATCCCCTTCGACCACGGCAACAAGCATGAAGCTCTTCAACAACATGAATATGACACCCATATTGGACTCATACTCCGAGTCAAGCTACGAGACCGCACATGAGACCTTATCTTTGGTCTTGGAGGAGAGTAATGATGTGCCATCTTCGGCCTTCATCCACAGCTACTACCACGACACGATTGAGCATGGAGAAGTTTGCACCAACATCTCTCCGACCACCATATGTGACATTGAGTTCATTTCTGATGAGAGGATGAGTGTGACCACCACTAGCCCGACAATTGAGAGCATGCCACATATCCTATGTGAGGTTGAGATCCATTTGAGTGACTCCACCAACCATACGAGTGAGAGCATCCAAGAGGGAGTGAGTGAGCCACAACACTTAGTGAGTGAGGTAGTTGACACGGCATGTGAGGCCACTATGATTTCTAACAACTCAACCTCTACTTCGAGTGTGTTTTCTTTGGTGCTAGGTCTCCTAAATGACGACATGCCTATCCTCGACGAGTCCATACGTCCAATGGAGACGACGATGGCCATGGTGGACGATGAAGCACCCCCCAAATGGTTCCATCAAAATGAAGATGACCACGACTTCGTCTTCGACACCTCACCTACAACACACGAGTGATGCTCCAAAGGTAACATAGGTGATGGTTCTTCTCTCGTCCCACTAGTGGACTATTTTACGAATGACTGCTTGCATGATGTTGACACACCTATTCCCATACTTCATGCTAGTGCGAGTTCTTCATGTCATGACTTACCAATTTATGATGAATATGATGATGAGCATGTTAATTTTCCTAGTTGTGATGCTATGCTCCATAGGATATCATGTGAAAATTCTATAGGTCACATCATCCGTTGAACTTGTCATATGCTATGAGTGAGATATCCCATATCGCATCATTTCAAGCTCAACATAGTAAGTATGCATGTCCCGTTAAAATAAATCCCATTTACACTTATGGCATAAATGACGAGATGATGGTCATTGGATTTTTGTTTTCATATGATGATATTTCCATGCTTCCTTTACATGATTTGCGCAATTCATCTACTATGCCATGCCATGATCACAATGTTCCAAATATGCATTGTTTTGGATGTTGTCAATATTCTCCATGTGATGTTTCCATTAATGCTCATGAGGAGACCCCCATAGTTTCCTCATACATATTAGGAGATTTTGAACCATTCCATACTTTGCATGAATCCCATAATTCCTTGCACCATATGCATTCCATGAATAACAATGCTATACATATTTCTCATGATGCATTACACAATTTGAGTCTCCATTATGCCATACATAACAACAAACCTATCATGATGGATGCCATGTTTCTATATCACGCATCTCATCTATTTGAGCATTGGATATTTGTTGCTAACCAACACAAGCACGTGCGCATCATGATGGATGATGTGTACATATCCCACGCACACACAATTTTCCCTTTGTCTTTGTTTTGTGTAGGTAATCACGTATACTCGTCAACCTCTCATTCCCAAGAGTTGAAGAAACGAGCTCTTGAGAGCAAAATGACTTGGGATCCCGTGGATTTTCCTTCCCACCATTCCCTTCACGCAACGACTTCGCGCATTCCTTTTACTTGGCTCTCACACGGCTTTGGGCTATATATCACTTGTTATGTTATGCCCATTTTCTGGTGTTCCCTTTGCATTCTATGACTATTTCTATGATTTTGTCGTGCAATTGTGACCCTTGCTTGCGTCTACCCATGATTCACTATTATGCTACTCCTATGTGTATTTGCATGCTTGGTGGAGATCCTTGTTGCTATTGTCATGTTTACCATGTGCCTCATGCTATTCTTGCTTGTTGTGTTGGGAGAGTCATAATGTCCCATTGCTATTTACATATGGCCTCTCGGCAATACATTGATGATACTTTGCTCATATCCTCCTTTCATGCGTGTGCTATGTCATGTGAATTATTCATGCACACTATTTGCACCCATGACATGCTTGACATGATTACCTCTAGTAGATTGCATATTTGCACTACTAGCTTGCACCACTTGATCGATTTGATTACTTGCTTTGTCGCATCACCCATGTTCCACTCTTACTTGCTTTCTTGGCTTGATGACATATATGTTAATGCCTCTCACATGATATATCTTGTTCATTGTCGCTTGCCTCCAATTTGTTGCATCTATGCTTATTGCTCTTGGAGACTTGGACATATTACTTCTGATGCATGCTTGTTTGATTGAGCCTATTGTATTTGGTTGTTCTCGCATCATATGCCTCCATACTATGAAATGCTCCCTTGTCCTTTCTTATGATGAGCATGATGCATACACTTGTTGGGTATCTTACCACACGAATGATAGGTTTTGCACTTCCGCTAACCTCATTTGTGTTTTCGAGTGTTTGTCATGTTCTTTCATTTTGAAGGATTCACAAGGTGGTACCATCACGAGACAAATTGGTCATGTGAAGGCATACAAGATGCGCGACACCAACATTTTTGACATTCTCATAAAGGTGAAATCCTCCCCTTAGAGCCATCCTCAAATACGCATATCGGATGGGTCACTCTTTCATTTTTGTTTCCTTACATCTCGCGAACGGAGGACGGACATTGTAGATTGTTTCTATGGACCTTCAAGTTGAGGAGCGCTCGGAATTATTGGATGCACCTTCGAACCTCCACTCACGCCACAACATCGGCATTGGTACACCGACACCTCCATATTTATATATTGTGCTCACACATGTCATGCTCGATGGACATATCATACACATGAAAAATTTGCATCTTATGCATGGATTGACCCACATTATGATTGCCATGTTGCATCTTGTATTCCCATGTCATCCATGATATATGAGCTTGTGCATGTCCTTAGCAAATTTGTTGTGATCTTTCTTGATGCATCTTCATACATCATGATCATATTGCCCATCATCAATTGCATAATCACATACTCATACTGAGCACCAATTACCATGTTCATGCTTTTGATAAACCGTCCCACTATGACATCATTTTGCACCATGGTTGCATTGATCATATTCACAACACATTTGTGTGCATTTCGAATGCTTTTGCTCCTATGAATGCTTTGCATATCATTCTATATCATCTTCATAAGCTTCATGTGCGTTGTCACGAACAATCTTGCCGCACGGACTCATACTTACTTGACGGATACTTTGTGTGCGCTAACCATTGTATTTCCAAGTGTACTTTGTGTTTGATCATTTTGCATGTACAACATACTGGAGACACCTTGGAGTATTTGGTTTGCACCATGCCTTCAACTCCGTCCTACTACAAGTTCGTCCCCGACAACCGTTTCCATGGTGATGAGGATCACGATCCGAGGACGGATGTTTCCCAAGGGGGGGGGAGATGATGCGAAGCATCCCATGTTCATCCCCATATACACTCCGACTACTATCCAAGCCCCAAGATGACACATGACAAGACCTCGGACATACACCATTGGTCACAAGGTGAACTCACTCCTCTTCGAACCATCACTTTCCACATGTGAGACGTGGCTACTACCTCAAATATATGTGATATGCATGATCAGGTACTTAGAGGAACGCCACGGAGCCACCACATCCAATGGACGAGCGAGCGAGGACACCAAGTACAAGGACCAAGAGAAGAAGCTGCCCGAAGTCTACAGCCTCCGGACGACCGGACCTCGTTGGACGTATGAAGCTGGAGGCTGCACCAGCCAGAAGGCCCAGCCCCCAACTCTACAGCGACCGGACGACCGACCAAGACCGGACGTCCGACACCTCCCATGCCCGAACGACCGAGCGCCATCGGACGACTGGTGCAACGACGATAGAACACTATTTACGGAAGTCCGAAGACTTCCGGACGTCTGGACAGTCCCGAGCCTCCGGACGTCCGACACCCACCGGACGTCCCACGCATGTTTGTGCACAGAGATCGGGCCCGAGGCCCATATATTCCTTCGCCCCTCACTTACCCCTTCGTGGCTCTAGACTATAAATAGACCTTCCCCTCATCCTTTCTAGGGTTAGCAAAGGATTAGATCATATTTCGTGTGAGAGCTTTGCTCATCCACTTGGTTACCTTCTCCTAAGAGATAGCGCCTCCTCGGAGAAGATCCCCCAAGCGGATTCAAGACCCTTTTACGGGAAGAACCTCAAGACCTCCTCATAGAGAAGATCATGCTACGTGTATCGTCCTTAGTTGACCGTGGATTGTGTGATATCTTATGTACTCGACGATCTAGCATATGTGTGACTATTTCTTGTTGGTTAGTTATTCTCTCGTGTTTCCCCTTGTGATTCCCCCCGTGTTTCCCCTCGTGCTCTTCGTGTTCATCGCGAGATCCGCTCCTTTCATGAAAGATCAGCCCCTAGGGTTCCTACCCTACATCAGTGTTGGAGAAACCATATGACTTGGATGAGAATTTGGCATACTTGAAGTCATCTTTCACTTGACGTTCCGCTTTGGTAGCTTGATGCACTAGCTCAATGAGGTTCGAGTATGGTTGAAAGTCGGCGATCTTCTTGATAGGGTGATTGAGTCCATTCAAGAAACGTGCCATAGTTTGCTCATCATCTTCCGTGACATTGGCTCGTATCATTGCAATCTCCATTCCCTTGTAGTACTCTTCAACGCTCTTGGTTCCTTGCTTGAGTAGTTGGAGTTTCTCGAAGAGGTCGCGGTTGTAGTAGGTACGCACAAAGCGTGCTCTCATGACATCCTTCATTTGCACCCAAGTAGTGATGGGTGGTTCACCTTTTGCCTCTCGGCGCTCAATGACTTGTTCCCACCAAATGAGGACATAGTCTTGGAATTCAAGGGATGCCATCGCGATCTTCTTCTCTTCTTCATAGTTGTGCAAGCGGAAGATTTTGTCGACCTTCAATTCCCATGAAAGGTACTCTTCGGGATCATTGCTTCCATTGAACTTGGGCATGGTGAACTTTAGCTTGCTGTAGCGCTGCTCTTTATTATGTTCGCGTCGGGGACGATGACGTCCTAGACAAGGAGGAACGTCTCTCACGGGTTGTTCGTCCCGTGGAGGATTTCCATTGTCTTCTTGCTCTTTTTGAACTTGATGTTCATGGAGAGCTTTGTGGAGGAACTTGTCGAGCCTTACATTGCACGCGAGCTTGATATATTCGTCCGTGAGCTTCTTCGCGAAATGCTTCTTCATGTTCACGAGCTTGTCGGCCTCGGTTGGCTACGACTCGACTTGATTCTTGGAAGTCTTGTTGCACCTCAAGTGCTTAAGCATCTCGCAATTGTTGCTCTTGAGGTTGTGACTCGGCATCTTGTGCTTCTTGGTGAAGACGCTCTCGCTCTTCCTCTTCGTGTTGGCGTTGTTGTTTCCGTTCTCGTGCTTGCGCAAAGGTAGCTTGGTTTTGATGATGTCTTTGTTCTTGAGAGTTCTTGTCATGTAGAGGGTTGCAGTTGGCTTAACGATCTTGGCGCGTGGCACGATGAAGAGTATTCGATGACGGTGTACTTGCGCCAGAGATGGTGTAGTCGGAGTGTCGACTTGAGCGGCTCCGTCTTGATGAGGACGAAGTGGAAGAAGAGCGGTTGAGCAAGAAAGCACGGATCTCGTCCATTATCGTGTCATTCTCTTGCTTGTGGTTGTTGAGCTTGTGGTCGAAGTAATCTCTTGTACGTTGCTCGCAGAGTCGCAAGTCAGTGGCGAGGTTGTCGATGCATTCGCTCATTGCTTTTGGCTCTTGATGCAAAGCACGTTGTGCACCAAATAGGTGGCTCTTTGTGACATAGGAGTTCATGTCGTTGTCTTGCCTGATGAAGAGTGGGTTGGTAGAAGTACTTGGCCTATCCATCATTCCAAACAAATATGTGAGTGGGAGAAGGAGAAGAACTTATACCAAATGTACCTTGACCGATGTTGAAGATGGATCAAAGATCACTCCAATGTGGAACAAGGAAATAGCACAATTGGTACCAATTCTTGTCGGTTTCTCACACCTACACAAGTAAAAGCTTATGGTGGAGCTTGGTTAGGATGGTGGCACAAAATTTGATGCAATTGTTAGTGAGCTTCAATAATGTTGGAAAAGGTTTCCAAGTTTGCAATGCAACAAGTAGACCAAGCAAAGTAAGGTACACAGAAACACACACGCACAGAGATAAGTGGGATCGTGCAACCAAGGATGAGCCAAAATGTGGAATCCAGGAAAATGCTCTTGTTGCACAACACTAGAGAGACTCTAGCACGATTACACAATAGGCGGATACGAATACTTGTGCACAACCTACTAAGCAAAATTACAACGACTTCTATCCCAAGTATGCTCTATGTATGGTGTTCCGATGGTATGATCCAAGATGATCTAGTATGACAATCTTAATGTTGTATGATGCTATGTTTCTTGCTTAAAAGCTCTTTGCTTATCTTTCCCTTTTGCTTAAAATCTTGTTTGGCTCTTTGTGTTTGATCTCTTTTCTCATGCAATGCTTCACGAAACAAGATAGCAATTGTGTATGCGATGACAACCTTGTGACATAAGAGATGATACCAAGATATGAACCAATGATATATGTATGCTATGGGAAGTATGATCACTAATGTGCACAAGTCATGTTGCCGGAAATATTCAAAGGCTAGTCTCGATGGGTAAGCGATTCAAAAGAGTAAGGCTATGATGGCTATCAATGTAATGGCAAGAATGATGTACCACTAAACCAAGATGAGTTTACCGTTCCTTGGTTCCTCATCTGTAAGCAAGAACGGATGACGATGACCAAATGGAGAAGTGGTCGTTGTTGATGATGTGTCCGTGGAGAAATTGAGTGGCGGTGATGTTGGTGTCGAACCGTACCTAAATAGCCGAAACACAATAGGACATGGAATTGCAACTCAAATTCTTAAAGCAAAATGGGACAAAATTGTCGGAGTTTGTAGTGGTAAGCGATGACCATTGAGTGGCGGTGATGTATGTTGTATATGGCGGTGTTATGCGGAAGTGGTGGTGGTGGTATGCAGAAGTGTATGTGGGCACCGGAACAAAATGTGGCGAAATATGGACGGAAAATGGGCGGTGGAAGGAAGTGATGCTGCCAGGGGCCAGATGTCTGGGCTTGGTGGATGGATGTCAGGGCGGTCGGGCCTGATGTCCGGGATCTGGATCCGTGGACGAGCTCGATGAACTTCACGTGGAGAGGTCAAATCCGGGCAAAATTCGGGGAAATTTGTAGATGGAAATTGGGGAAAAGAGGATGGAAAGCTAGATCTACATGCAACACACGAAGCCCGTGGATCAAATCCAACAAAACTTCATCACACCAACAAATCACAAAAAAATGTGGGGCTATTTTTGTGGGGAATTTTCGAATTAGGGAGAAAATCAACAAAACAAGGCTAGAAAACACAATAGGGAGGCTCCAAAATCATGATCAACGTGGCTCTAGATACCAAGATGATGTAGGGTGGAAACCTTAGGGGCCGATCTTTCACGAAAGGAGCGAATCCCGCGATGAACACGAGGGGAAACACAAGGGGAAATCACAAAGGGGTGCAAAGAGAAACACTCAAAACAACAAGATTAAGTCACACATTTGCTAGATCCAAGAACACAAAAGGAGATACAAGATCCACGATCAACAAGGGACGATACAAATGGTAACCGGTCTTATCTGTGAGGAGGTCTTGAATCCACAAGGGGATCTTCCCGTGAGGGGTATTGAATCCAAGGTGGATCTTCTCCGAAGAGGGGCCACAGTCTCTCTCAAGGAGTAGATCCGTATGGATGAGAGAAGCTCTATCTCTCAAATGAGCTATCATAACGCTAACCATAAAACATAGGTAGGAGGAGAGTATATGATGTAGGGTGGAACCATAGATGACCGATCTTTCATGAAAGGAGCGGATCCCGCGAAGAACATGAAGAACACGAGGACAAACACGGGGATATTCACAAGGGGAAACACGAGAGGATCACTAAAACCAACAAGAAATAGTCACACATATGCTAGATCCTCGAGTACATAAGAGATCACACGATCCATGATCAACAACGGACGATACAAAGGGTAACTGATTCTTCTTCTGAGGAGGTCCTGATGGTCTTCTCCGCGAGGAGGTCTTGAATCCAAATGGATCTTCTCCGAAGAGGGGCCGTGGTCTCTCTCCTGGAGTAGATCTGATGTGGATGAGCGATGCTCTATCTCTAATATGAGTTTACACAACGCTGACCCTGGCTAGAATGAATAGGAGGTCTATTTATAGTCTTAGTGAAAATTGGTGGCGAAGGAGGTGGTACATGGGCTTCGGGCCCGAAACTGGACACAGCCATGTATCGGTCGTCCGGTGTCTCATGGGCGGCCGGACGTCCGGTGGTCGCCGGTCATCCGCTCGTTCTGGCTCAGATGCTGGTGTAGTGAATTTTCGGAAGAGGCCAGTCGTCCGGTCGCCGGACGTCCGGTGGTGTCGGACTTCCGCTTGGTTGGCTTGAGTGCAGGGGCACCTGTCGTCCGGTCCGACGACCACTCCGACGGCCACTTCGACAATGACTCGGACGACGACGGACAGCTGGTTTGTCATCTATACCCATTTATGTGTCAAATAGATCATAGGGTTTCTCTGGTTACTCCTGCCTCCCCCTTTTTGGAATAGAAATCCTATGGTTATGTTCTCCCAATCCATGAAATCTGAGTAAGTTTCGTTAGATCCGTGTCGTGTATTGATTGTTTGAATGGTACAAGTGATAAGTGATTAGTTGTTTCATGTGTGCACATAATTTCTTTTAGTAATCCGACTAGGGTTAGTGTTCGTGCTAATAATTCCTAGCCAGGTCTTGACAATTGATTTTGAATGACCTACATATGTTTGTGCCATTATTTTCTTCAAGATTGGTCTGTACATAGACGACTGCACTTAAAAGTCGAACCATAATCTATAGATATGTATAAATAAATAGTCATATATTCCTAATCCTACTTCACGGTATGTAATCATTGATTTGATGCCAAATTTGTTTTACTATTTGTATAGGTGTTGTCTGACAGCGAGGATGAAGATGTCCAGAGGAGGTACAAGAGGCAAATCCCGAGGGAGCTTTATGCGGGAATGCATAACAGGCATATTAGGACATGGAACAGCGGCTATCGATGCCCATTTTGCAACCACAAGATTCATGACGCGTATCTAAGTGTTCTGGCGCATGCAAGAGGACGGGTCATTGGCTCCTTCAAACAGAAGTATTCTCACTGGGTGGCGCACGACGCGTACGCCGAGTACCTAGAGAAGCTTCAGGATCGTGCCGGCATGTGAGATGAGATGTGGGATCGAACTATGTACGCTTGAGTATATGCGTAATGATGCTTGAACTATGTACTTATGGTTGAACTATGGTTGTGTACGTTTACGATTATTACCTATGTCTGAGTATGTTTAATCTATGTTTACTTATGTCTAACCTTGGGATATGGATTCAATCAGTTCCGTTGATGGAATCTACCTCCGTCTTGGTTTATTGGTCCCCTTTGTAATTTGTGTTAAATTTTGACGAAAGGTTTAACTGACAAAATGTTAGTGCAGGTCAGCAAGAATTATATCGTTGGATGGGTATTTGAGCATAGTGTTCAATGATATAATTTTTGGTGGCATGTATAAGCATTTCTTAGTTAAATATTTGGTCAAAATTCAGTAAAAATTACAAAGGGGACCAATAAACCAGGACAGAGGTAGTACGTCAATCACACACGATTCCCAAAATTGGAACTGTGTGCAATGACTTTCATTTTTCCTGTTGCGTCAATCACACACGGTAGGCTCTAGCAAACCGTCGCCTCCAAAATTCTTTGTGGTACAAAAAACCCTCACCACCCAATTCAAAAAAGAAAAAGGAAAACCCTCACCATCCCACGTCACAAAAACCCTCACCCCGCCCGCCACCCCCTCCGGTCCCCATTCACACCTGCACAAGCTCCTCCGTGTCTATGCATGGCACCGCCTATCGCGGCGCTGAACACATAGCTCGACACCTGCCGCCGCCAGGCTGCCGGCAAAGCCCACCGTATTTCGCCACTTCCGCTTGCCGCCGCCTATCGCCAACGACTTTCTCGACGCTGCTCACGGTAGATCTAGCTCCGCTCGGTTGGGGAATCCACCATACTGAGGGTTCTTTCTCATGGACAACAAGGTAAATAATTTAATGAGATATTATCTCATCTCTTATCCTAGATCATCTGCCTCCTTTAATCACCCGTCCGATATCACCATGAATTCATTTTTATTCAAGCTGATTTGAGGGTTTTCTTCCGTTCATAGAGTGTATAGTGCACGGACACATCACGACCTTGCGGCCTCCGCCAAACATTCCATCTCACCGTACCAGATGACTTGAGGATGCGTGCGGTATGTTCAATCTCACCCTAAATCGGCAGGCATGGCCTACTTTCCTGAACATATTCTAAGTATTACTACATTTGGATAAAATGTGCCACATGCACCATATACATCAAAGGGGTTTTCTTCCCCTCTTCTTTCTATATTAGGAAAATTAATGACATATTGTTCTTTCGATTACTCTCTTATTTCCATGACATCATGTTCACCCTATATGTTTAATTATAAATTTTTGTCCTTCGATTTCGGCTGTTGTACATTTCTTTCAATTTTGGCCCATATTTGCATGTTACCGTATTTTCTTTAACAATCCTACCATTTTCTGTAGCACGTCTCTTGCTATGCTACCGAATCTGTAGTGCACAAAATCTTTCCCTTTACATAAATCAAGACCACAGGGATGTCATACTGCACACGAACCATGGATTTACAATCGTTGCTACTCTAAGACTTGATGAACGTGGTGACCCATATTTTCGCACTGGCTTTAGGTGAGAAATTGCTAAGTTTTACGAACTGCAAGCTGGCACTGGAATTGCACTGCACATAAAAGGGCCTGGTCATGAGATATATGGTAACTTCTCCGATGATATCATCTGTCCAAACTTTGTTCAAAGTACGTTTTCTTTTCAACTATCTGCGTGTTGACTTACCCAGCAATATCGAATGACTTGTGTAGTATTTAAGCAACCAACTGTTATTCCCTTTTCTTACTATATTCCTACCTAATAACTTCTAGTTACCAATACACTTTTCTATTGCCCTGTTTTAACTAAATATTCCTTGTACTCCCATTTCTATCAGAAAGCGCCGCTGACAAGGGGACTCCGGAGGTGGAGAACGGAGCTGCCAACAAGCGGAGGCGGGGCAAGCTAGAACCGCAAGCGACTCCAGCAGGCCTAGACTTCATCAGCAGCCTCCCGATGATATGTTGACAGTCATCATCTCCCTCCTCCCAATCAAATATGGGGCACAGATAACCATCCTTTCCCGACGGTGGTGCACCCTATGGAAGTCCAACCCTCTCGATCTCATCAACACCCACGAGCTCTGCCATTGCTATCGCAAAAGCTTGGATGTGTTCTCCAAGATCCTCGGCAGTCACCTTGGCCCAACCAGAGGCCTTAGAATGGGCAAGTTCCGTTCCAGCGGCAAGGACCGAGTGACGTAGAGTGGAAACCCTAGGGGCCAATCTTTCACGAAAGGATCGGATCCCGCGATGAACACGGAGAACACGAGGGGAAACACAAGAGGAAATCACAAAGGGGCGCAAAGAGAAACACTCAAACCAACAAGATTAGGTCACACATGTGCTAGATCCATGAACACAAAAGGAGATACAAGATCCACGATCAACAAGGTATGATACAAATGGTAACCGGTCTTCTCCGTGAGGAGGTCTTGAATCCACAAGGGGATCTTCCCGTGAGGGATCTTGAATCCAAGGTGGATCTTCTCCGAAGAGGGGCCATGGTCTCTCTCAAGGAGTAGATCCTTACGGATGAGCGAAGCTCTATCTCTCAAATGAGCTATCACAACGCTAACCCTAAAACATATAGTAACATTGCCCCTTCTGGGCTCCGGCTCCCACCTATGCTAGGCTCTCTCTAGGAGACCCCAAGGCGACCACCGCCGGTGGCCACTCCGGCCCCGGCGGCCACCCTTCCTACCGCCGGTGGCCACTCCGGCACCGGGGGCCACTGCTCCCCTGCCACTTTTCACCCCGAGGGTGGCAGCCACCAACCTTTCTCCGGTTGGTTTGCGGGAAGTGTTTGCTGCTAGGATGACCATGGACCCTCCTTCAGTCAACTTTGCTCGAGGTAAAGATTTCCAACTGTCCATGAGGCAAAAGTTTGGTCACCCAGTGGTGTTTTCGCCTGGTTTTCGTGAACGTGAGTTCACTTTGCTGGTTTCTTTCTGCCGTGCTCGTTTTCGCTTGGATTGTCACACGGTTAGTATCACGTTGCAATCATGTTTTGGTGGCTATCCTCAAGGTTTCCGTGTGCTACACCTCAAGGACAGAACGTTCAAGTTCTCTGTTGCCTCAAAGTCAGTAGGTTTTGAGATCTATAATCCTGGCCGGGTAGTGGAGAAGGATTTTGAGTTAGTTTTCAATCTTTGGGGCTTTGGAGGACCTAATTGGCTACGTGAAGAACAACTTTACTATCGTGAGGAATAAGCTTCTTGGACTAGAGTTTTCAATGAATAGCGTCCGCGATCTGTCGCCGGCAGAGTCTCCGGCGATCAACCACGGCAGTCAGTTTTTTCTCGTTTAGCGGATATTCCGACCACCAGCAATAATGTGGTCACAGACTTTAATGTGCCCTTAATGCCCCATATTACCCCCTCAGGAGAGGATCACGCAGCGACTACAGCAGGCGGGAATCTGGTTCATTCAAATAACTCGTTCCAATGCTATGCGTGTGTCAAGATGGGCCATTTTGCTCGGGAGTGTCGTGGCACTCGCCTTCCTGGGCTCTATCCTTCTCTTAGGTTTGCTACTTTCCCTAGCCCACCTAATGAGGCCTGGGACATGGATGCGGTCCAGGATTGGTTCAAGTCCGTTGGCCCGGCCCACGACCCTTCGCAAGTTTCCTCTTTTCGCGAACTATGTATGGGATCTTTTCCTAATTTTCAGCCTCATCCATCTCTTGCCTCCTCAACTTCTATGCTCTGCTCCTCTGTTTTTGCACCCTGCCCAAACCCCGCTTCCATCACCTTGAGCTTGACTGTGCCGGCGAGTGTTTGTTCTGCGACTCCGATGGCCAACATCCCAATTGAACCGCGCCCTTTCGTGCCCCATGGCTTCGACATTCAGCAGGTCCCTGGCCGCAATGGGGTGGCTAGGGTGGTGCTGCCGCAGCATCCTCGTCGCCATGAAGATTGGGCGATTGCGACCATCCATCCTATCCCCACCGATGCTCCATTCCCCAATGTAAGAGATGTTCTTGAGGAGTTTATTGTTGAACATAGGCAGTTGGGGTTGAGGGACGTGCAACGCTGCCCGTTAGGAGAGACCTATGTTTGGCTCACAAGGGTTAGAGACAGGGATAAGTTGGTAATAGATAGTCCTCATGAGTTTGGTGATGTGTTCATTACTTTTGTGAAACACGATGAGGGCAGAAATCACAAGAGGGTTCATTTCAATAGAACTGTTTGGTTGCTTCTGACGGGAGTTCCGTTTGATTTCAGTAACACTGAAGATTTGGCTTGTGCTGTCAGTAAGTTCGGCCTCATGATATCCTGGGACAAGGAGGATGATCACATGGGGCGTATTGTAGTCAAGGCTAGAGTTATGAACCTAGATATCATTCCTAAAAGTATGCGTTTGTCTGAAGGAGATGAATTTGAGGAGGATGGCTGGTCCTCCTCCATTGAAGTGCTGGCAAGTGAGCTCCTTGGTGGTGGTCCTGCAGATGAGGATCCTATTCCTCCTGACAATGTGGACCCCCACCCTCTCCCTGAAGATGCTGAGCCTGCTCATGGTTTTCATGATGAGGCTTCCAACAATCATGATATGGATGCTCAGGATGCAGAGAATTGGTATAACTGGGAAGAGAATTAGCAGAATCAATAGAATGCTGACCTTGATGATCTTTTGGATGCAGTGCAACAAGAAGAAATGGCCTGGGCAGATGGAGAAGAACTGCATCCTGCACCAAGTAACAGCAGTATATCCTCAGACATGTCTTTCTCTGAGGGAGACAACACAAATATGCTTATGGCCTATGTTGTAGTGGAGGCTATCCCTCCTAGGGAGATAGTGCCTGCTATTATTCCTCCCCTGCCATGGTGTTTGCTAATGGGATGTAGAACATAATTCAAGCATATCAGTCAGATGATGAGGACCCTCCTTTATTGGAAGAAAACATCCAGGGTGCTGCTTTGGTTGATACTGTTTTGCATGATCAAGTTAATGTTCAGGTTGTTGCAGAACAACTGCAACACGTTGCTTACAATAGCCATGGAGCAGATGCCTCTGCTGATGTTTCTGCATCTCCTCATATGGATGCTGTGTCAATTGATGGAAAAGCTAAACCTTCACTTGCTAGTGGACCTTCAATTGAAATCCTGGCCTGCAGTTCTGAACATGTTAATACTGCTAGGGGAAGCTTGCAGCCAGTGGAGAACATTGAGGGTCTTCAGTCAGGGTTACAAGGTAATTGGGTTACTCAAATAAATGAACATTTTAGCATGGATCCTTCTCTTCTTGGTTTGAAACATATTCAGATGGCTGCTGCTGCTAATAATGATCATTCTGTTTCTAAAGAAGGCATGCTACTGTGGAAACAACACTTTAAGGACCAATCATTGGAAAGCAGGAGCTCTTTCTCTACCAACATTCCTGTAAGTTGGTTTAATTTTATTGTTCACCTACTTCTATCCCCTGATAAGTTTGCCTGGACTGTTACTATGTTAAAATCTGGAATGTGGGAACTGTTCACTGCTGTGGAAAATATGGATCAAGCCTTCATGTTTCATATACCTGACAAGTGTCCTACCTCTCATGCACCTATTTGTCAGGCCATGGAGGATGAGGCCAAGGACAAAGAAAATATTGGTGTGGCTGCCAATAGGCAGGATGTGGAGTCCTAGGCCCTCTTGCAACCTTTTGGTCAAGATAACTTGAGGAAGAAAAGAAATGGAAAGACTCCACTAGTAGAAACAAAGGTAAGGGGAAGTGATAGAATCAAGAAACACAATGCTGGTTACAAGAGAAACTCCTGCTCTAATAATAATTGCTTACCTTGTAATGTTGTCCCTCCCATCATACAAAAATCAATTGTTAAAAACCTCACTGCCTCTTTTCTGTAAGGTTGCTAAGGGGGAGCTGGAGGACAAGCTGGCCAAGAAGCCCAAGAGAAGGCAAGAGGATGTTTTGGACAAGGTGACCTTGGCCAAAGGAGAAGGACATACCTCCAACTCTTCATAATGTTTATGTTCCTTACTTGGAGTACTGTGTGGAGGGTGTGTGTTTGTGGTTCCACACCTAGTTTGAGGTTGCTTTTGATTGATGTAAGACTTGGATATTGGCACTGTTTGAACTCTATATGTCTGGTGATGTACTATCCCATTACTACTTCTTTACTGTATGTCTGGCTGCTTTACTGGATATGTGTTGTGCTGTGGATCAGGGTTTTGTACAACTTTCTTTTATGTGTGGAAGATCAAGTGCTGGCACTTGACCTCTGGTACAAAATAATTATGTGTTTCCATGAATAACACAAACAGAAGCTGGAATACTCTAAATTGGAACATTAGAGGAATAAATTCTGAGGACAAATGGCTGGCCTTAAGGCAAAAAATTGATGAGAGTGACTGCAGCATTTTGTGTCTTCAAGAAACCAAGAGAGAGACTTTTGACATAGCTTACTTAATTTTTTTTTGCCCTTCCAGACTTAATAAATTTGCCTTCCTACCCTCAGTTGGGGCTTCTGGGGGTCTCCTTGTGACTTGGAGTGGCTCTCAGTTATCTAGAGAAGTCATTGCACAAAATAGGTTTTCTCTTTCATTGCAATTTACTAGTCTGATCTCCAATCAGTCTTGGATTATTTCTAATATCTATGGGCTATGTGATCCACAAGACAAAATTGAGTTTATTAACTGGTTCCTGAATATTCACATGCCTGATGATGTTGACTGGATTCTAATGGGAGATTTCAACCTTATGAGGGCACCATCAGATAGAACAGACCTGGGGGAGATGTCAATGACATGCTTATGTTTAATGAGGCTATCAGTAATCAAGGTTTAATTGAATTACCTCTGCATGGTAGAAAGTTTAGTTGGAGTAACATGCAGCATGATCCTCTGTTGGTAAAACTTGATTGGTTTTTCACTTCTGCTTCTTGGATGACTACTTTTCCAGACACAATTGTGCTACCTCTTGCAAAGCCTATTTCAGATCATCTGCCCTGTGTAATAAAAGTTGGTACTTCTATCCCAAAGGCAAAAGTGTTCAGGTTTGAAAACTACTGGCTCCAACACTCTGATTTTAAACAGGTAGTAGCCAATGCTTGGAATATTCCAGTTGGCAATCTTGATGCTGTCAAAACTTTGAATGCTAAGTTTAAAAACTTAAGAAGAGCTTTGAAGCTGTGGGCTAAAGCCTTGTCTTCTCTGAAAACTCAAATTGCAGAGCTGAATGAGTTCATATTCCCGTGGGATCTCTTTGAAGAATTCAGAGAGTTGGACACTCATGAATGGAATTGCAGGGCTATTCTCAAAGAGCATCTGCTTATTCTATTGAGGAATCAAAAGATTTATTGGAAGCAAAGAGGGAAAATCAAGGGGGTGAAGTTTGGAGATGAGAACACAAAGTTTTTTCACACTAAATCTTCAATTAATTACAGGCATAACCATATTGCTGTACTCCAAAATGATGACCAAGTTGACATATCTGATCATGCTGGGAAGACTGCAATTCTGTTGGACACTTACAAAAAAAGAATGGGCACATCTCAAAAAACCTCAATACATTTTGATCTGGCTTCCTTGTTTGGGCAGAGACAACACTCAGATATCTTTGATAACCTTGAGTTGCCTTTTACTAAAGAGGAAATTACTACTGTGGTAAAAAATCTTCCAATAGACAAATCACCAGGCCCTGATGGTTTCAACAATGAATTTCTTAAGTCTTGCTGGGACATTATTAAGGGAGATGTTCTCAAATTCATATATGATTTTCATGCAGGGCAAATTTCTCTTGAGAGCTTAAATACTTCTTACATTACCCTCATTCCAAAGGGGAGTACTCCCTTGACAGCAAATGATTTTATACCAATCTCTTTACTAAACTGTTGTCTGAAGATTGTCACTAAGCTGCTGGCAAATAGGTTGCAGAAAGTGATTCTCAAGTTGGTTCATATCAACCAATATGGTTTTCTTAAAGAGAGATCTATCCATGATTGCTTGGGCTGGGCATATGAATATCTACACCAATGTCATAAGTCTAAATATGACATTATTGTACTTAAATTGGACTTTGAATAGGCTTTTGACACAATTGAGCACCAGGCAATGCTGGATATTTTAAAGGCCAAAGGTTTTGGGGACAGATGGATTTCATGGATCAAAATGCTCTTCACTTCTGCTTCATCTGCTATCCTGCTAAATGGTGTCCCTGGAAAAAAGTTTTATTGTCTTAGAGGTGTCAGGCAGGGGGATCCTCTATCCCCCCTCCTATTTGTGATTGCTGCAGATCTTCTTCAGTCAGTTCTCAACAAGGCAATGCACATGGGATTGTTATCTGCTCCCTTACAAGTGGAGTCTTGCCCTGATTTTCCAATTGTCCAATATGCTAATGACACTCTGGTCATTCTACGAGCAGATGCCAAGCAATTACATTGCCTTAAAGCCCTCCTCAATACTTTTGCAGATGCCACTGGACTTAAAGTAAACTACAATAAATCCAGTATGATTCCAATAAATGTGTCAGAAGAGAAGATGGATATTCTGATAAATACTTTTCATTGCAAGAAGGAATCTTTTCCAATCCAATATTTGGGAACACCCCTAGGACTTCATAAGCCTATTGTTGAGCAACGTTTTCCTCTTGTCACAAGACTGCAAAAGAAGCTTGTGGGTTTGTCCTCCTTTATGACAATGGCTGGAAGATTGATGTTGGTGAAATCTGTCCTCAATTCTTTGTTGATCTATCTCATGGGATGCCTTGATGTGCCTGTCACCATCAAAACCCAAGCCATAAAGTATTTGAGACACTTCCTATGGAGAGGTCCTGATCTGGAGGACCACAGACCTGCCATGGTGGCATTGAGCACTGTGTGTAGACCCAAAAATCAAGGAGGTTTGGGTGTCATGGATATCTTTATTCAGAATAAGGCCCTCTTACTTAAGAATCTGCACAAGTTCTATAACAGACACAATATCCCCTGGGTTAGCTTGATCTGGGAATCATATTGCAACAATGATACACTGCCTGGTAATAACTGGATTGGATCATTTTGGTGGAAGGCAAACCTTAAGCTTATTGATAACTACAAGTCCTTGGCTTGATGCAACTAGGTGATGGCAAAAGTGCCTTCTTTTGGAATGATCTGTGACACTCTGCTTGTTTACAAGACATGTTCCCTCATTTATTCTCTTTTGTGAAGAACAAAGATGCTACTGTCCACACCATTCTCCAAGCAGAATACTTAGAGGATCTATTCCATCTACCCCTGACTGTGCAAGCTTTCCAGGAATTTGAGGCTATGGAGGACATTTGTATTGATTTAAGGGCTTCTGATACACTAGATTGCACTGACACTTGGAGCTACATTTGGGGAAATGAACACTTCTCGGTTGCTACGGCCTATAAAGTTATGATGGGAGATTGCTTCATGACAGGCTCAATACTAGAAATCTTTTGAGGAGGAAAACTTTCATTTAGCCAACTACAATTGTGTTGTCAACAATTGTCCATAGGAAGAAACTCTATAACATCTTTTCTGTACCTATCCTTTTGCAGCTCAATGTTGGGACCTGATTTGCCCTTCAAGACAGGCAAATGTTTCAATTCTGGAAGCTTTTCTTGATCTCAAACAGAAGCTACATGTACCTTTCTTCATGGAAATAATCATCCTTGCCTCTTGGCCTATCTGGATCACAAGGAACAATTTGATCTTCCAAGCATTTCAACCTAGCATCCAGAGGTGGAAAGCTATTTTCCTTGAGGAGATCAATCTTCTAAGATTTAGAATTTAAGAAGAGTTATGCTGGATAGTACTGTTCTTGGCTTGACAATCTTGTGTTGTAATTCTAGACTCTAGTTTTTCCCCCTAGTTTTGTTTCTTTTTTCTTTTCTTCTGGCTTATCTCAAGCCTCTTGTACAGTGGAACCTTTTTTGTTTTTCTGTCTTTCTAACTAATAAAAATTGCAGTGGGGTTTTGCCCTACTGTGTACAGTCAAAAAAACCCTAAAACGTAGGTAGGAGGAGAGTATATATAGTCTAGGGGGCGAAAGGGTATGATGCGGAGCATCCCAAGGTCATCCCCATGGACCTACCATCATCTCACTAAGTGCCTAATGGACCCATGACACGAGCACGTGCAAGAGCTCTCGAAACCGAGGTGACATCTCTCCTCTCACATTTCCACTTCGATGCACATGAGACATGGCTACTACTACCTGAAACGGAGACATTGTGCATACTCGGGTATCAAGGAGTTGGCCATGAAGAAGCTAAGGATCAAGGAGGATCAGAAGAGGAAGATGGACGTGAAGACGGAGAAGAAGGAGAGTTGCGGAAGAAGTGCCACCCATCGGACGACCGGTTGGGACCGGACGTCCGGTGCCTGAAGCCCCAGCCGGGCTACAGCGAGCGGACGTTCGGCCCTGACCGAACGACCGGTGCCCCTGCACCCGATCCAAACGAGCGGAAGTCCGACGCCACCGGACGACCGGACTCTTCCGAAAATCCGCTACACTAGCATCCAAGCCAGAACGAGCGGACGACCGGCGACCACCGGACGTCCGGCCGCCCATGACACACCGGACGGTCCCCAGCGGACGTCTGGTACCTGGCTGTGTCCAGTTTCGGGCCCGAAGCCCGTGTACCCCCTCCTTTCTCCCCCCATTTGCACTAAGACTATAAATAGACCTCCTATTCATCCTAGCTAGGGTCAGCGTTGTGTAATCTCATATTAGAGATAGAGCATCGCTCATCCACATCGGATCTACTGCACGAGAGAGACTGCGACCCCTCTTCGGAGAAGATCCCTTTGGACTCAAGACCTCCCCGTGGAGAAGACCATCAAGACCTCCTCACGGAGAAGAACTGGTTACCCTTTGTATCGTCTGTTGTTGATCGTAGATCATGTGATCTCTTATGTACTCGAGGATCTAGCATATGTGTGACTATTTCTTGTTGGCTTTAGTGATCCTCTCGTGTTTCCCCTCGTGAATCCCCTCGTGTTTCTCCTCGTGTTCTTCGCGGGATCTGCTCCTTTCGTGAAAGATCGGCCACCTAGGGTTCCACCCTACATCATCTTGGTATTTAGAGCCAGGTTGATCATGATTTTGGAGCCTCCCCGTAGTGTTTCTAGCCTTGTTTTTGTTGATTTCGTCTGTAATTTGAAAATTTCCCACAAAAATAGCCCCAATTTTTTTTGTGATTTGTTGGTGTGTTGAAATTTTGTTGGATTTGATCCGTGGATTTGCTTTGTTTTGAGTGGATCTGGCTTTTGCAACCTTTCCCCACCTTTTCCATCCACAAATCTGCCCGGATTCGAAGAATTTCGACCTCTCCATCACGAAAACCGCCAGTTTATCCCGTGCCCGAGAATCGCCCAGGCACCGGACCTCCGGCCGCCAGCGGACGTCCGACGACCGGACGACTGCCCCATACCAGACGTCCGACGTACCCTGACGAAACAGATTTTTTTCCAATTTTCGTCACCACCACCGCCCCACGTCCGCATACGCACTACCACCACCTATACACCATCACCACTTCCGCATACCACCACCATTGCTTACCCATTTCGCACTCCGACACGTGTTTCCACTTCGAGCTTTGAGAATTTGAGTTGCGGTTCCGTGTCCTTTTGTGTTTCGGCTATCTAGGTATGGTTTGACATCAACATCACTGCCGCTCATCTCCTCCATGGATGCGTCATCAGCAACGACCACATCCACTACATCTTGGTATTCGTGCCACCATTTTTACACCATACTGTAAGCGAGAACGGTAACCTCGTCTTGGTAACATGATACATCATGCTTGCCATTACATTGATAGCCATCATAGCCTTACTCCTTTGCGTCGCTTACCTATTGAGACTAGATTTCGAGTATTGCCGACAACGAGACTTGTGCACATTAGTGATCATACTTCCCATAGCATACATACATCATTGGTGCATATATTGGTATCATCTCTTGTGTCACAAAGTTGTCATCGCATACACAATTGCCATCTTGGATCGTGAAGCATTGCATGAGAAAAGAGCTCAAACAACAAAGGGCCAAACAAGCTTTTAAGCAAAAGGGAAAGATAAGCAAAGAGCTTTTAAGCAAGAACCATAGCATCATACAACATTGAGATTGTCATACTAGATCATCTTGGATCATAGCATCGAAACACCAAACATAGAGCATACTTGGGATAGAAGTCGTTCATTTTTTCTTAGTAGGTTGTGCACAAGTCTTGTATCTTCCTATTGTGCAATCGTGCTAGCGTCTCTCTAGTGTTGCGCAACAAGAGCATTTTCATGGATTCCACATTTTGGCTCACCCTTGGTTGCACGACCCCACCTATCTTTTTTTTGTGTGTGTTTCCGTGTACCTTATATTGCTTGGTCTACTTGTTGCATAGCAATCTTGCGAATCTCATCCAACATTATTGAAGCTCACTTACAATTGCATCAAATTTTGTGCCACCATCCTAATCAAGCTCCACCATAAGCTTTTACTAGTGTAGGTGTGAGAAACCGACAATAATTGGTACCAATTGTGCTATTTCCTTGTCCACATTGGAGTGATCATTGATCCACTTTCAACTTCGGTCAAGGTACATTTGGTATTCGTTCTTCTCTTTCTACCCCTCACATTTTTCTCTTGGAATGATGGATAGGCCAAGTACCTCTACCAACCCGCTCTTCACCAAAAGCCACCTCTTTGGCTCACAACGTGCTTTGCATCAAGAGCAACAAGCAATGAGTGAACGCATCGACAACCTCGCTGCCAACTTGCGACTCTCCGAGCAATGTACAAGGGACTACTTCGACCACAAGCTCGACAATCACAAGCAAGAGAATGACGCAAGAATGGATGAGATTCGCCCTTTGTTGCTCAACCGCTCTTCTTCCACTTCGTCCTCATCAAGACGGAGCCGCTCTAGTCTACACTCCCACTTCACCATCTCCGGCTCAAGTACACCGACATCGAACACTCTTCGACATGCCGCGCATAATGATTGTCAAGCAAGCCTCAATCCTCTACGCGACACCGACTCTCAAGAGCACCGACAACGTCAAACCCAAGCAGCTTTCGTGCTAGCACGACATCGGCAACGACAACGCCAACACGAAGAGGAAGAGCGAGCGCATCAACACCAAGTTGCACAAGAAGCCGAGGCACAACGTCAAGAACAACAACTCCATGAAGCTCAAGCACTTGAGGCGCAACAAGCCCTCCAAGATTCAAGTCGAGCCGTAGCCAACCGAGGTTGACAAGCTCGTGAACATGAAGAAGCACTTCGCAAAGAAGCTCACGAACGAAGATTTCATGCTCGCGTGCAACGTCAAGCTCGACAAGTTCCTCCACAAGCTCTCCAAGGACATCAAGTTCACCAAGAACATGAAGACAATGGAAATCCTCCACAAAAAGACCAACATGAAGTCGACAACCCTCTTTGCCAAGAGCACAACAAGTTTGACAATCATCAACCACATGGGCGTCATCATCCCCGACCCAACACAATGAAGAGCAACGCTACAGCAAGCTAAAATTCACCATGCCCAAGTTCAATGGAAGCAATGATCCGGAAGAGTACCTTTCACGGGCATTGAAGGTCGACAAAATCTTCCGCTTGCACGACTATGACAAAGAAAAGAAGATCGCGATGGCATCCCTTGAATTCCAACACTAGGTCCTCATTCTGTGGGAACAAGTCATCGAATGCCAAGAGGCAAGAGGTGAACCACCCATCACTATGTGGGCACAAATGAAGGATGTCATGAGAGCAAGCTTCATGCCTAACTACTACAACTGCGACCTCTTCAAGAAACTTCAACTACTCAAGCAAGGAACCAAGAGCGTTGAAGAGTACTATAAGGAGATAGAGATTGCCATGATACGAGCCAATGTCAAGGGAGATGATGAGTAAACAATGGCATGTTTCTTGAATGGACTCAATCATCCTATCAATAAGATCGCCAACTTCCATCCATACTCGAAGCTCATCGAGCTCGTGCCTCAAGCTACCAAAGCGGAACATCAAGTGGAAGACGATTACAAGTATGCCAAGTTCTCATCCAAGTCATACGGCTTCTCCAACAACCAAGCTTCAATGAATCCAACACCATCTACCAAGCCTTCTACAAACAACATCGACAAGTCGAGTTCCAAGAAAGCTTCATCAACTCCAAGTCATCCTCCTACAACAAGCAACTTCAAGCCGAGAGCTTCATCATTATCTACCCCAACCGATGAGACCGTCAAGATGACTTCCTTCAAATGCTTCACATGCGGAGGCCGAGGCCACAAGTCCTACGAGTGCACCAACAAGCGGACCATGATCCTCAACGACGACGGCACTTATGACTCAATGAATGAAGGAGAAATGGAAGCCCTTGATCAAGTGGCCATACACTGGCAAGTGAACGAAGAAGATACAGAACAAGTCTTTTGTGATGAAGGTTGAAGTCCCTCTCTCGTTTTCTCCAAGGTCTTGACTCTTCAACATCAACAAGAAGAAGACCAAAGGTGCCACATATTCCACACCAAGTCCGGCATCAATGGACGATCCGTCAAGGTCATCATCGATGGAGGGAGTTGTCATAACCTCGCAAGTGAAGAACTCTGCCCCAAGCTCCAATTGCCCAAGACGAAGCACCCACATCCCTACAAAGTTCAATGGCTTAGCGACTCCGGCACTATCCAAGTCGAGGATTGAGTACATGTCTCCTTCAAAATTGGCACCTACGAAGACACTTTGGAGTGTGACGTCGTTCCAATGACCGTTTGCCACCTTCTTCTTGGACGCCCATGGCAATTTGATAGAGGTGCCATCCACAATGGCTGAACGAACCTCTACATCTTCAAGATGAAGGAAAGGAGTACGTACTTCACCCCATGTCTCCAAGCCAAGTGATCGCTGACAAGCAAGCCACGCATCATGGAGAGAATAGTGAGAGAGCAAAAAAGAGAGTGAGCACCACAAGCCCAAATCGAGTGCCTCCATGATGAGCGACAAGAAGAACTTAGTCCTATTTGCCACCAAAAGTGAGATAATAGGAGTGTGTGAGAACCCATATAGTGTCCTACACTATGTCCTTTTGTGCAAGGACAATGCAACACAAGTTAACACCTCTCACGCTCTACCTTTAGTGTTGTCTTCTCTTTTGCAGAATTTCAAGATGTTTTCCCCGACGGGCTACCTCCGAGACTACCTCTACTATGAGGCATCGAGCACCGCATCGACCTCATCCCTGGAGCACCTCTTCCGAACAAAGCTCCCTACCGCGTCAACCCCGAAGAAACCAAAGAAATACAAAGGCAAGTAAATAATCTCATAGACCATGGACATGTGCGTGAAAGTTTGAGCCCTTGTGCCATCCTGGTCATTCTTGTGCCAAAACGAGACGGTAGCTTTCGCATGTGCTCCGATTGTAGACCTATCAATGCCATCACTGTTCGCAATAGGTATCCCATTCCACGCCTTGATGATATGGTTGATGAACTTAGTGGTGCCATAATATTCTCCAAGATTGATCTTAAAAGTGGTTACTATCAAATCCGCATACAAGAGGGTGACGAATGGAAAATCACTTTCAAAACCAAGTTTGGGTTGTATGAGTGGTTAGTCATCCCTATGGGCCTATCGGAAGCACCGGGTACTTTTATGAGTCTTATGAATCATGTCTTTCGCCCTTACACTAGTGTGTTTGTTGCGATATACTTCGATGATATCCTTGTTTATAGCAAATCTCTTAAAAATCATGTCACCCATGTGCGAACCGTTTTGCAAACTATTCGAAACGAGCATCTCTTTGCTAACATGTAAAACTGCCTTTTCGACGTTAATAAGCTCCTTTTCTTGGGTTTAGTTGTTTCCTCTAAGGGTGTTCTTGTTGATGATTCCAAGATCAATGCTATTAAAACATAGCCACAACCAACCAACTTGCATCAAGTGAGTAGCTTTCTTGGCCTTGCGGGTTTCTATCATCGCTTTGTGAAAGATTTTAGCACCATTGCTTTGCATTTGCATGATTTGAGCAAGAAAAGTGTGCCTTTTGTTTGGGGACCATCCCAAGATACCACTTTCAATGAGCTTAAGAATTTGCTTATTCATGCTCCCGTGCTTGCTTTACCCAACTTTGACAAACCCTTTGAGATTCATTGTGATGCTAGTGGTAATGGCATAGGAGGTGTGTTAACGCAAGAGAAGCACCCTATAGCTAACTTTAGTGAGAAACTCTCCGGAGCGCAACTCAACTACCCCATCTATGACAAACAGCCATATGCTTTAGTGCGCGTTTTGGACGAATGGGAATACTATCTTTGCCCTCATGAATTCATCATTCATACTGATCATGAAACGCTCAAGTACCTTAAGGGCCAAACCAAGTTGAACAAGTGTCATGCTAAACACAGTGAATTTATTGAGTAATTTCCTTATGTCATCAAGTACATTAAAGGTAAGGAAAACATTGTGGCGGATTCCCTTTCCCGCTTATGCATGCTTGTTACTCAACTTGAATTGGATGGCATTGGCTTTGAGCACATAAAAGACTTGTATGAGCATGATCCTACTTTTGCTACTCCTTATGCCAAATGTTTGATGCATACTTCTTGGGAACACTATCACATCAAAGATGGATATCTTATGAGAGCTAACAAGATTTGCATCCCCGAGTCCTCTCTTCGTTTATTCCTTTTGCAGGAATCTCATGGAGGAGGACTAATGGGAAATTTTGGATGCGACAAGACTTTCGCTACGCTCTCTAAGAACTACTATTGGCCCAAGATGTTTCACGACGTCAACCGCTTCACCAACAGATGCTCTTCATGTCGCAAAGCTAAGTCCAAAGCTCAATCCCATGACCTTTACATGCCTCTCCCAATTCCATATCAACCATGGGAAGATTTAGCATGGATTTTGTACTTGGATTGCCTAGGACTAGAAATGGAAAGGATTCGGTATTTGTCATTGTGGACCGATTCTCTAAGATGGCACACTTCATACCATGCATCAAGATAGACGATGCTTCACATGTTGCCGATCTCTTTTGTAGAGAAATGTTGCGTCTACATGGAGTGCGAAAGACGATCGTCTCGGACCATGACGTCAAGTTCCTAAGCTACTTTTGGAAGACCCTATGCGCCAAGCTCGGAATCAACTACTCTTCTCCATGGCGTATCATCCACATATCGATGGCCAAACGGAGGTGACCAACCGCACACTGTCCGCTCTACTTTGAGTACTCATCAAGAAGAACAACAAGGAGTGGGAGGAGTGTCTACCTATCGCCGAGTTCGCCTACAACCGAGCAAAACACTCAACAACCAACAAGTCCCCCTTCGAGGTCGTCTACGGATTCAACCCATTGTCATCATTGGACATTCTTCCTCTACCACTCCAAGAGCACATCAATTTGGATGCAAGTGCATGTGTGAATCATCTCAAGAAGGTGCATGAAGATACAAGGCATACCATCGAGCACTGAGTACAACAACTTGCGACCAAGCTGAACATCAACAAGCACCCTATGGTATTCAACATTGCAGATCTTGTGTGGCTAACCTTCGCAAGGACATCTTTCCACAAGAACACAATTCCAAACTTCGACCACGAGTGGATGGACCCTTCAAGGTGCTTGCACGCTACAACAACAATGCATACAAGATCGACATTCCACGCGACAAGTACTCCGTGAGTGACATCTTCAACGTCAAAGATCTCTTACCCTGCCATGGTGTGAATGATTTGATCCGAGGACGGATCATCCCCATGGGGAGGGGAGATGATGCGGAGCATCCGAAGGTCATCCCCATGGACCTACCATCGTCTCACCAAGTGCCTAACGGACCCATGACACGGGCACGTGCAAGAGCTCTCGAAACCGAGGTGACATCTCTCCTCTCACATTTTCACTTCGATGCACATGAGACATGGCTACTACCTCAAACAGAGACATTGTGCATACTCAGGTATCAAGGAGTTGGCCATGAAGAAGCTAAGGAGCAAGGAGGATCAGAAGAGGAAGATGTACGTGAAGACTGAGAAGAAGGAGAGTTGCGGAAGAAGTCCCAGCCATCGGACGACCGGTTGGGACCGGACGTCCGGCTCCTGAAGCCCCAGCCGGGCTACAGCGAGCGGACGTCCGGCCCGGACCGGACGACCGGTGCCCCTGCACCCGAGCCAAACGAGCGGAAGTCCGACGCCACCGGACGTCCGGTGACCGGATGGCCGGCCTCGTCCAGAAATCCGCTACAATAGCATCCAAGCTAGAACGAGTGGACGGTCGGCGACCACCAGATGTCCGGCCGCCCGTGAGACACCGGACGACCGGTCCCCAGCGGACGTCCGGTACCTTCATGTGTCCAGTTTCGGGATCGAAGCCCATGTACCCCCTCCTTTCGCCCCCCCCCCCCATTTGCACTAAGACACTAAATAGACCTCCTATTTATCCTAGCTAGGGTCAGTGTTTTGTACGCTCATATTAGAGATAGAGCATCGCTCATCCACATCGGATCTACTCCATGAGAGAGACTACGGCCCCTCTTCGGACAAGATCCCTTTGGATTCAAGACCTCCTCGTGGAGAAGACCATCAAGCCTCCTCACGGGGAAAAACCAGTTACCATTTGTATCGTCCGTTGTTGATCGTGGATCGTCTGATCTCTTATGGACTCGAGGATCTAGCATATGTGTGACTATTTCTTGTTGGTTTTAGCGATCCTCTCGTGTTTCCCCTCACGAATCCCCTCGTGTTCTTCGTGTTCTTCGCGGGATCCGCTCGTTTCGTGAAAGATCGGCCATCTAGGGTTCCACCCTACATTAGGGTATATGGGCCTCGGCCCTTTACTGTGCGTAGACAAACGGGGCCGGATGTTTGGGCCTTCCGGAGGAGCCGAATGTCTAGGGCTGGGGCCGGATGTCCAGGCTGATGTGGCATCTCTTCTGTGCTCTGGATCGGTGGTGTCCTGATATCCGGGCGGGACGCTGGATTTCCGAGTCGGGGCCGGATGTCCGGGCAGATCACGGGATGTCCGGGCCCTGTAGACTTGGCCGCTGGTCAATTGCTACAGGTGAAACCTCTAGGGGCCGGATGTCCGCGGTCATGGCTGGATGTCCGGGGCCTGGGAGTTGTTCTTGACTCCTTCCGTCGGTTCTCTTCATCCATGAACTTGGCGGCTTGTCCGTCTTGACGTGCATCTTCGGGAGGGTCCTCTTGGTACCTAATTATGCACAACATATCGGACTTAGGTAGTACCCATGTCTCGAGAGGATCATATGTAATAGCACTAAGGAGAGAAGTCACCTCGATCTCGAGAGCTCTAGCTCGAGTCATAGGTCCTCTTGGCACTTCGTGAGACGATGGTAGGTCCATGGGGATGACCGTAGGATGCTCCGCATCATCTCCCCTCCCTTGGGGAAGATCCGACCTCGGATCGAAATCGTCATCACCATGGTAGGGTGAGAGATCCTTGACGTTGAAGATGTCGCTCTCGGAGTACTTGTCACATGGAATGTCAATCTTGTTGGTGTTGTTGTTGTAGAGTTCAACGACCTTCAAGGGTCCATCCGCTCGTGGTCGAAGTTTGGACTTGCGTTCGTTGGGGAAACGGTCTTTGCGAAGGTGTAGCCACACAAGATCTCCAATGTTGAACACCATGGGGTGCTTGTTGATGTTGAGCTTGGTCGCAAGTTGTTGTACTTGGCGCTTGATGGTGTGCCTTGTATATTCATGCACCGTCTTGAGATAGTTCACACGTGCACTTGCATCCATATTGATGCGCTCTTGTAGTGGTAGAGCGAGACTGTCCAAAGGGGACAATGGGTTGAAGCTGTAGATGACCTCGAAGGGGGACTTGCCGGTAGTTGAGTGTCTTGCGCGGTTGTAGGAGAACTCAGCGATAGGTAGACACTCCTCCCACTCCTTGATGTTCTTCTTGATTAGCACTCGAAGTAGAGCCGAGAGTGTGCGGTTGGTCACCTCCGTTTGGCCGTCGGTTTCAGGATGGTAAGCCGTGGAGAAGAGTAGCTTGATTCCGAGCTTGGCGCATAGTGTCTTCCAAAAGTAACTCAAGAACTTGATGTCAGGGTCCGAGACAATCGTCTTTGGAACTCCATGTAGTCATAAGATTTCCCTACAAAAGATATTGGCAACATGTGAAGCATCGTCTATCTTGTTGGAAGGAATGAAATGTGCCTTCTTAGAGAATCGGTCCACAACAACAAATACCGAATCCTTTCAATTTCTAGTGCTAGGCAATCCAAGTACAAAATCCATGCTAATATCTTCCCATGGTTGATATGGAATTGGGAGAGGTATATAAAGTCTGTGGGATTGAGATTTAGACTTAGCTTTGCGACATGTAGAGCATCAATTGGTGAGGCGGTTGACGTCGCGAAACATCTTGGGCCAATAGTAGTTCTTGGAGAGCATGGCGAAAGTCTTGTCGCGTCCAAAATGTCCCATTGGTCCTCCTGCATGAAATTCCTACAAAAGCAACAAACGAAGAGAAGACTCGGGCTTGCAAAGTTTGTTAGCTCTCATAAGATATCCATCTTTGATGTAATAGCATTCCCAAGAGGTATGCGTCAAACACTTGGCATAAGGAGTAGCAAAAGTTGGATCATGCGCATACAAGTCTTTTATGTGCTCAAAGCCAATGACATCCAATTCAAGTTGAGTAACAAGCATGCATATGCGGGAAAGAGCATCCACCACAACATTTTCCTTACATTTGATGTACTTGATGACATAAGGAAAAGACTCAACAAATTCACTCCATTTAGCATGATGCTTGTTCAACTTAGTTTGACCCTTAAGGTATTTAAGCGTTTCATGATCGGTATGAATGATAAATTCATGAGGGTGAAGATAGTGTTCCCATTCATGCAAAACTCGCACTAAAGCATATAACTCTTTTTCATAGATGGGGTAATTGAGTTGCGCTCCGAAAAGTTTCTCACTAAAATAAGCTATGGGGCGCTTCTCTTGCGTTAACATGCCTCCTATGAAATTACCACTAGCATCACAATGAATCTCAAAGGGTTTGTCAAAGTTGGGTAATGCAAGCACGGGAGTATGAGTAAGCAAATTCTTAAGCTCATTGAAAGCGGTATCTTGGGATGGTCCCCAAACAAAAGGCGCATTTTTCTTGCTCAAAGCATGCAAAGGTGAAGCAATGGTGCTAAAGTCCTTCACAAATCTACGGTAGAAACTGGCTAAACCAAGGAAGCTACGCACCTGATGCAAGTTGGTTGGTTGTGGACAAGTTTTAATAGCATTGATCTTAGAGTCATCAACATGAACACCCTTAGAGGAAACAACAAAACCCAAGAAAACGAGCTTATCAACGCCAAAAAGGCACTTTTCCATGTTAGCATCGAGACGCTCTTTTCGAAGAGTTTGCAAAATGGTGCGAACATGGGTGACATGATATTTGAGAGATTTGCTATAAACAAGGATATCATCGAAGTAGGCCACAACAAACTCACCAATGTAAGGGCGAAACACATAATTCATAAGACGCATATAAGTACTCGATGCTTCCAATAAACCCATAGGCATGACTAACCACTCATACAAACCAAACTTTGTTTTGAAACCGGTCTTCCATTCATCACCCTCTTGTATGCAGATTTGATAGTAACCACTTTTAAGATCTATTTTTGAAAAGATAGTGGCACCACTAAGTTCATCAAGCATATCATCAAGGCGTGGAATGGGATACCTATAGCGAACGGTGATAGCATTGATAGGTCTACAATCGGAACACATGTGAAAGCTACCGTCTCTTTTGGGCACAAGAATGACCAGAACGACACAAGGAGTCAATCTTTCACGCACATGACCATGGTCTACGAGATGTTTTACTTGACTTTGTATTTCTTTGGTTTCTTCGGGGTTGACGCGGTAGGGAGCTTTGTTCGGAAGTGGTGCTCCGGGGATGAGGTTGATGCGGTGCTCGATGCCTCGTAGTGGAGGTAATCTCGGAGGTATCTCGTCGGGGAAAACATCTTGGAATTCCTGCAAAAGAGAAGACAACACTAAAGGTAGAGTGTGAGAGGTGTTAGCTTTTGGAGCCTCGCCCTTGCACAAAAGGACATAGTGCAGGACACTAGATGGGTTCTCACACACTCCTCTTATCTCACTTTTGGTGGCAAGTAGGACTAAGTTCTTCTTTTTGTTCATCATGGAGGCACTCAGTTTTGGCTTGTGGCGCTCACTCTCTTTTTGGTGGTTCACTCTCTCACTATTATCTCCACGATGGGTGGCTTGCTTGTCAGCGATCACTTAGCTTGGAGACATAGGGCGAAGTATGTGCTCCTTTCCTTTCATATTGAAGATGTAGTGGTTCGTTTGGCCATTGTGGATGACACCTCTATCAAATTGCCATGGTCGTCCGAGAGGAAGGTGGCAAACGATCATTGGAACGACATCACACTCCAAAGGAGACTTGCACTCTATGCTCGACTTGAATAGTGCCGGAGTCGCTTAGCCATTGAACTTTATAGGGATGTGGGTGCTTCGTCTTGTGCAATTGGAGCTTGGAGCAAAGTTCTTCACTTGCTAAGTTATGACAACTCGCTCCATCGATGATGACCTTGACAGACCTTCCATTGATGCCGGCCTTGGTATGGAATATGTGGCATCTTTGGTCTTCTTCTTGGTGATTTTGAAGGGTCAAGACCTTGGAGACAACTAGAGCGGAACTTGAATCTTCATGAAAAAAGACTTGTTCCTCTTCATCGTTCACTTGCTGGTGCATGTCGACTTGCTAAAGTGCTTCTGTTTCTCCTTCACTCATGGAGTCGTATGTACCATCATCGTTGAGGATCACGGTTCGCTTGTTGGTACACTCAAGGACTTGTGGCCTCGGCCTCCGCATGTGAACCATTTGAAGGAACTTGTCTTGACGGTCTCATCAGTTGGGGTAGATGACGATGAAGCTCTCGGCTTGAAGTTGCTCATTGTAGGAAGATGACTTGGGGTTATCGAAGCTTTCTTGTAACTCGACTTGTCGATGTTGCTTGTAGAAGGCTTTGTTGATGTAGACGGTGTTGGAGTCGTTGAAGCTTGGGTTTTGGAGAAACCATATGACTTGGATAAGAATTTGGCATACTTGAAGTCATCTTGCACTTGATGTTCTGCTTTGGTAGCTTGATGCACTAGCTCGATGAGGTTCGAGTATGGTTGGAAGTCGGTGATCTTCTTGATAGGGTGATTGAGTCCATTCAAGAAACATGCCATCGTTTTCTCATCATCTTCCGTAACATTGGCTCCTATCATTGTAATCTCCATTTCCTTGTAGTACTCTTCAATGCTCTTGGTTCCTTGCTTGAGTAGTTGGAGTTTCTTGAAGAGGTCGCGGTTGTAGTAGGTTGGCATGAAGCGTGCTCTCATGACATCCTTCATTTGCGCCCAAGTAGTGATGGGTGGTTCACCTTTTGCCTCTCAGCGCTCAATGACTTGTTCCCACCAGATGAGGTCATAGTCTTGGAACTCAAGGGATGCCATCGCGATCTTCTTCTCTTCTTCATAGTTGTGCAAGCGGAATATTTTGTTGACCTTCAACGCCCATGAAAGGTACTCTTCGGGATCATTGCTTCCATTGAACTTGGGCATGGTGAACTTTAGCTTGTCGTAGCATTGCTCTTCATTAAGTTTGGGTCGGGGATGATGACATCCTAGACGAGGAGGATCATCTCTCACAACTTGTTCTTGCCGTGGAGGATTTCCATTGTCTTCTTGCTCTTGTTGAACTTGATGTTCTTGGCGAGCTTGTGGAGGAACTTGTAGAGCTTGACGTTGCACGCGAGCTTGATATATTCGTTCAGGAGCTTCTTCGTGAAGTGCCTCTTCATGTTCACGAGCTTGTAAGCCTCGATTGGCTACGACTCGACTTGATTCTTGGAAGTCTTGTTGCGCCTCAAGTGCTTGAGCATCTCGCAACTGTTTCTCTTGAGGTTGTGCCTCGGCATCTTGTGCTTCTTGGTGAAGACGCTCTCGCTCTTCCTCTTCGTGTTGGCGTTGTTGTTTCCGTTCTCGTGCTTGCGAAAAGGTAGCTTGGTTTTGATGATGTCGTTGTTCTTGAGAGTTGTTGTTGTGTAGAGGGTTGCAGTTGACTTAACGATCTTGGCACGTGGCACGACGAAGAGTATTCGATGACGGTGTACTTGAGCCAGAGATGGTGTAGTCGGAGTGTCGACTTGAGCGGCTCTGTCTTGATGAGGATGAAGTGGAAGAAGAGCGGTTGAGCAACAAAGTACAGATCTCGTCCATTATTGCATCATTCTCTTGCTTGTGGTTGTTGAGCTTGTGGTCAAACTAATCTCTTGTACGTTGCTCAGAGAGTCGCAAGTCGGTGGCGAGGTTATCGATGCATTCGCTCATTGTTTTTGGCTCTTGATGCAAAGCACATTGTGCACCAAAGAGGTGGCTCTTTGTGATGTAGGAGTTCATGTCATCGTCTTGCCCGATGAAGAGTGGGTTGGTAGAAGTACTTGGCCTATCCATCATTCCAAACAAATATGTGAGTGGTAGAAGGAGAAGAACTTAGACCAAATGTACCTTGACCGATGTTGAAGATGGATCAAAGATCACTCCAATGTGGAACAAGGAAATAGCACAATTGGTATCAATTCTTGTCGGTTTCTCACACCTACACAAGTAAAAGCTTATGGTGGAGCTTGGTTAGGATGGTGGCACAAAATTTGATGCAATTGTTAGTGAGCTTCAATAATGATGGAAAAGGTTTGCAAGTTTGCAATGCAACAAGTAAACTAAGCAAAATAAGGTACACGGAAACACACATGCAAAGAGATAAGTGGGGTCGTGCAACAAAGGATGAGCACTACAAAAAAATACACTTCCGTGATGATATGTGTTTGTCACAGTAGGTCGCATTTTTTGTCATGCATGTACATCCATGAGAATTTTATGACAAAATCAAGATAGTCATACATGTGATGTCATAGAAGTGTTCCATGACATTACCAAAATTATCATCACGGAAGTGTCCACTTCCATGACGATAAATCGCGCGTCACAGAAGTGCTTTCGTCAAGGGTGACCGACACGTGGCATCCACCGTAACGGAACACCGTTAAGCTATCGGGTCCGGTTTTGGATCCGATAACCCGCTAACAGCCCCGACCAATGGGGATTTTCCACGCGTAAAATCATCATTGGCTGGAGGAAACACGTGTCGGCTCACCGTTGGGATAGATGTCATGCACTCATTGGACAGAAGGCGCCTATGATACGTCAACACGTGGCATGGCCCAACAGAGGCCCATTCCTGTGAAAAGGTTGGCCCGTTTGACTTGGTCAAAAGGTGGCGGGCCGGCCCATGGAAAGCCTGTTAACGGCCTATTCGCATATAGCCCATTTACAGCCCGCTAACCTAGGGCCCATTACGACCTATCCGAATTAGGCCCAGTAGCATCATCTGGGCCGTCCAATATGATTCCAGCCCATTTTAAGTTCTGGCCCATGTATAACTATTGAACCTTAACTCGGAATTTAATAAACTTTATATGTAAATGGGGTAGAAAAATGCTTAGTTTAACATGGTGGCATTGCTTTGCATGTCTAACAAATATAAAATATGGATTAGGGCAGAACAGTACCATAACCAAAATATGCACATGAGGAGTTTCCGGAATTGTTGTTCGTTGTTTCCGGCCTCATTTAAACTTGCCTAGATAGGTAGTTTTGTTGTGCTTCACCCCTTGCCATGTTAATTAACATTTAATATTGTTGGGTACATAAACGAGATCGAACTAAATAACTTGTCATGGTGTTTCGTCAATATGCACTGTTGCATATTGAGCTCCACTTAAAATGTTGGGTTGCTTGTGCACTTTGCCATGCCATGCTTCATTAAACCGGACATGCATCATACTTGATTGTGCATCATGCCATGTTCATGTCGTGGTTGTTTACTATGTTGTGTGCTTCTTTCCGGTGTTGCTTCTTCGGGTTGGTTCCGGTAACGTCGCGTTTGTGAGGACCCGATCGACTACGTCTGTTTGTCTTCTTCATGGACTCGTTCTTCTTCCCTGCGGGATTTCAGGCAAGATGACCATACCCTCGAAATCACTTCTATCTTTGCTTGCTAGATGCTCTCTCTATTGCTATGCCTATGCTGCGATATTTACCACTTGCTTATCATGCCTCCCATATTGTTGAACCAAGCCTCTAACCCACCTTGTCCTAGCAAACCGTTGTTTGGCTATGTTACTGCTTTGCTCAACCCCTCTTATAGCGTTGTTAGTTGCAGGCGAAGATTGAAGTTTGTTCCTTGTTGGAACATGGAGATGTTGTTCCTTGTTGGAACATGTTTACTTGTTGGGATATCACAATAAATCTTATTTAATTAATGCATCTATATACTTGGTAAAGGGTGGAAGGCTCGGCCTTATGCCTGGTGTTTTGTTCCACTCTTGCCGCCCTAGTTTCCGTCATACTGGTCTTATGTTCTCGGATTTTGCATTCCTTACGCGGTTGGGTTATAATGGGAACCCCTTGACAGTTCACTTTGAATAAAACTCCTCCAGCAAGGACCAACCTTGGTTTTACCATTCGCCACCTAGCCTATTTTTCCCTTGGGTTAGGCCAACCCAAGGGTCATCTTTATTTTAACCCCCCCCCAGGCCAGTGCTTGTCTAAGTGTTGGTCCGAAATGGGCAGCCTGCAGGGCCACCTCGGGGAAACTTGAGGGCTGGTTTTACTCGTAGCTTGACCTATCCAGTGTTTCCCTGAGAACGAGATATGTGCAGCTCCCATCAGGATGTCGGCACATCGGGCGGCTTTGCTGGACTTGTTTTACCATTATCGAGGATGTCTTGTAACCGGGATTCCGAGCCTGATCGGGTCTTCCCGCTAGAAGGAATATCCTTCGTTGACCGTGAGAGCTTGTGACGGGCTAAGTTGGGACACCCCTGTAGGGAGTTGAACTTTCGAAAGCCGTGCCCGCCGTTATGGGCAGATGGGAATTTGTTAATGTCCAATTGTAGAGAACCTGAAGTTGACCTTAATTAAAACACATCAACCGCGTGTGTAACCGTGATGGTCTCTTTCCGGCGGAGTTCGGGAAGTGAACATGGTGTTGGAGTTATGCTTGACGTAGGTTGTTCTAGGATCACTTCTTGATCATAGTTTCTCGATCGTGCTTTGCCTTCTCTTCTCGCTCTCATTTGCGTATGTTAGCCACCATATATGATAGTCGCTAGCTGCAGCTCCACCTCATACCTTTACCTTACCCATAAGCTTAAATAGTCTTGATCGCGAGGGTGTGAGATTGCTGAGTCCCCATGACTCACAGAGACTTCCAAAACCAGCTTGCAGGTGCCGAGGTTACCGTGTAGATGACGCAACCAATCTCAAGGAGGAGCTCGATGAAGATCTTGTCCTTTGTGTTGTTTCGTTCTAGTAGATCAGTAGTGGAGCCCAGTTGGGGTTGATCGGGGACCTTGTCGCTTTTGGGGTTCTTCTTTTATTTTGGTTCCGTAGTCGAACCTTGATTGTATTTGGATGTTGTAATGTTTTATTCATGTAATTGTGTGAAGTGGCGATTGTAAGCCAACTATGTATCCATTTCCCCTTATTGTATTACATGGGTTGTTGTGAAGATTACCTCACTTGCGACATTGCTTTCAATGCGGTTATGCCTCTAAGTCGTGCTTTGACACGTGGGAGATATAGCCGCATCGAGGGCGTTACACCAAGTATGGCCCATGACGTCTTTCGGCCCAGATGAGGCCCTTTGTAACTCTTGGCCCATGGTGAAACTGGCCCGTAATGAACAATGTATCACTTTATACCCATTAACGGCTCATTAATCGATTGGGCCGTTTGCAGCCCATGTTATCTTTCGGCCTTCTCAGGGCCCATTTATTCTTGGGATCATTTCCAGCATTCAGTTACTTATGGCCAGTTACTGCCATTTTCTGCTTGTGGGCCAAATTCAGCCCGTGGTTACAGTCAGCCCGTTTCTGGCCCGTTAATACGTTGGGCCGTTTTCATAGCGTCATCAAATACGACCTATTAACGACGGCCCGTTATGGTCGGCCCATGAACGGACGACTCTAACTCTAGCCCGTTTACGGCCATAATGCTGTCTGTTTTTGGCCCATGTTTGGCTAATCGATCATATGACCCGTCTAAGGCCCATTGATGATACGGCCCGTAGAAGGCCCATTGTTTCTACGGACTGTAGAAGGCCCATTGTTTCTATGGCCCGTAGGAAGCCCAGTGTCACTACAGTAAATATGTAGCGCATGGCCTATTAAAGGCGGGAAACTACTATAGGTTTAGACCTGCTAATGGCCCAAGATGATTATAGGCCCACGTTTTGGCCCATATGAGTAACGAGTCGGCTTGAAGACCGATAACACTGAGATCCACTGAACCTTCCGACCTAAATTATAGCATACCGACCAAAGAATAAACCTAGACTATACAACAAAGAAATTACGGCATATTAGGAATCAAAGTTCGCTACCCGGTGATAATAAAGCGCAACATGACCACGGATTACATACACTGGGAGTCAAAGGTCACCACCAGTGCATATAAACGCGCCGACAAAAGAATATACAAAACTGAGAACACTTCAGAAGGCAATAGACTTGGCAATCTTGGGCCCTGCAAGCAGCCGAACAAGCTGATGAGACCTTAGTTGTGTCAATGATAGATGCTTCATCCCTAGCTTTATGGCACCATAGTGCGCAAGGCAATCCTTTGACATCTTCATTACATCTTTGACTTGAAGTTGGAGCTAAGCTGAAGCAAGCCTTTCCGCTTTAAGTTGAGACTGAAGAAGTCGAACTGATTGAGGCAGCGACTGCACAGAGGTTGTTTCACGCCTGCTAGTGAGTAGCTTCAACTCACTGTCTTCATCAAGACATGACCTTGGGGTCATCTCGATGTCCTCAAGATGGTTTGGCTCACTATCTTTCCTAAAGTTCTGCCTGGCATAAGAGATACGACTCTAAAAGAGAAACAAGGAGACACGTAACAGGTTTCACAATTATATAAGCAAATAAATGGATCTGTTCTGCATAAGGAACATGTTTTTACAACTACAATTTAAAACTGGTAGTTGTGGCAAACACCCAATCAGATGTAAACAGCAGTGGAGGAAATGATGCCTATCCAAATCTATACTAGAACAAAGTTCGAATGCTTGAGAAGGATGAACTTACATTACATGTTAACACGGGCTGGACAAAACCCTTCTCCATGTTGATGGAAAGATAATTCAATAAATTCCCCAAAGAAGATTATTTATAAGAGTTGCCATTATTCTACATTTTGCAAAGAGTAAATATAGATCAAATAATATTGGAAGAAATAGAGGATAATGAAGCTCAGGTGCAGACTAACGATACATAATCAAATAGCAATTAATTAAGTACAATGTTACAAGGCAAAAGGTACTAACAAGAGGAATGCATACATTAATGTGTGCAGTGGCATTGGCTTTATTCAACATTTTGGTAAGAGTAAATGTAGATATGATAATTTGGAGAAAGTGGAGGGCAGTGTAGATAAGATGCAGAGTAATGCTACACAATCAACTATCTCGCGATGCATGTACAGTAATACCACCACCGACCGTTATTAGTTATCGCTCAAATGGATGTATCTAGCACTATTAAGTTCTAAATACATCCAATTGATCAACAATTAATTCGATACAGAGGGAGTACATGATAACATGTACTTACATGAGCAATCCAAAACTTCATAACCATTATGTTAATTCTACATTTATCTAAGAGTAAATATAGATCTTATAATTTCAAGCAAAGGAAGGATAAAGAAGCGATAATTTACAGTAATGCTACATAATCAAACAGCAATGAGTGTAAGTATGCTGACAAAGGGCAAGAAGTACTGACAAGAGCAATGCAGAGCCCAGTATTGTCGTGAGATCCTATGATCCTTGAGCAAGGAGATTCATCTAAAATTAGTTTTCATACAAGGGAGAAGGTAAGGCACATGCAGAAAATTAGGAGTTCAAATTTTGAATTGATATCATAGACAGTATCTGACGCTGGGCTGTCAGCAGTTCTAATAGGGGTTTGGCCACTAGAGTAGGGGTAAAGTCTATTACAGTTGGGCCTGTGTTTTCTGTGGATGCTGATCTATCTGATTTAACAGGTATCACTGCCTTTTCCAAATACCTAATTTGTACTCCTTGAGGATCTGCAATCACCCTCTTCCTTTTGGACATCTATTACGAAAGAATAACATTTGACTGGAAAAACATAGTATGACGACACATGGAATAGGTACAGAAAATGGATATGTATGGCATATACTCATATATGATGCTTAAACTAAGCAGATGGTGTAACAAGGTAGAAGTAATACAAGAGGTCAGATGCAAAATATGTGCGACCAATACAACCTTGCCAAGTTAGAGCATGCACCTTGATGGGTGAATAAGATAGGCCATCCTCCACCATGCCAAGTTTGTTAGCCAGTGGATCGTTCCGCAATATTCCTCTCGTGCGCCCATTCTCATATTCATTTTGATAATGTTCAATACCTGACATGCATGAAAACATAAAAACAAGTGAGATTATCTTTGTAATGCAGAAGTGATTCTAATCCAATACTTCCTCCCTATAAACCCCTTTGTCCTATCTCTGCAATTCTTCTAAGAGGTGCCATGCATGCTGTAATTTGGCGTGTGCATTAATATAATGTGGCCTACTACTCAAAATATGAGAGCTCCAGAAGTGATGATACTTCGCAGATGACACCTTCAACATATAGTAATGAAGAACAAGTGGACCTGACCTAACAGATTCAAAATATACTAAGGGAGAATAACTCGAACTGACTAGTCGACCACAAGAGAAGAGGATCATCTTAAAGAAGAGCGGAAGAGCAAGCAGATTGAAGATATTACAAGTATTTCTATACAATGTCGGTTGGCCACCCATGATGAACCAGAGCGCACAGAGAAATACTATTCCTTCCGGTCTCTCCATATGTGGATCACATGCATTTCGAAACTAAAGTAGGAACATTTAGCTGACCAATTAAACATCTCTCAGTTTTACTAATATCACAATAATATCAGATTTGAATTTGTACAACTAAGCTTGTTTAGCCCGATGGGTGGAGCAGTCCTATTACGACACGAACCACGTAGGCTGATCGTGGTAATCATAAAATGGGGAAACCATAAGCATGATGAGTATAGTGTTGACCATGGCAGTGGGATGGTAGATCTGAAGCTGAAAACCGCGCAAAGGGTAGTTAGCAACCGATATTTGCTTTGAAATAACAACTAAGATTTGGTATGAACAAGAAAGTACAGTCAACAAGTGAAAAATAAATGCAATTCTGCTGTCTCTCTATATGTCGCGACATGCATTTGGAAACTCAAGTGGAACCTTTACCTAACCAAATAATGTGTTTGTTAACTAATATCAGTATCATATCACAATCATATTTGAACAACTAAGCTTTGGAATTTTGTGTGTTGTGTTGTTTAGATTGAAGGGTGGAGTAATGCTAGTATGACAGAAAGCACCTACGCAGATCATAGTAGAGTACATAAAAGGGGAAAACCCTAAGCATCAAGAGTAAAATTAGGAAAGTGGAACTAGCTGGACCAGTGGGTGGCGCACATGCTTTTCGAAACAGATATAGGAACATTAGGTGACCAATTAAACGTTCTCTATTTTAGTACTATGAGCATCATATCAGATTCGTATTTAAACACGTAAGCTTTGGAATTATGAGTGGCATGTTGTTTCACTTGATGTGTTGAGGTCTTGAGGAGCATCGCTAGCATGACAAGAAGCAGGGAAGCACCTACGATGATGGTAGTGAATATAAAGGGGGAAACCATACGCTTTACGAGTATAGTGACCGTGACATGGCGGATCTAAAGGTGCAAACCGAACAAAGCTACTTCGCAACCAATGTTTGCATTCAACTAGCCACTACGATTTGGTACAGACAAGAAAAGTATAGTAAACAATTTAAGATCTATTTTCTGGGTGAGATCAATAACTTAAGCACATATGGAAGAGTACCACCTCTCTTGCGACGCCGTGTAGGCCCCTGCTGATACATTGAAGGTGTTGTGGGTGCGATGGCTATCGGTGGCGGGGAAGAAGACTTTAGATGGCAGACAGCTGGGTTGGGGGATAAATCTTGTTGCCGTGGACGAGGCGGTCGTAGGAGCGGCAATGACAAAGTGGACGACGGCGCCGATGAAGCAAGATGACCCGATGAAAGGATCCTGGTCCGGCGCCGTGGATGAGAGACGTTTATCTCTTGTAGTGGACGATGGGGTAGGGGTAGCGGCTCTGGCAACATGGAGGATGGGGTGGCGGACGGAGGAGGCTGGCCATAGTGGGGAGGTTGTCGTGGCGCCGACGGTGTATGAATGGGGAAATGGAGGGGGAGGGGGATCTCAAACTTTGGGACGCGCTTGTCTGAAATGTGTGAAAGTTATGAACTTATGCCCCATTTAAAATTTCGGACATCATGTCGGTTGGGGATATGATGGTAATCTCGCATCTCCCAAATATTTTCCGGTAACGATTTCGGGCGAGGAGAGGGTGTTTTGACGCCCACGGTTGGCGCCCACGGTGTATGAACGGGGCTGACAGGTAGGGCGGTTGTGTCACATCTGAGGGAAGTTACACATCTGCCCCTATTTAAAATATTAGCCTACATCGATTTCAGATGAACAGAGTTTGTTTTGCCGCCCACCATGGATGAATGGGGAAATGGAGGGAGAGACACACGTCTTTCTGACGAGCTTGAATCAAATGTGTTTTGCCGCCCACGTTTGGCGCCCACCGTGTTTGAATGGGCTCAGAGGCAGTCGTGTCACGTCTGATTGAAGTTACTAGTCTACCCCTATCAACAGTAGTGTAAATCCGGTCGATAAAGATGTCAAGTGTCAGGGGTAGACAATAATTTCCATCTCGCAAACACTTGCTTCGGGCAGCCCACAAATGATAGTGGGTGTTTAGCCACTTCGTTCAAAACTTGGGAGAATTAGCATTCACGTTTGCCCTGGGCCCTGGCAACTAAATCCAAATCCAATTTTTATTCGATTACGAATATCAACAGATAATTCTATGTTCTGTTATTTATTTCTTCAAAACCACAACAAAGATTTATTCCACCTTTATATATGATTATGATTTTGAAATGCCGTGATCTTCGAATTCAGTAGGTTGGATACACTTTGAGTCAAACAGTTATTTCATCCAATACAATATGCTCACATGAAAAACAGTTCACCTAATGTCATACAAGTTCTGAGGATTACCTCGCCTAAAAAATTTGGATCATTACAACACATGGAAAACATAGGGGGTCTTACAGCATAATCCATTCAGAGACATGACACAACATGCAAGTACAATAATCTAATGACAATTTCAACTGCTATCTAAAGAAGAACTGGGATTACCCTGGGCTTCAGATAGCAGAAGCAGCAGGACCTCCTCCATCTTCAAATGCAACATTCTTACTTCCTCCAATTCTTGGGTTGCTTGCATAATGCGTGCAACTAATGGCATAATTTCCAGCTTCAAGATCGAGATTACCTCATTCATGGCAGCCACACCATCTCTTTTTACCTCTAGTAGAGCCTCAAGAACTATAATATATGTGCTCAGACTGCTCTCCGGCGGTGTTGCCTCTGAACTGCTTCCATCTAGTAGTATGGATGGCACCCTGCTTCGACAAATAGATTCTGGGGTTGTACATTGTGTTCTATTGTGAACGGCATCCTAAAATGTTTCCGCTGGACATAAGTAAGTGATAGTTATCGCATGATCCAGGCAGTAAGCTTACATGGTAAATGACACACGAATTATTGCCGAGCATGGCAAGCTATATTTAAATGGTTCGGAGTAGCATCAGCCGAAAGAATGGTAAGGTGAAACTAGGGAAGTAAGTGGAAAATTGTCAGGACCCCGATCCCAAGTCACATCGATCTAGCCGGTAACACCTCATATCACTTTGCGACCTCACGCATGGTATTCCCACGGGTGTCGCCTTACCATGGCCTGGGACCGTTTGCGCCTTTCGGCTCACGTATATGATAGTGTCGCTTGCATCCATATGATAGAGAACCCAGGCCGACATGACTAGTCGTGAACCCAAAGTGGCACTAACTTACGAGGACAGGCATACATGAATCAACATCGAGCATGTCGGTCAACAGCGTGTGAATCCGGGTTGTAGCAACTAGGCTAACAGGACTCCGGGAACCCAGGCTGTACAGGCTAGGCAGGACTCCGGATGTCACCGCGTGACATTTCCCCGAAGGGACAGACACAGGAACGAAGTGAATCACATGCCGGCCAGTCAAGTGTTCCGGAGCAGTAGTGCTGGGCTAGCAGGACTCGGGTGAACCGGGCTGTAGCGGACTACTATGGCTCATGGAAGCACAAGACTACATTTCCCCATAAAAGAGGCTACCAAGGATAAACAACTAGGTTGTTGGATCCCACACATACCAAGCATTTCAATCATACACACAATATGCTCGATATGTGTAAATACAACATGGCATCACAACAAGACTCTACGACTCAAAGTATTTAATCATCAGGCTCCGAAGAGCCAGATAATACAAACATGGGTCTCATGACCCAACATTCAGAGCATACAAGTCAAAGCACATGTGGAAGCTGAACATGTCTGAGTACAGACATCTACAAATGAAAAAGGCTGAGAAGCCTGACTATCTACCAGATCCTGCCGAGGGCACAAGATCATAGATGAGGTGTCAAGCTAAACGTCGAAGTCCACACGGAACTACTAGCGAGACTGACGTCTCTCTGCAAAACATAAAATAGGCAAACATGAGTACAAATGTACCCAGCAAGACTTACATTAGAGCTAACTACATATGCAGCAACTGTTTAACTGCAGCAAGCCAGCTTTGACTCAGTGGCTAACCTGAACTACCACTGCAAGCAACTGTTTTGAGGTGGCGCACACGAGTCCACATATTCACCATATCAATACACCACTATGGATCCGCTCCCGTCTCCCTACGAGAACGCCATCCATAGCACTCATGCTTATCTTGCGCATTTTAGAGTATCCACTTTCACTTGTCTAAGAACTATGCAAGGGGTCCAAGTTTCCATATCCGAGGAATCCGGCTATTCGAATAGATAATGATAACCCTGCAGGGGTGTACTTCTTCACACACGCTCTCACCACTTACCACCATGTACACATCGTGTATCTCGGCAACCTTCAAGCAGAAGCCTAGAGAGGGAGTCAGTCACGACCTGACTAACCAACAAGTCTCTAGTCCAGTTTTATCGCCTATTCTGGTTCCATCCGCAAGGAGATCCGCCCGGGGTGTCGTTCATGGCCCCAAACGATGTGAGAAGGGTTCCCAAGCCCACCATCCGGGTGCCACTTGGTACACCGTGCCACTGTGCCTAGTCTATCCCAAGCCCACCTGTATCGGGTGCCACTTGGTAGACTACTAACACTACCTACAAACACCAGAAACTAGTTGCAACTCCTGGACAGAGATCGGGTTGATTAATAAGTCGAGAGGGGCACTTAAGCATTCCAATGCTTGGTAGTAACTGTTCATGGATCACAAACACAGAACTCAGTTCCTGAGGATGGTTTCAATGAGACAACCCACCATGTACTCCTACATGGCCTCTCACCACTACCTTCACCAAATCGTGTTCACACACTTAGCTCTCAACAGTAGGACATGTTCACCACATTCCAATTCATCCTTGATGAATCGGACCCGATTCAACTCTGAGAAGTAGCAGGCATGACAAACAAGCATGAATGAGTAGGCACATCAGGGCTCAAACAACTCCTACTCATGCTAGTGGGTTTCATATATTTACTGTGGCAATGACAGGTCATGCCGAGGAAAGAGGTTCAGCTACCGCAGCATGTAATAGTTGAAACGTTGTTGTCCTAATGCAGTAAAAGAGAGCAGGAGCGAGAGAGTGGGATTGTATCGGAATGAACAAGGGGGTTTTGCTTGCTTGGCACTTTTGAAGATAGTAGTTCTTCATTGGTGTCATCGAACTCATTATAGAAATGTACGTCTACCCAGGGGGAACAAATACCGGCAACAGAGAGGAAACACAATCAATGCAATGCACAATATGATGCATGATCATGACATGGCAATATGCTGTTATTTGGGCTAATGCAACAGGAAGTCATTTTGGTTGAAGTGGAATTCAAAGCTAGATCAAATTCCAAGTCCAAATCTATTATCAAATTTTTCCTAATCATATTTCATCCTAAATAGTGAGGTTAACTTGCTCAAACATGCATGAAAACAGTACATATGGATATATTGGATTTTTCTAATCATTTTTCATATATAATTTATTTCATTTGGAGTTACGGTTGATTTTCTATGATTTTTAGAAGTTTATAACATTTTTGGAATTTCCTGGATTATTATTAATCCAGAAAATGATTTACTGCGTCAGCCTGTCATCAGTGTGACATCATCAGGTCAACAGTGTCAGCCCAGGTCAAACCTGACGCTGGGACCTACGTGTCATAGGTTCAGTCATAAATAGTGACTTTAGTTAAACCTAACCAAAATCGTTAGAGGAGCTGGGCCCACCGGTCAGTGGTTGTGGGGGTTAATTAGAGCGCCATTAGTGGCTAATGGTGGCGCCACGTCGGCTTCGCCGGATTTCACCGGCGGTGACCAAAACCAAGGACGGAGACGCGACAGAAATACGCTACGGGGAATGGTTTTGAGCGCCAGTTGCAGCTACGGAACGCCAAGACTGGAGCGCATCCATTGCAACAGGCGGCAGCAGCTGGGGTGGTCGGAGCTCGCCGGTAATGAGCTCGCGGCGGCGGCCGGAGTACGGGCTCGATGGTTAAGATGCTACGGTGCAAGCGAGGTCGAACGGACGGCAATTGTAACACCCCGGATGTAATTTACCTTATATGTATCTCCAACTCTTGTTGTTTCCGGCACTAAGTTACTTTATTTCCTCGGGTTCGGGTTTTTGTCTCCGTGTTTTGTTGTCGTTGTCATGCATCTCATATCATGTCATCATGTGCATTGCATTTGCATACGTGTTCGTCTCATGCATCCGAGCATTTTCCCCGTTGTCCGTTTTGCATTCCGGCGCACCTATCTCCTCCGGTGGTCCTTTTTACCTCTTTTCATTTGTGGGGGTTAAACATTTCCGGATTGGACCGAGACTTGCCAAGCGTCCTTGGTTTACTACCGGTAGACCGCCTGTCAAGTTTCGTACCATTTGGACTTCGTTTGATACTCCAACGGTTAACCGAGGGACCGAGAAGGCCTCGTTGTGTTGCAGCCCAACACCCTTCCAATTTGGCCCAAACCCACCAAAACCCTCTCCATCATCTAGAGCGTTCGATCACGATCGCGTGGCCGAAAACCGCACCTCATTTGGACTCTCCTAGCTCCCTCTATGCCTATATATAGACCCTCTCCCGAAATTCCCGGATCTCCCCTTCCCCTGCAACCGGACGGACGCCCGCGTCCGCCATCCGCCACCCGCGCCCAATCGCGAGCTGCCACCTGTCCCAGGGCGGGACCGCATCGCCGCCGACCGCGCGGCCCGCCAGGCCCGAAGCCGGCCCCCGCGGCCCACTCCCTTCGCCGCCCCATCGCGGCCTCTCCCTCGCGCCCGGCCACCACGCCGCACCGAGCCATCGCCGACGGCCGCCACACAGCTCGCCGCCAGAGCCGAGCTCCGCCGCGGCCGGCCCGCCCCTCCTCCACTGCGGGAACCTCGCCGCCACCGTCCGCCTCCTCGCCGCCTCCTCGTCGCCGGCGCACTCCGGCCTCTCCTCCTCCTCATTGCGCCAAGTCCGGCCACAACTCCGGCGAGCGCCTCGAAGTCCGTGCCGATCTGGATCTGAGATCCGCTAGGGTTGACTTTTTCCCCAAAACCCTATTTTTTCTTGCAACTTCATCATGCCGTAACTCCGCGTTAGTAGCTCCGTTTTGCGCGTCTAGCATATCAAAATGTTCGCCTCAGAGAGTATATCATTTCATCTCATTGCATCATTTTCATTCGACCTCATCTTGATGCCCAAAATGCTGTTGGAAGAGAGCTATTTGAGTTAATTGTCAGATCTGCTGCATCAAATAGCTACTTGTCATTTTTACCATGATTTATGTGTGCATGATATGCTCCTGAGTTCTACATGAGTTTTGTTATATGCCATGCCATCTTTACGGAGGTGCTTACCATGTATTTTGTGATATGTGTGGTGACTAGCACAATCTTGCAAAGTAGTGCATTCGTTAATGCTGATTTCAGGGACTTAGAATTTCTCTAAGTCCTTGATCTGTTTTTATCAATATGCCATATGTTCATGTTGTTTCCTAGTGATCCGTGCCTCTTTTGAGGATGATCAGTAAGGATGATTTGTTAATATTGTGGTGCTCTATCCATCCATGTCTTTGTTTGCAATTATGGAGCACCCTAGCTTGAGTCAATCGAGCTCTACTTTTGCTATTTCGTGAATCCTGGCAGATTGTTTACTTGTTAGCGATTTTGCCGAGGATGTTGTTGTTGATCCGTGCATGCTATGTTGTTGTTCTTGCCATGTCTAGCTTCTATGATATGTATTCTTGATGGGTGTATGCTTAGTTTGTCATGCCATGCTCTGTAGTGAGTGCATCGAGCTCGTGAACATGCCTACTCGTTAACATATTTGCATGCTCCAGTTTTTCACTAAGTCTGTAATCTGATTATGTTTTTGCCATGTTCACATGCTTGCAATTGTATTTTCTGATCCCTTTTGGCTCAAGGTCACTAAGGGACTTTTGTTAAGTGCTTTGAGTAGCTTCATGTCATGCCTTGCTTTGCCATGTTAAGTTCCTGTAGCATATAGTTTTCATGCTCCAAAGTGTGCTACCTGATGTGAAATTCCAGCCTTGTGTTAATTTCACTAAGTCTGAAACCTGTTTATCATTTGCATTTTTGCCATGCTTGTTTGAACCTGTTAATGGATGAATTGGCCGTAGCTCAGTGTTCATCTTTTGTCAAGCATCATGAGTGGATCCCTGCCATGTATTTTGTTGCCATGTTTGAGTGCTGTAGCATAATTATCTTGATGCATTTAGATGGCTACTTGCTGTTTATCGCAGACCGGTGCCATATTTGTTTTGCTTGCCATTTCCAAACCGTGCATCCGATTCCGGTGATCTTTATATCGATTTCAACCGAAATCACCTCACCTTTCCAGTGGCACTCTTGGATTTCCAAGTTGAGGCCAGGTTCAATCATTCCTTGTCAAATCTTGCATATGCATCACATATCGCATCCCGCATAGCATACCATGTTTGCATCATGTTGTTGAGCATTGCACGTGGTTGATTGTGTTCCTTTTGCTTGTTTGTCTTGTTTGGGTAGAGCCGGGAGACGAGTTCGCTAACGAGGAGCCCGTTGAGTTTGCTTACGAGGATCAAGTCAACTCTGACAACTTTGCAGGCAAGATGATCATACCCTCGAAATCACTTCTATCTTTGCTTGCTAGATGCTCGCTCTTTTGCTATGCCTATGCTACGATGCCTACCACTTGCTTATCATGCCTCCCAAATTGCCATGTCAAACCTCTAACCCACCATGTCCTAGCAAACCGTTGATTGGCTATGTTACCGCTTTGCTCAGCCCCTCTTATAGCGTTGCTAGTTGCAGGTGAAGATTGGAGATCGTTCCTTGTTGGAACATTGTTTATTGTTGGGATATCACCATATTATATTGTTATCTTAATGCATCTATATATTTGGTAAAGGGTGGAAGGCTCGGCCTTTTGCCTAGTGTTTTGTTCCACTCTTGCCGCCCTAGTGTCCGTCATATCGGTGTTATGTTCCCGGGTTTTGCGTTCCTTACGCGGTTGGGTGATAATGGGAACCCCTTGACAGTTCGCCTTGAATAAAACTCCTCCAGCAATGCCCAACCTTGGTTTTACCATTTGCCACCTAGCCTCTTTTTCCCTTGGGTTTCCGGAGCCCGAGGGTCATCTTATTTAAACCCCCCCGGGCCAGTGCTCCTCTGAGTGTTGGTCCAAACTAGAGCCCTGTGCAGCGCCCCCTCGGGGAAACTCGAGGTTTGGTTTTAGTTGTATGGAGCGCTCATCTGAGTGTGCCCTGAGAACGAGATATGTGCAGCTCCTATCGGGATTTGTCGGCACATTTGGGCGGTGTTGCTGGATTTGTTTTACCATTCTCGAAGTTGTCTTGTAGAACCGGGATACCGAGTCTGATCGGAATGTCTCGAGAGAAGGTATATCCTTCGTTAACTGTGAGAGCTTGTGATGGGCTAAGTTGGGACTCCCCTGCAGGGATTTGAACTTTCGAAAGCCGTGCCCGCGGTTATGGGCAGATGGGAATTTGTTAATGTCCGGTTGTAGATAACATGAACCTTAACTTAATTAAAATGAATCAACTGCGTGTGTTACCGTGATGGTCTCTTCTCGGCGGGGTCCGGGAAGTGAACACGGTGTTGGAGTAATGTTTGCCGTAGGTTGTTCTATAGTTCTTCGTTCGTGCTTTGCCTTCTCTTCTCGCTCTCTTTTGCGAACAGGTTAGCCACCATATATGCTAGTCGCTTGCTGCAGCTCCACATATTACCTTGCCTTACCTATAAGCTTAAATAGTCTTGATCGCGAGGGTGCGAGATTGCTGAGTCCCCGTGACTCACAGATTACTTCCAAACCAGATGTAGGGACCGATGATTCCGTTCCAGATGATGCGCTTGAGCTCAAGTGGGAGTTCGACGAAGACTCACGCCGTTACTATGTGTCTTTCCCTGATGATCAGTAGTGGTGCCCAGTTGGGGCGATCGGGACCGTGTCGCATGTTGGGGTTGATCTTTTATTTTGGTACCGTAGTCGGACCATGAGTGTATTGGATGATTGTAATGTTATTCATGTACTTTGTGTGACGTGGCGAGTGTAAGCCAACTATGTACCTTTTCCCCTATTATCTATTTACATGGGTTGTTGTGAAGATTACCTTACTTGCGACATTGCTTTCAATGCGGTTATGCCTCTAAGTCGTGCTTCGACACGTAGGAGATATAGCCGCATCGAGGGCGTTACAAGTTGGTAATCAGAGCCTTCCCCGACCTTAGGAGCCCCCCTGCTTGATCGAATTAGGTGTCGTTGTTGAGTCTAGAAAAATGTTTTGAGTCATTTAGGAATTATATATCGGAGAGTTTAGGAATTCTTTTTACTCCCCAGTCCCTTCATCGCTCTGGTAAGGCATCCTGACGTAGAGTTTTGACTCTTCTCTTCTCAAATTTCACTAAAAAATTTTAGGATCACGCGGGTATCTTGGAATCGTTCCGATCGATTTGTGACGAGAACATTGTTCTTGGTGCCTCCTGTCATTTAGGGGTTGTGGCAGTGTCCCGGGGAGTTGAGCTCCGAGGTGTTGTCGTCACAATTTTATCGTTGCAGTTCTGGAATACCTGAGTTTAGTTTCGCCGACATCGAAAATCTCTTTTATGCAGTTGTTGGTGAGATAACCTCGACGCCACCCAGTACTGGGGCGGGAGTTCGGGAGTATTGCCATAACTTGTATAACGGATGCTTTTCGAAGGTTGAGGTAGACGATTTCCGAAGTTTTCTCGGTTATGTGTTGAAGGATGGATACAGCTGGATGTAGGATTTGCTAGATTTGGGTGAGATATTATGCTTCCCCTGTATCCCCAACACCTGATTGCATAACCGGAAAGGTTCGGGAGTTTCATAGGTGGGAATTCTTGTAGCTCTAGTTCTTCTTCCACGGATATTTGGTTTGAGATTGGGTGATCCTTACCGAGTATTCGTTCTTGTTCCGTACCTTGTTGTTGTTTTTCTTCTACCTCAATTCTAAGTGGCTTCTCAATTTATGGATATGTGATCATTTCAATTGGAATGCATTCGTTCATTTTGTTCGGATGTGAAGACTATATGTTGCAATTTCAACCCGTTTGATTCAGCTTCAATATTTGTCTATCAATGTGCTAATGGATGTCAACCTGTTCAGGATGGCTCCTCCAATGCGCACGACTCCGAATCCTGATCCGCCACCACCACCTCCACCTCCGGAGGCATGGCAAGCTATGATGGCCGCTACCAATGCAAACACGCAGCTGATCATGCAAATTCTTCAAGAGCGCAACCAAGAGAACCAAGGCAACCAGGGCAACAATCAGAATCACTTTGCTACACTCAACCAGTTCCTTGCTAACCAGCCAAAGACTTTCAGCAATTGTGTTGAGGCAACTGACGCTGATGATTGGCTCGTGGACTTATGCAAGCATTTCGAGTGCAGTAACGTCAGGCCTGAGGACTTTGTCAAGTTCGCTTCCTTCCAACTCAAAGACCAAGCTGCAGAATGGTTTCAGCAGTACAAAGATTCCAGAGGAGGCCGTGTGATTACCTGGGATGAATTCCGTCAAGACTTCAAAGCTCATCATATTCCTCAGAGCGTGGTTGAAAGCAAGCGTGAGGAATTCCGCAACCTGAAGCAAGGCTCTATGTCTGTCTATGAGTACAACAAGATGTTTCAGAAGCTCACCCGTTTTGCTAAGCAGGACGTCCCTGACGAGAAGAGCATGATATACCAGTTCAGGGGTGGTCTCAGAGAAGAAATCCAGCTAGCTCTTGTTCTCTTTGAGCCCATGAGGTACGATGAGTTTTACAACATGGCATTGAAGCAAGAGGCTGCTCAACTGAAGTGCGATGCTTCCAAGAAGCGAGTCAGAGATGCTACTCCTTCTTCCTCAACTCAAGTGGCTAAGCAGCAGAAGTATTGGCTTCCTCCTCCTCCGTTCCGTCAGCCTTATCAGCAGAAGAGCAAAGGTGGCAGTGGATCTTCCCACCCACCCAACCCTGGCTTTCAGAACAAGACTTCGTCTCAAGCTCCAAGATCGAGTGCTCCGTATCACCGTCCGCTTTCAGAGGTCACGTGCAACATGTGCCAACAGAAGGGTCACTATGCCAACAAATGCTTCAATCAGAGGCGTCTCCCTCCTCCTCCTCCTGTGAGATCGGCAAGTACAGCTGTGGTCAAGCATAACCCCAAGTACGCCAAGGTCAACATGGTGAATGCAGCTCAGGCAGAGGACTCGTCAGATGTCATCATGGGTAACCTTCCTGTTAACGATGTTCCTGGAAAAGTTCTTTTTGACACGGGTGCATCGCATTGTTTCATTTCCAAACCTTTTGCATCAAAGTATGAGTGCGATTATCAGTATCTGCAAAGATCTTTGAAAATCGTGTCAACAGGCAAGCAAATGACAGCTAATATCTGTGTCCCGGATGTTACTATCACGTTGGGCAACTACAAATTTCTAGCTTCTCCTATTGTTCTGGGCGACTCAGATATCGATCTTATTCTCGGAATGGATTGGCTTTCTAAGCACAAGGCGCATCTTGATTGTGTAGCCAGGCAGATTCAATTGACTCATTCTTCTGAGGATGTAATTGTCTTTGCCGCTCATGATGATACCATCTGTCTGTTTTCTCCCAAAGAGAAGGGTGAACTGGATGCCATCTCTCAAATTTCAGTCATTTGCGAATATCAAGACGTCTTTCCAGAAGAGCTTCCAGGAATGCCTCCGCACCGGCCCGTTGAATTCGTCATCGATCTTGAGCCTGGCATGGAACTGGTTTGCAAACGTCCTTACAAGCTCAGACCTGAAGAGTTGAAGGACCTGAAGAAGCAAGTCGATATTCAAGAGCGAATGGGTCTTATCCGGCCTAGTTCTTCTCCATGGGGTTGTGGAGTACTTTTTGTGAAGAAGAAGGATGGAACTGACCGACTTTGTGTTGACTACCGTCCATTGAACAAGAAGACTATCAAGAACAAGTACCCACTTCCCAACATCAATGAGCTGTTCGAACAACTCAAAGGTGCCCAAGTATTCTCCAAGCTTGATCTCCGTATGGGCTATCACCAGATTCAAATCCGTGAGCAAGATATTCCCAAGACGGCTTTCAGAACAAGCTATGGTTCATATGAATACACTGTCATGTCTTTTGGCCTCGTCAACGCTCCTCCGACTTTCTCTCGCATGATGAACTTCATCTTCAATGCCTACACAAATGACTTTGTTTTGGTCTATCTTGATGACATTCTGGTCTTTTCGAAGAACAAGGAAGATCATGCCAAGCACTTGCGTTTGGTGCTCGATAAGCTCAGGGAACATCAGTTCTACGCCAAGTTCTCAAAGTGCGAGTTTTGGCTCGATGAGGTTCTCTATCTTGGGCATATCATCTCTGCCAAGGGCATAGCGGTGAATCCTGAGAAGGTGTCTGCAATTGTGAATTGGGAACCACCTCAGAACGTGAAGCAACTCCGCAGCTTCCTTGGTCTCGCAAGCTACTGTCGAAGGTTCGTTGAGAACTTTTCTAAGATCGCGAAGCCTCTTTCAAACCTTCTCCAGAAGCACGTCAAGTACGTTTGGTCTCCGGAATGTGACATCGCTTTCAACACTTTGAAAGAGAAATTGGTCACTGCTCCAGTTCTGACTCCTCCTGATGAATCCAAACCGTTCGAGGTCTTCTGCGATGCCTCTCTTCAAGGTCTTGGTGCAGTGTTGATGCAAGAGAAGAAAGTTGTGGCTTATACCTCTCGCCAGTTGAAGCCCAACGAGAAGAACTACCCCACTCATGACCTCGAGTTGGCGGCAGTTGTGCATGCTCTTTTGACTTGGAGACATCTCTTATTGGGAAGAAAAGTGGACATCTTCACTGACCACAAGAGTCTCAAGTACATCTTCACTCAGCCTAATCTCAACCTCAGGCAGACTCGTTGGGTCGAAATGATTCAAGAGTATAATCCGAGTATCGAGTATACTCCAGGCAAGGCCAATGTGATTGCTGACGCTTTGAGCAGGAAGGCTTACTGCAACAGTCTGATTCTCAAGCCTTACCAACCCGAGCTTTGTGAAGCTTTCCGCAAACTCAATCTGCAAGTTGTTCCTCAAGGTTTCCTCGCCAACCTTCAAGTCTCTCCTACTTTGGAAGATCAGATTCGCGAGGCTCAACTTCTTGATGCTATGGTGAAGAAGGTGAAGATTGGGATTGCCAAGAGTCAACCCAAGTACAAGTGCTATCGCCTTGATGACAAGGATACTCTCTTCTTCGAGGATCGTATTGTTGTGCCTAAAGGTGACCTTCGTAAAGTTATTATGAATGAGGCTCACAATTCACTCCTCTCCATCCACCCTGGGAGTACGAAGATGTATCAGGACCTCAAGCAGGCTTATTGGTGGACTCGAATGAAGCGCGAGATTGCTCAGTTCGTGAATGAATGTGATGTCTGCAGAAGAGTGAAGGCAGAACACCAAAGACCAGCTGGTCTCCTCCAACCTCTTGCCATTCCAGAATGGAAGTTTGACCACATTGAGATGGACTTCGTGACTGGGTTTCCAAAGTCCAAGCGTGGCAATGATGCTATATTCGTTGTCATCGACAAACTCACTAAAGTGGCTCACTTTCTGCCTATCAAAGAGTCTATCACTGCAGCTCAATTGGCGGAGCTGTATACCTCTCGGATTGTCTCTCTGCACGGCATTCCACAGTTGATCTCTTCAGACCGTGGCAGCATCTTTACCTCCAAGTTTTGGGATTCTTTTCAGAAGGCCATGGGCACCAACATCCGCTTCAGCACAGCTTTCCATCCTCAAACTAGCGGTCAAGTCGAGCGTGTCAATCAGATTCTCGAAGATATGCTCAGGGCTTGTGTGATCTCCTTCGGTATGAAGTGGGAAGATTGTCTTCCATATGCCGAATTCTCCTACAACAACAGTTTTCAAGCAAGTTCGGGCAAGGCCCCATTCGAAATTCTGTATGGCAAGAAGTGTCGTACTCCTATTAACTGGTCAGAGACCGGTGAACGTCAACTTCTTGGAAATGACTTGATCACAGAGGCAGAGGAAATGTGCAAAGTCATTTGTGATAACCTCAAAGCAGCGCAATCGCGTCAGAAGAGCTACTATGATAGTAAGCATCGTGATTTGGCTTTCGAGATCGTAGACCATGTTTACCTCCGCGTCTCTCCAATGAAAGGTACTCGTCGCTTCGGTATCAAAGGGAAGCTTGCCCTAGATACATGGGTCCTTTCAAGATCGTCAGCAAGAGAGGCGATCTCGCCTATCAACTCGAGCTTCCTTCAAACTTTGCAAATGTGCACGACGTGTTCCATGTCTCTCAGCTCCGCAAGTGCTTCAAGACCCCTGACCGCACCGTCAACTTCGAAGACATTGATCTCCAACAAGACCTTTCTTATCATGATCACCCCGTGGCTATTCTTGAAGAGACTGAACGCAAGACTCGCAATAAGTCAATCAAATTCCTCAAAGTCAAGTGGTCACACCATTCCGACCGTGAAGCCACCTGGGAACGCGAGGATCACCTCCATTCTGAGTACCCGGCGTTCTTCCAGTCCTAGATCTCGGGACGAGATCCTTTCGTAGTGGTGGAGTGTTGTAACACCCCGGATGTAATTTACCTTATATGTATCTCCAACTCTTGTCGTTTCCGGCACTAAGTTATTTTATTTCCTCGGGTTGTCATTGTCATGCATCTCATATCATGTCATCATGACCATTGCATTTGCATACGTGTTCGTCTCATGCATCCGAGCATTTTCCCCGTTGTCCGTTTTGCATTCCGGCGCTCCTATCTCCTCCGGTGGTCCTTTCTACCTCTTTTCGTGTGTGGGGGTTAAACATTTCCGGATTGGACCGAGACTTGCCAAGCGGCCTTGGTTTACTACCGGTAGACCGCCTGTCAAGTTTCGTGCTATTTGGACTTCGTTTGATGCTCCAACGGTTAACCGAGGGACCGAGAAGGCCTTGTGTGTGTTGCAGCCCAACACCCTTCCAATTTGGCCCAAAACCCACCTAAACCCTCTCCATCATCTATAGCATTCGATCACGATCGCGTGGCCGCAAACCGCACCTCAATTGGACTCTCCTAGCTTCCTCTATGCCTATATATAGATCCTCTCCCAAAATTTCCGGATCTTTCCTACCCTAACCCTAGCCCCTTCTCCCACCGCGTGCTGGACAACGTCCGCCGGTGCCGGACGTGTCCGACTTGCATCCGCCGCCGCCCCGCGCCCAATCGCGAGCCGCCACCTGTCCCGGGGCGGGACCGCATCGCCGCCGACCGCGCGGGCCCGCCAGGCCCGAAGCCGGCCCCCGCGGCCCACTCCCTTCGCCGCCCCATCGCGGCCTCTCCCTCGCGCCCGGCCACCGCGCCGCCCCGATCCATCGCCGGCGGCCGCCATGCAGCTCGCCGGCCGTAGCCGAGCTCCGCCGCGGCCGGCCCACGCCTCCTCCACCGCGGGAACCTCGCCGCCACCGTTCGCCTCCTCGCCGCCTCCTCGTCGCCGGCGCACTCTGGCCTCTCCTCCTCCTCGTCGCGCCAAGTCCGGCCACAGCTCCGGTGAACAGGAACTCCGGCGAGCGCCTCGAAGTCTGTGCCGATCTGGATCTGAGATCCGCTAGGGTTGACTTTTGCCCCGAAACCCTAATTTTTCTTCCAACTTCATCATGCTGTAACTCCGCATCCATAGCTCCGTTTTGCGCGTGTAGCATATCAAAATGTTCGTCTCAGAGAGTACATCATTTCATCTCATTGGATATTTTCATTTGAGCTCATATTGATTCCCAAAATGCAGTTGGAAGAGAGCTATTTGAGTTAATTGTCAGATCTGCTGCATCAAATAGCTATTTGTCATTTTTGTCATGATTTATGTGTGCATGATATGCTCCTGAGTTCTACATGAGTTTTGTTATATGCCGTGCCATCTTTACAAAGGTTTTTACCATGTATTTTTGTGATATGTGTGGTGACTAGAACAAGCTTGCAAAGTAGTGCATTCGTTAATGCTGATTTCAGGGACTTAGAATTTCTCTAAGTCCTTGATCTGTTTGTGTCAATATGTCATATGTTCATGTTGTTTCCTAGTGATCTGTGCCTCTTTTGAGGATGATCAGTAAGGATGTTTTGTTAATACTGTGGTGCTCTATCCATTCGTGTCTTTGTTTGCAATTATGGAGCACCCTAGATTGAGTCAATCGAGCTCTACTTTTGCTATTTCATGAATCCTGGCAGATTGTTTACTTGTTAGCGATTTTGCCGAGGATGTTGTTGTTGATCCATGCATGCTATGTTGTTGTTATTGCCATGTCTAGCTTCTATGATATGTATTGTTGATGGGTGTATGCTTAGTTTGTCATGCCATGCTCTGTAGTGAGTGCATCGAGCTCGTGAACATGCCTACTCGTTAACTGATTCGCATGCTCCAGTTTTTCACTAAGTCTGTAATCTGATTATGTTTTTGCCATGTTCACATGCTTGCAATTGTATTTTCTGATCCATTTTGGCTCAAGGTCACTAAGGGACTTTTGTTAAGTGCTTTGAGTAGCTTCATTTCATGCCTTGCTTTGCCATGTTAAGTTCCTGTAGCATATAGTTTTCATGCTCCAAAGTGTGCTACCTGATGTGAAATTCCAGACTTGTGTTAATTTCACTAAGTCTAAAACCCGTTTATCTTTTGCATTTTTGCCATGCTTGTTTGAACCTGTTAATGGATGAATTAGCCGTAGCTCAGTGTTCATCTTTTGTCCAGCATCATGAGTGGATACCTGCCATGTATTTTGTTGCCATGTTTGAGTGCTGTAGCATAATTATCTTGATGCATTTAGATGGCTACTTGCTGTTTATCGCAGACCGGTGCCATATTTGTTTTGCTTGCCATTTCCAAACCGTGCATCCGATTCCGGTGTTCTTTATATCGATTTCAACTGAAATCACCTCACCTTTCCAGTGGCACTCTTGGATTTCCAGGTTGAGGCCAGGTTGAATCATTCCTTGTCAAATCATGCATATGCATCACATATCGCATCCCGCATAGCATACCATGTTTGCATCATGTTGTTCGAGCATTGCACGTGGTTGATTGTGTTCCTTTTGCTTGTTTGTCTTGTTTGGGTAGAGCCGGGAGACGAGTTCGCTAACGAGGAGCCCGTTGAGTTTGCTTACGAGGATCAAGTCAACTCTGACAACTTTGCAGGCAAGATGATCATACCCTCGATATCACTTCTATCTTTGCTTGCTAGATGCTCGCTCTTTTGCTATGCCTATACTATGATGCCTACCACTTGCTTATCATGCCTCCCAAATTGCCATGTCAAACCTCTAACCCACCATGTCCTAGCAAACCGTTGATTGGCTACGTTACCACTTTGCTCAGCCCCTCTTATAGCGTTGCTAGTTGCAGGTGAAGATTGGAGATCGTTCCTTGTGGAATATTGTTTATTGTTGGGATATCACTGTATTATCTTGTTATCTTAATGCATCTATATACTTGGTAAAGGGTGGAAGGCTCGGCCTTTTGCCTAGTGTTTTGTTCCACTCTTGCCAGCCAAGATTTCTGTCATATCGGTGTTATGTTCCCGGGTTTTGCGTTCCTTACGCGGTTGGGTTATAATGGGAACCCGTTGACAGTTCTCCTTGAATAAAACTCCTCCAGCAATGCCCAACCTTGGTTTTACCATTTGCACCTAGCCTCTTTCTCCCTTGGGTTTCCAGAGCCCGGGGGTCATCTTTATTTAAACCCCCCTCCCCGGGCCGGTGCTCCTCTGAGTGTTGGTCCAAACTAGAGCACTGTGCAGCGCCCCCTCGGGGAAACTCAAGGTTTGGCTTTAGTTGTATGGAGCGCTCATCTGAGTGTGCCCTTAGAACGAGATATGTGCAGCTCCTATCGGGATTTGTCAGCACATTCGGGCGGTGTTGCTGGATTTGTTTTACCATTGTCGAAGTTGTCTTGTAGAACCGGGATACCGAGTCTGATCGGAAAGTCTCAAGAGAAGGTATATCCTTCGTTGACCGTGAGAGCTTGTGATGGGCTAAGTTGGGACTCCCCTGCAGGGTTTTGAACTTTCGAAAGCCGTGCCCGCGGTTATGGGCAGATAGGAATTTGTTAATGTCCGATTGTAGATAACATGAACCTTAACTTAGTTAAAATGAATCAACTGCATGTGTTACCGTGATGGTCTCTTCTCAGCGGGGTCCGGGAAGTGAACACGGTGTTGGAGTAATGTTTGCCGTAGGTTGTTCTATAGTTCTTGGTTCGTGCTTTGCCTTCTCTTCTCGCTCTCTTTTGCGAACAGGTTAGCCACCATATATGCTAGTCGCTTGCTGCAGCTCCACATATTACCCGGCCTTACCTATAAGCTTAAATAGTCTTGATCGCGAGGGTGCGAGATTGCTGAGTCCCCGTGACTCACAGATTACTTCCAAACCAGATGCAGGGACCGATGATTCCGTTCTAGATGATGCGCTTGAGCTCAAGTGGGAGTTTGACGAAGACTCACGCCGTTACTATGTGTCTTTCCCTGATGATCAGTAGTGGTGCCTAGTTGGGGCGATCGGGACTGTGTCGCATGTTGGGGTTGATCTTTTATTTTGGTACCATAGACGGACCATGAGTGTATTGGATGATTGTAATGTTATTCATGTATTTGTGTGATGTGGCGAGTGTAAGCCAACTATGTACCTTTTTCCCCTATTATTTATTTACATGGGTTGTTGTGAAGATTACCTTACTTGCGACATTGCTTTCAATGCGGTTATGCCTCTAAGTCATGCTTCGAGACGTAGGAGATATAGCCGCATCGAGGGCGTTACAGTAGTTCTGGGCTCCTAGGAGCTTTCTGAGCAAGGTGGCGCGCGCGGAAGCGAGCTCCGGTGGCCCAGGCCACACCGGTGTGGAACCACGGCAGCGGGTCCTCTTGGGTCCGGTGGCTATGCTGGGTAGAGGAGGGGATTGACTACAGGGGGAAATGCTCGGGGGCTCACAACGGTGCCGTAGGGATGGCCAGCGTGCTCGAGGAAGCCCTGTGGACGACGAATCGGCGGCGATGATCTCCGGTGCCCGACGGCAAACACGACAATGTCGGCGACGTTTTTCGGGGCTTCCGGCATCGGGAGGCTCGGTGAGGAGGAAGATAGGAACGAGGCGGAGTTTGTGGGCAGCTTCAGGGGGTGTAGGAGAGGTGGTGGCCATGGCAACGGCGAGCGGCGGTGGTGAATGCGCTCGGTGGTGTTGCTGGAGAGAGCAGAGGAGGGCGATGGGGACTAGGGAGAGAGAGAGGGGGTCGAGAGGGAGTTCGTGCCACTCGGGGCTGGCTCCAGAAGTGGCGAAAGCAGGAGGTGGCTCAGGCGCATGCCGGCGCGCGGTGGCCACGCGCCTCTGTCCTTCTGTCAAAGGAGGAAGAAGACCGGGGAGCCCCTGGTGGGCTGGGCCAGATCAGGAGCTGGGCCGGCTCTGCTGCATGTGAGTAGCCCAGGTGAGTCCTTCTCTCTCTCCCTTATTAATTGTTTTGTTTTTCTATTTTTGCTATTATGTTTTGTACTAAACCATTTTATAAAATCCTGGAAATAACTAGGGGTGTTGTCTGAATTATTCCAGTGACCCATAACAACTTCCAACATTTTTGGTGCATCTAAAATATATAGCATTTAAATAGCTCCAATTCAAATATGTTTGAATTAATTCAAAGCCCAAATATGTCCTGCAAAAATGTAAACCATTTTTGGTAGATGCTTCCACCTCAATCCGGAAATGTTGAACATTTTCAGAGGGCATTTTGAGTTCAGTGAAAAAGATTTTATTTTGACCCTAGTTGAATTCATTTGGTGGTAGGGTTTAAGCATCCCCATTTCAAAATTAATTGAAATTGAAAATGATGCATGGATGCAATGCCACTAATTACAAAAGGATTTCTAGGGCTGTGACAACTCACCCCCACTAAATCTTCATGATCCAATTGCCGACTCCCGAGATTCAAGAGGTGAGGTAAGAAGACAGAGGGGACACAAAGCCGACACGATCTTCATGATCCAATTGCCCTTCTCGGAGATGTTGATTCACTGCTCCAGTTGATGTTGATGTCTTTGCTTTGAGAACTACATCCAACATGACAACGAGTAGAAACGGAGAATTTTAGAAGATTCGATCTTCCTGAGGTTCGAGCACTCAGGATCAACTCATGGAGTGAGACGTTGAAACATCTCTTGAGTTGGGACACAAAACATACATCAAGAGGGATGGAAGAAACAGATGGTGAAGGTTCGATTTGGTAGGCAACAATTCCACGCTTAAATAGATGGTGAGGGGGTTTCAAGGTAGCGAGGAGTTAAGTTGCCCATGATACCATAACGAGACATCTTAGGGGAGATGACTCATAGAGTTATTCCCTTAAGTGGCAAAAAGAATTACTTTTGATACGAGATCATTGAAACTCTCTATACAAGCCTAAGGCAATTCACCAACAATCGTTTGGTGGAGTTCAGAGGAATGGCATACCCGGACTAGAATGGATCATGTGGACTACCTTGCTGAAGACAACACAATGGATGATTTTTGCTTATCATCGGAAATGGATGGGACTCATGGTAAGTCCACTTTTGAAGATGATATTGGACAGCAACTACCGAGAAAGGTAGCCCATGGGCAATTGGAACAATGGCGGTGCAAGCCGGGAACAAAATGCAACTGTTGGGAATGTTCCAACCATCATATGTGCATGAGATTCAGATCCGATTGGTGATAGGATACTTCAGACTCAGCATGTCTGAAAAGAAAGTTTGCAACACAAGTCAACGAGATGGCGTTGCGAGATTCTCGAGGAATGAAGTAAGATAGTAAGCTCCAAAACATGAGCTGGTTCTGCTAAACACATGTGAACACGCTGTCCTAGACAAGCATGACCACATAGTAGTCTTATGATAAAACACTACCGAGTTCAGGTGGGGAACCATCATCTAGGGTAACGAAGTCTTGTGCATTACCTAGGATTTGCACAACAACTCCTTTTCCTTGAACAAATCAATCAGCGGCTTGGTGTGCTAGGGACACATATAGAACGAAGGTTGCAAGTCTCCGAACCACAGAATACTTCGCACGTATGCATGACCGATTTGGGATGATTCCAAAAGAAGCAAAATTGACTTTCTCGAATCCACGGCGGCAACTTGCATCAGATGCACATGAATTAGAGGAATTCACATCTTTCATCCGGACATATGCTTCATGAACGGAACATGAGGGCAATGCTTATAAAGTTTCCAATACTAATTGGATGTTCAACACGAATCATGGAGAAGTTAAAAATGTTGCTGATGGGTTCAACAACAATTCATCTAGGTTTCCATGTAAGTGGAATTCCATAATTATGTGAACAAGTGATAGCATTGGTCAGACCCAAAAGATATAATGGTGTATGTTCGAGGGATCAACCACGAGTAAGACAACATTAAGATTGTCATTGGTTCTGAATAGATTTAACGATAACCCATACTCAAATAAAAGATTGGTTAAGATGATAGGTCCATTAACTGATCACGAGGGTCAATCGATGAAAATACCATCTTTCTTCAACACACATACAAGATATCCCCTAAATATGAACCTAGTCGGACAAGCTTTTATCTTCCAACTCTCCAAGTTGTTGTTCAGCTTAACCAACTAGCTCAGGGGTATCCAACACGGATTCTTGGAGAAAGGGTGGTTCATTGGAAAACCAACTTGATCATGAACTCAACATATCAGCCAGGGGACCACCTGGTGATACTTCCGTGAAGATATCAGGAAAATCATGAACCACCGAAATGTTATTAAGCTCGGGAGCAATCTTGCCTTTCAACAGAGCAAGGGTTTGACAAAATCCTAACTCATCGATCGAAGAGTGCACCAACAGAAATGGACTAGGTAGCACGATCTATCTCAGAATCATGATTCAATAACCAACATGCTAAGAATGAGAATATTGTCCATTAACTACCAAGCAACGATGTTGCTAGGAGTATCGATTTCACACATCACGGTTCACTTGTCGGTATTCCGGTTACAATAACACAGGGACCGAGGAATGAATGATGATGGCGAGAAGTATCACTATATCAAGAGTTCATAGGAGGTTGTGCAATTCCTATGATATTCCTAACATAAAGAGGGCAATACTTCAGGGTAGAACAGAATCAAAAGCTGGATTGGCATTTTGATCTACGGAATACAACTGCTTTGACCCATTCCTAGATATGGATGAGGTACTGGAGTTTGTTTTTCCTAGTCATTCTGAACTATAACGGCTTGACGGATCACAAGAATAAAAGGCATCGATGAAAACAAATGCACACATACTCTTGGCTATCAACTGATAGAGAATGGTCGGGATACAACTGAAGAGGAAAAACTCAAGGAACATATAATTTTCTGAGTTGTGGATGCATAGATTAGTATGTCGAGCAAAGCTCAACATTTCTTCCGGACAACCCATGCAGAAAAGTAGGACTGGCAGAGTCACAATGTAGAAGGGAGAACTCATCGAGAGCACTCTTATTGTGATCTTTTGATCCAACTAACTTCTACCATAAGTGGTTCATAGTATTTGGAGGAAGGAAATACCACGGACCTCGAGGACTAATGCAAAGGTTACTAATATCCTAAAGGAACTAGCAACACTATCAACATGAGGTCAGTAGGGTGAACCTCGGGTTCAAGAACCCAGAAATAGAATACCTACTACTAAATGGCATCACGTGATGCTTTCAAGAATGGTGGCCAGAATAATCACACTGGGAACACAAAACATGGCCATATTACCAGGTGATCCTCTAAGATGCCTAGGGTCATAATACTAGTTACAACATATATGTCAAGGCAAGGAGTACCTCAACAGACGATTAGTGTGCTTATACTGACCAAAAGGACATCGGGAACAGGAAGGAAGAATTTGCAAATGCATCAGATAGTTCAGAATCCTGGGATGACTCGGGCAGCATAACGGCTGTAAACGCTCAAAAAGATTTGAGACATCCTGCAAAATGGTGGCATAACCACTCAACATCACAATATCAAGGTTCTGAGGCTAGCTATGAACATATGGAAGTAGTAGGAACTGAACTGAGGCTTGAACTCAACAATCCTAGGCAACTATGGTTTAGTAACACGTCATCCTAAGAGATAGAAGAGAAGCCTAGTTCTTAACCCCGTAGAAAAGATAAGATGACTTAGATCAAAAGGTCATGAGGATAAGGAGTAAAAAGAGCCTTACGTTCCCATCCACAATCAATTCCCTTATATAACTAAAGCATTTCTAGACATGACTTCGACCAGCTTGGCTTGGTAATCCTACAGGCAGTCAAGCTCTGATACCAAAGCTGTCAGGACCCCGATCCCAAGTCACATCGATCTAGCCGGTAACACCTCATATCACTTTGCGACCTCACGCACGGTATTCCCACGGGTGTCGCCTTACCATGGCCTGGGACCGTTTACGCCTTTCGGCTCACGTATATGATAGTGTCACTAGCATCCATATGACAGAGAACCCAGGCCGACATGACTAGTCGTGAACCCAAAGTGGCACTAACTTACGAGGACAGGCATACATGAATCAACATCGAGCATGTCGGTCAACAGCGTGTGAATCCGGGTTGTAGCAACTAGGCTAACAGGACTGCGGGAACCCGGGCTGTAGCAGGCTAGGCAGGACTCCGGATGTCACCGCGTGACATTTCCCCGAAGGGACAGACACAGGAACGAAGTGAATCACATGCCTGCCAGTCAAGTGTTCCGGAGCAGTAGTGCTGGGCTAGCAGGACTCGGGTGAACCAGGCTGTAGAGGACTACTATGGCTCATGGAAGCACAAGACTACATTTCCCCATAAGAGAGGCTACCAAGGATAAACAACTAGGTTGTTGGATCCCACACATACCAAGCATTTCAATCATACACACAATATGCTCGATATGTGTAAATACAACATGGCATCACAACAAGACTCTATGACTCAAAGTATTTAATCATTAGGCTCCGAAGAGCCAGATAATACTAACATGGGTCTCATGACCCAACATTCAGAGCATACAAGTCAAAGCACATGTGGAAGCTGAACATGTCTGAGTACAGACATCTACAAATGAAAAAGGCTGAGAAGCCTGACTATCTACCAGATCCTGCCGAGGGCACAAGATTATAGTTGAGGTGTCAAGCTAAACGTCGAAGTCCACACGGAACTACTAGCAAGACTGACGTCTCTCTGCAAAACATAAAATAGGCAAACATGAGTACAAATGTACCCAGCAAGACTTACATCAGAGCTAACTACATATGCATCGGTATCAACAAAAGGGTAGTGGAGTTTAACTGCAGCAAGCCAGCTTTGACTCAGTGGCTAACCTGAACTACCACTGCAAGCAACTGTTTTGAGGTGGCGCACACGAGTCCACATATTCACCATATCAATACACCACTATGGATCCGCTCCCGTCTCCCTACGAGAACGCCATCCATAGCACTCACGCTTATCTTGTGCATTTTAGAGTATCCACTTTCACTTGTCTATGAACTATGCAAGGGGTCCAAGTTTCCATATCCGAGGAATCCGGCTATTCGAATAGATAATGATAACCCTACAGGGGTGTACTTCTTCACACACGCTCTCACCACTTACCACCATGTACACATCGTGTATCTCGGCAACCTTCAAGCGGAAGGCTAGAGAGGGAGTCGGCCACGACTTGACTAACCAACAAGTCTCTAGTCTAGTTTTATCGCCTATTCTGGTTCCATCTGCAAGGAGATCCGGCCGGGGTGTCGTTCACGGCCCAAACTATGTGAGCAGGGTTCCCAAGCCCACCATCCGGGTGCCACTTGGTACATCGTGCCACTGTGCCTAGTCTATCCCAAGCCCACCTGTACCGGGTGCCACTTGGTAGACTACTAACACTACCTACAAACACCAGAAACTAGTTGCAACTCCTGGACAGAGATCAGGTTGATTAATAAGTCGAGAGGGCACTTAAGCATTCCAATGCTTGGTAGTAACTGTTCATGGATCACAAACACAGAACTCAGTTCCTGAGGACGGTTTGAATGAGACAACCCACCATGTACTCCTACATGGCCTCTCACCACTACCTTTACCAAATCGTGTCCACACACTTAGCTCTCAACAGTAGGACATGTTCACCACATTCCAATTCATCCCTGATGAATCGGACCTAACTCAACTCTAAGCAGTAGCAGGCACGACAAACAAGCATGAATGAGTAGGCACATCAGGGCTCAAACAACTCCTACTCATGCTAGTGGGTTTCATCTATTTACTGTGGCAATGACAGGTAATGCAGAGGAAAGGGGTTCAGCTACCGCAGCATGTAACAGTTGAAATGTTGTTGTACTAATGCAGTAAAAGAGAGCAGGAGCGAGAGAGTGGGATTGTATCAGAATGAACAAGGGGGTTTTGCTTTCCTGGCACTTCTGAAGATAGTAGTTCTTCATCAGTGTCATCGAACTCATCGTCGAAACGTGCGTCTACCGAGGGGGAACAAATACCGGCAACAGAGAGGAAACACAATCAATGCAATGCACAATATGATGCATGATCATGACATGGCAATATGTTGTTATTTGGGCTAATGCAACAGGAAGTCATTTTGGTTGAAGTGGAAATCAAAGCTAGAACAAATTCCAACTCCAAATCTATTATCAAATTTGTCCTAATCATATTTCATCCTAAACAGCAAGGTTAACTTGCTCAAACATGCATGAAAACAGTATAGTGGATAGTTTGAATTTTTCTGATCATTTTTCATATATAATTTATTTCATTTGGAGTTACGGTTGATTTTCTATGATTTTTAGAAGTTTATAACATTTTTGGAATTTTCTGGATTACTATTAATCCAGAAAATGATTTACTGCGTCAGCTTGACGTCAGTGTGACGTCCTCAGGTTAACAGCGTCAGCCCAGGTCAAACCTGACGCAGGGACCCACGTGTCATAGGTTCAGTCATAAATAGTGACTTTAGTTAAACCTAACCAAAATCGTTAGAGGAGCTGGGCCCACCGGTCAGTGGTTGTGGGGGTTAATTAGAGCGCCATTAGTGGCTAATGGTGGCGCCACGTCGGCTTCGCCGGAGTTCACTGGCGGTGATCAAAACCGACGACGAAGACGCCACAGGAATACGCTACGGGGAATGGTTTTGAGCGCCGGTTGCAGCCACGGAATGCCAAGACTCGAGCGCATCCATTGCAATAGACGACACCAGCTGGGGTGGCCGGAGCTCATCGGGAACGAGCTCACGGCGGCGTCCGGAGTACGGGCTCGACGGCTAAGACGCTATGATGCATGTGAGGTCGAACAAACGGCAGTTCTGGGCTCCTGGGAGCTTTCTGAGCAAGGTGGCGCGCGCGGACACGAGCTGCGGTGGCCCAGGCCACGACGGTGTGGAACCACGGCGGCGGGTCCTCTCGGGTCCAGTGGCTAGGCTGGCTAGATGAGGGGGTTGACTGCAGGGGGAGGGGGAAAACGCTCGGGGGCTCACAACGGTGCCGTAGGGATGGCCAGCGTGCTCGAGGAATCCCTGTGGACGACGAATCGGCAGCGACGATCTCCGGTGCCCGACGGTGAACACGACGATGTCGGCGACGTTTTTCGGGGCTTCTGGCGTTGGGAGGCTCGGTGAGGAGGAAGAGAGGAACGAGGCGGAGCTTGTGGGCAGCTTCAAGGGACGTAGGAGAGGTGGTGGCCATGGCTACGGCGAGCGGCGGCGGCGAACGCGCTCGGTGGTGCTATAGGAGAGAGAAGAGGAGGGGGAGGGGGTCCAGGGAGAGAGCGAAGGGGTCGAGAGGGAGTGCGTGGCACTCGGGGCTGGCTCTAGAAGCGGCGGAACAGGAGGTGGCTCGGGCGCGTGCCGGCGCGCGGTGGCCACGCGCCTTTGTCCTTCTGTCAAAGGAGGAAGAAGACCGGGGAGCCCCTGGTGGGCTGGGCCAGATCAGGAGCTGGGCTGGCTCTGCTGCAGGTGAGAAGCCCAGGTGAGTCCTTCTCTCTCCCTTATTAATTGTTTTGTTTTTCTATTTTTGCTATTATGTTTTGATTTAGTAAAATACTAAACCATTTTATAAAATACTGGAAATAATTAGGGGTGCTGTCTGAATTATTCCAGTGACCCATAACTACTTCTAACATTTTTGGAGCACCTAAAATATATATAGCATTTAAATAGCTCCGATTCAAATATGTTTGAATTAATTCAAAGCCCAAATATGTCCTCCAAAAATGTAAACCATTTTTGGTAGATGCTTCCACCTCAATCCAGAAATGTTGAACATTTTTAGAGGGCATTTTGAGTTCAATGAAAAAGATTTTATTTTGACCCTAGTTGAATTCATTTGGTGCTAGGGTTTAAGCATCCCCATTTCAAAATTAATAGAAATTGATAATGATGCATGGATGCAATGCCACTAATTACAAGAGGATTTCTTGGGCTGTGACACAAATAAACGACATCCGCCAGTCCCATCTAGTTAGTTTTTGCTAGCTCCCTGGTTCATTTTCCTCAAAAAACAAAAACTCTTCTGAACTATCATACCACTAGTGGACTTTAATCGGGATTAAACGGGACCCAGTTGACATCCCTAGTTGAAAGGGAGTGTACCACCGCTATATTTAAGTTGCCAAGGCATCTAAGCAGTTGAAATAATATGAGAAAGCACTTAGCAGTGTGGCCTCATATAAACTACGAAGACAGTCTTGTGATGAAGTTTAGAGGAAAAGTTAAGGACTCACATGAACTAGGCATGAATTTCTTTACGATAGTACAACAGGCACTGCTGACATATTGGCCAACTCAGGTATAGCGTAACAAGTAACAAACAAGCATTCGAATCAAGCAATACAGCAAAGCAAACAACTGAACTATTTGTTATTCTGTAGGATTACAGGTTGAGGGCACAAGCCAAGAAAGCTGCCCACACGCATTACATTTCACATGTACTAAAACACATTGGCTTACCATATGTTGTTGTGAAGCCTCGCTGCTGTTCCAATGTTCTTTGAAGATATCGTCAGCATCCCGTGGTTGCAAATCTACTTGTTGTAGTTTATTCTGCACCCTCTATTTAGGTAAAAATAATTTTAATCGCATGCACTGGTTCGAATTGATCATCAATGGTTCATCTAAACTAATGAAAGAAGGGTGTGTGCATACACGACAATATATCTTCTTCCCTCTATTTTTATGCTTGTTCGAGGTGCCAGCCCCAAAAGAACAAATATTTTACTTGATGGGGTTGCCAGCTCCATAATTAATAGAAGCATCAAATTAGTCATGCAACTTGGGAAGATCAAGAACACACAAAAAAGTAATGAACAGAGGCTCGTAGCAGTGATGTAATAGCTAGCATCAGAAAATGTAGGGTAAAACAAACAAAAACCAGCGAAACCACATGCTAGTTTGTTGATGTGTAATTAAGCATAGACAACATGAAGCAGTCTGGTGGAACCAACAGGTGGCATCAGAACAACACCATTATCATAAATATCGCATGCAAGAAGTAAAATAGTGGGTAGTGATATCTAGGACGTACAGTAATACTTAGGACAAAACTAAAGCATATTAACTATATGTGCACTGGTATGTAATTTAGCACATGTAACATGTTCGCTGCCAGAAGTATGGCCCTACAGGTGCAAGCAGAATAACGCATCTCATGAAAAACGAAATGATGCCCGGAAGAAATTCAAAGGTGCGGTGCTTATGCTAAGAAAGTGAACATAGGCGCCGACCGTTGGATAATAGTACCTGATTCTCGGTGGCGTATGAGTATCATTGGCATACTTGATAGCTAAGGATCGTCGATGGTGCTCGTGTTGTGGTTGAGTTTGGGCCGGTTGTCGCCGTCGCTGAAGCGGCTCCGGTGCTACGGTTGCAGCGCCTATCGACATACAAGAAAGCTCATATGTGGTAAGTGAACAGTTGCACGATAAAGAGAAAAACTGAAGGAGTACAGATCAAAATAACCTGATGAGGCTACGGCATCAGTAAAGCAGGGCCTGTGGAGTTGAATATGGCGTCCGTGGAGCAGGTACGGTGCAATGGATGAAGGCTTCGGCGGGCACGTTGTACAGTTCTTTCGGTGAGGCGGATATATTGCGGCGGACAAGGGCTTGTATGAAGGGCCAGCGAAGCGACGGACGAGGGAGTCAGTGAAGGGCCTACACTGTCGTGGACGAGGGCGCTGGTTAAGCAGATCCGGTGCGGTGGACCATGATGGTGGTCAAGGAGATTTGGAGTGGTGTACAAGCCAGTCGCTGAAGCGGCTCCGGTGAAGTGATGAGTTGGCAGTTGGGGGTTCCAAGGTGCGGAAGGTAGATCTGTCGGGGTGTGAGGTCCACCACTGCGGCAGAGGACTAGATTCGGCGGCTTGCCGTGGTTGGGGGCGTCGAGGAGGGGAAGGGGAGGGGCTCTAGGGAAGAATGTTGGGGGCAAAGAGGGGAAAACAATGGAGTTACCAAAGCAGCCCTTTTCCGTTCATGTGGCAAGGGTAAAACAGGAATATCGCAGGGCTAAACTTTCGAGCGCGAGATATTTCGATGTGAGTGGGAAGTTTGAAAGCTTTTGGCGCCTGAAATTATATTCTGCTCTTGTACGGCCGACTATGATATCATGGCCGAGAATTTGTTTGTTTTGCACGCAAAAAAGTGCAAGTTTTCAAAATCAATGTCTCCAACTCGAAACTTAGATTGTCCATTCAATTCAAATATGGATCATTGAGCTACTACAAGAAAATACCATCATATGGTCCAATTCAAATGAAATTCCAAATGTGTTTATCCTAAATATGATGACAAAAGCAAAAATGTGTATGTGTATGAATAAAGTGGATGATTATAAAGTTTGAACATGCCCGTATGTGTATATCTCTAGGTTTGATATATGAATTTGAAATCACGAAATCCCGGCTTAAAAATGTACCTCCGTTTAAATGAATTACAAAAGCTAATGATGGAGTCGAATTCCAAAATTCCAATCTTAGGTTTGTAATTCTGGTACATCAAAGTATATCACGCATGTTCAAAAGTATCGTTATCTCATAGTCCAAACTGTGAAACAAATTGATCAACCTTGAGTGCACACACTATTGACCATGTATATCTCAATTACGCTAAAGTCCCTCAAATATAGACACCTCACTCTTTATCTGAAGCAACCCCCCCCCCTCGTCGCCCCCCCACACACAGAGAAGTCGTTCTCTCCCCCAAACACCAACACACGAGCACATTAACACCCCTCTCTCTTCTAAAGTCCGGACCCCAATATAGGTCTCTATCACTTTATCTCTTGGGCATGCACACATCTCTTCCCCCACTCTCTAGCTAGGTCTCCCGGCATCTCTCTTTCCCAAGCACACGCACTATGTAGAGTGTATCTTTCCCATACACACAAAACGTCGCCCCCAAACGTCTATCTCCCTAGTTATGTGGTTCTCGCACACTCACCTCACACACCACCCCCACTGCAAAACAAGCACACTTTGTCTCCTTGTGCACCACTCTCCTCTTTCTATCTCTCCCACATGCGGACCCGCCCCAGCTCCTCCTGTATACATATATGTCGTGACTCTTTCCATAGCTCCCTAATGTATCATCGTTCTCGATCTCACACATTGTTCTCTACACCATCTATTCTAGATCTCTCATGAAGTCCCTATCACACACACGATGACTCGCTTCCCTTGCGTCTCCGTACATAGGCCAATTTCAAACAACATCAACATTGTCTCCCTATCTATACGCCATTTATGGACACAAACGCCCCCCTCTCACCCCTCTCTCTCTCTCTCTCTCTCTCTCTCTCTCTCTCTCCGTCGCTCTCTCTCTCTCTCTCTCTCGCTCTCGCTCTCACACCCCTCTCCCACACACAATCGATGTCTCTTCCAAATAGTCTGCTCCCCCCACCCACACCCATGCTATCCCGCTACTACACATGTCACACCATTCCCCTTCCCTTATACTAGGTTTACATCATTAGTGGTCTCTCTACTCCGCATACACACACTCCCTCTCACACACAAACATGCGCACAAACACACACAGACACGCACAAACACCCATTAATCAGGATCCTCATCTCTCCCCATGTCCGCATGTGTATCTCGCACACTCACTCTCTAATTATGTATATGTGTCTCCATGTTACACAACACAAAGCCCCATGTACATGTCTCTCTCTATCCTCCACACACATAGACACAAAGAATTTGTTATCATTGCCTCAGTCTCTAGACATATCACACACGCACACTATCTCTCTCTCTCTTGCAAACACGCTCAACAAGGGTTTCCCCGTGAATAACTTACCGTCTATTCATTAATAGTCATGGCAGTACGGAAAACACGAGACATGGAAAAGAATAAATCTACACGTGCTTAGACCACCTAGTATGACTACTAGGACTAGAGCAAACCAAAAAGCGCGCCGCCATCACCCCCTCCTTATCGGCGACGGGAAAACCTTTGTGTTACATAGTCAAGAAGTCATTGTGCTAAGGCCTCACATGCTAAGGCATTCAATAGAAAGTAGATGCTACTTTACAGAAACAAGTATCGATAATACGTTGTATCTCCATACTTATATTTCTTCTCTTATAAAAAACTGAGTTGGTTATGATGGTACGCGTGCCATCTTGCAATATAGAATGTCCGATCTATATCTGACTGATGGAAATTAAACTAAAAGGTACCCGCACCCCTCTCCACATTTGCAGACAAGGGCTTCCCTCGTTCATCCTTATCTCCAACAACCTCATTGTTGAGCAATTAAGAAAGGAAGCCTCTGGAACAAACTGACCTGGTGGCCGCTGCCGGCGTCATCAATCCCCATGCCTCCGCTCAATCTGACCACCAATCACCACCAGGCCCCACTCCACTTCACCTTATCTCCTATTTCTCGAGATATCATTAGTTTTTACACATGGGATTACTCCCGCATGGGTCAATCACAACGAGTGTTTTTATAAAAAAAATGCATCTTGATGTTCCGTGCAATGCACGAATCTTGCTAGTACTCCTACAGAAGACTAAGTTGGTGATGATGGTGTGTCTACCATCCGTCGTTTGTGACCATTAGACCTACATCTAACGACTGTGAGGTAAGTTGTTGCCTTTTCTCACAAACATCCCACTTGTCTACCAATTTGCAGAAAAACCCATAATTAGTATCTTAAAACCAACCACATCCCTCCCTGACCTCACCAAAACAGCCCAAGGAATATATTCTAATTGAAACATAATATATCTCTAGTGATATATGTATATCAAAATTAGAGTGTTTTGTATCAAGTTTGTGAATAAGTATTATTCTAATTATGATTCGTTGCAACGCACATGAACATTGCTAGTATTTCCAGCCATGCAATTTTTTCCCTAGTATTCCATAGTTTTGAGTTTTCCATCAAGATATTAGTCACTCATGGTTGATACTTACTTTCAATCATGTACACATATGCACTATGTAACTAGCCTTGCTTATTGGGTTCCAAAGCTTAACTTTCACTCCTACTTACAATATGTAGAGTATTTAACAAGAAACTACCACTTTCAACCATCCCTAGGAAGAATCTATTGTACAAAAAATAGCAAAAACATACCCAAAATTTCTTAATCCACGCCAAAAACTACTACCTACCGATTAGGTTAGTTTAAACCCATATATGACAGGGTTGGCCCACACATCCCTGCTGACGAGGCAGCTTAAACCAACACATTTTGTTTCACCGTTGACACGAGGGACCCATATCTGACCTTCTATCCTATTATTCCCCTCAAATCATTATTTTTCCTGAACATTACTTCAAACAGTACTGATGCGTGTTCGTCGGTGGCACCGGTCATGAGTGAGTTGGCCGCCGCTCCGCCGAACGGGCTGGACACTGCGCTGGCCTCTGCACGGGTTGGCAGGTTGGCCCGAGCGTGACTCACGAGTGAGCAAGCCGCCGCGCTGGCCTTCACTCGAGCCAGATGGCTGGACTTAGCGCGGCGTGCGCGAGCAAGCCGCCGTGCCGCCGTGCCAATCTAGCTAGCAAACCTTGCAGACAAGCAGCTGGATGGAGCTATCTTGGCTAGCTAGCGGCCGCGAGCGCCAGACGGAGCTGGCATCCGGGCTGCCGGAAGATGGGCTCCGCACCGCCGGCGGTTTTGTCATTGCCTTCAGCCGACGGCGGTAGTTGCGTCCCACGACCGAGGATGACTAGGTGGACGGGCCGGCAGTTGGAGGTCACTCGGGAATTTTTGTGCAGACTGACATGTAGGTCCCACAAGTCATAATGCCCGGTTGAATAGAAGGCGTTGACTTAATGGGTGACATGGGCCCTGTTTGGATACTCTAAGTCAGAGGTTAGATTCTAACCCTAAACTAACTCTAACCAAAGTGGTGTTTGGATGGCAGGGTTAGATTGAGAACAAATGTATCCAAACAGGGCCATGGGTTGAAACGTGCCTATACGGGCACTTTGTAGAGTAGTCGTTTCTTGGTAGGGCTGGTTGGTAAGAGCAAGTACAATGGTTGATAAGGTAGTCTTATCTTAAGTCTGCCACATATGCAAGTGGTAGTAGTTTCTTGGCATTATTAGTGGTTTCTTGCATTATTAGTGGTTTCTTGCATTATTAGGGGTTTCTTGTAAGGCTACTCATAGTGGGGAGTATCATATGCTAGTAACATGTGTATGATACTAGTGTATGATACTACCTCCATAGTGCATAGTATCATAAACTAGTATCATAGATGATCATATTTATTGCCATGCATGACATAAAGTAGCATAGCATTTAACATGATACGGTATCTACCTATGTTACTCTAACACTCTCTCTTCTTTCATTATGTGCCACATAAGCATGTTTGCTAGTCCCAAGTGCATGTTACCACTTATGTTACCCCCACTATGGCCAGCCTAAGGAACAATGTACTACTAGCGACAAAAGGCGATTCTAGGTTGCATTGTACTCCAACGAGTACTACTACTGGTCGCGGGAGTGTATACCTCGTTTTGTGGGTTCGATCCCGGCCGAACGCATGGCAGTCTTTTTTTTAATAGTAACTTCACTGCGAGCCAATATTTTACACGGGTAGTTTGAGTTTTGAAGTCAAACGGACGTGCGGCACCACAATCTGGGTGCACTGGATAGCCTAGCCACGTGAACGGGTTTTCCTTCCCAGCATCTTGTGGCTCGAGTTCTCGCCCTAGCCGCACCTCGCTTGCAGCTTCCTCATCAGCTAGTAGCATATTTAAACTAGCGCCTCCCAATTAAGCCCGAGGAGCCAGAAAATCCTGGCTGGGCATTGGGAACTGTGCAATATGGCTCTGTACGTAAAGTGCTCTACTACTACTCTATAGCTTGTGGCATTGCACGCATGGACTTCACTCCATTATCGGCTCTACTATAAAAGAAATTCCTCTTGATGTGTTTTTTTTAAACGGAGGCAAAAGCTTTGCTTCATCTCATTCATAAAGAAGGAACTACTAATGAAGTTCGACGAGATCCATTACACATCCACAAATGGAAGCGAAAATCCTAGTCTCGCTGTATCAAATAACTCAAATGTTCTGCCCCCGTAGTAACCGTCATTGATAAACAGGCTTCTAGGTGTGCATGAGAGGAGCGGCTGAGTAGGCCAGCTACATGAGAGGAGCGGCTGAATAGAGCACCGAGAGTACCCACTAGGCCACTACACAGGTGTACTTTCCCTGCATTGATAGTACAGCGATGGTTCTAGAGAACAGTAGTACCCTCCACTTCCAACTGTAGCTCCTTGGCCATGAGATTCAAGAGTTCAAAACTGGTGCACTATACTAGAAGTACAGTACATAGCACTAGTAGTACCCTCGCACTACTAGTTGAGAAAGTAGTACTAGTACTGCTACAGTACGAGTACGTACTCCTCCATCATGTAATGTAAGACGTTTTTTAAAACTAGTTGGTATGTACAAAAAATAGCAAAAACATACCCAAAATTTCTTAATCCACGCCAAAAACTACTAGCTTACTACGCTCTATAGTTGGAAGGGACGAGGCCCTGCGGTTACTACGCTCTTATCTCCTCCTCGCCGATTCCCCTCCCCCTGAAGAGAAGGCAGTTCGTCGCTGCTCCCATGGATTCGCCAGGCGGTTCTCCTCCTCGTCGTGGCTGGGAGACCTTGGACGACGATCCTCTGGGGGAAATCGCACGCCGCTCCGACGTCCTCACCGCCACAAGACTCGATGCTTCCTGCACCAACTATTTCAAGACGGTGCTTAAAATGGCTTGGGAAAAGGCCATGCTTGTTGGTCTTCCATGCGTCCTCGAGAAGTAGGTTCTTCTATGGGACAATCCTTCGAACAGTCCACTGCTCCCTGGCCATGGTTGCACGTTGACTCCGCTAGAGTTGCCGATGTTGAGAGGTAGTTGGATTTTTCCCAATGAGCAGATCAGTAATGGAGTTTGATCATGTAGTACTTAGTTATTCCATTTCCATCCCGTAATTTCTCCGCTGCCCACCGTCTTATATACAGGTCTGGGTTGGTGCGAATGAAGATTGGCTTGCATACCTCCGGCCGGATACCACAATCATTTTGCACAACATCCACAACAGTCCAGCCGTTCTGGTAGACCCCTTCTCTACCATTGGGATCAGCCTTCCGGACTGGTTGGCCTTGAATACGTATGATGATTCCTACATGAGATTGAAGAAGATAGCAATTGCGGACCCGCCGACAAAGTGACGTGGCTACGATGATTATTATCTCATTGCGGTGTTCGACATAAGGATTGCCATCAATGCAAAAGGCAGTAGCGGCAGAGGTTGGCGCATGTTGGCGGCGACAGATTTGTACCCCTACACATTTCAAGACGCCGTGCACCACCTAGGCCGCATCTTCGCGGTGACAAGCCAGTGGACTTGTTTCATCTGGTTGCCATCCTATGGTACGAGAGATTACAAACAGAATGCACAAACCATCATTTGAATCCCTAACGGTACTCCATTATTTTGCAGGGACCAGTCATCCCGATCAAAATAAGATCGCCGATCCTGGATGTGCATTTGCATCCGCGATTCGGTCTAACCTGGAACCTTGTAGCTGACTTTGGCATATTGGGATTAACTATCTTAGCAGTCGTTACCCATGGTACCACTGATGTGCAACATGGTCACACAATCTACCACGATCCCGTCACCATCTACCCAGGTATTCCATTTTTAACCCTCTCACCTTCTCTTTCATTGTTGCACTAGTACTCTACTTACATACTAGTAGGAGTACTTTTTACCTTGGAGGACGCGTATAGCTAGCTAGGCCCTTGAAGACTTGAACCCACTAGCTGCCACCATTTTTGTTTTTCCATGTCTTACTATCTCATCCATGTAGCCAACAGTGGCTATATATAACAAGCCGGTTATTTTACTTCCTCTATACCGGAGTAGTACTATTTGCTGCACAGTATTACTGACCGACATATTTCAGCACAACATTATTATGCATGGACCTTGACTATGTACGTCACCATGTGTCCAGATCTAAGATGCCGCGTGTACCAGATGAACGGCGCCGAGTTCGACCCCCGTGATGCTACTTGGGTGCCGAGGAACACTCTTGGAGAGTACTCACTTTTCATTGGGGACAACTACCCATTGTGAAGTGGATGCCACCTTCCGTGCATGACACGGAAGGCCTGCCGTTCATGAAGCATGGTTGTGTCTTCAGTGCGCACCGCCGGATGAATGACATGCTGGGACACGCTATCCCTGATTTATGCCGCTTCAGCTTGGATGAGTCTCCATCGTGTGGAACCGTACTAGAAAGCTGCGACGATGAATCCCGTTGCCCACCGATATGGATCATGCCATCCATGAAGAACACCTGGGACTGGAACCTGGAGGAGGACATGTAGCCCATCTACAACGTGTAAGTGGAGTACGGTAAATTGTGAACGGTAGCGTTGTGAATATATGTTGACTAGTCATGCACAAATTAATCACATGAATTGGAGATGAACTTGTGTGGCGTACTGGCATTTTGTCCTTTAGAATTTATTACTAGTAAATGTGTTATGTGTACGTGCAACTTGTGTGGTTGTTGCACGGGCTCCAACACCCTCTTTGAGAAAAAAAGGTGGCACAGCTTTGGATATACGTGACGTGGCGGCATCATACAGTAGCATCGTTCACTATAGTTGTAGTACGCTCCGACTTGGACGATAACTCCTATAAAACCTTACACTTGGCTCTTTGCCTCTTCGGGAGGTTCAACAGTTCATACTCGTGTGAACCTTGCACTTGGCTCTTCGCCTCTTCGGAAGGTCCAACAATGATGATACTACAATACACATTATGCTTCTGGCAATCTGACACCGATTGAACTGATGCACGTCCACCGCAAGGGCGAGGGCGAGGGAGAGGGAGAGGGCGCTGTAGTCAAAACCCTCTCCTCATCCTGCAAACCACCACGCGCGTGGGTGAGGAAGAGGCATAGTAAGCAAGCTTCTCCTCGTTCGGCGAGTTGAGGGGACACATTAAAGCAGTAATAGTACTAGTCCATACTGCGTCCTTTCCGGTTAATATGGCTTAATTTGAAACGAGAAAATACACTGGCGGTCAACATATGTAACAATACGCTCTTTACGGTCACTATATATAGTTTTGCGGTGATTATACTATCACTAGCTCATCGTAGAGCACCGTATTGCACCCTACTGACCGGCCACATAGTCGATGTGGCACTTTGTTGACTGGTTAAATTGTCACCTGGTTTCTAGGTCCCACCTGTCAGTTGGCAGAGCAAAGAAATCAGCTAAAAAAGAAAGAGTGTAGTACATCTACACTTCCAATGCATTTAGCCTTTAATCTAAATCGATATTGATTGACTAATGCACCAACTTGTGCTCTAGGTATAGGCTACATGTCTATCCTTAATTACAGCATGCAACGGCCTTCATTTAATCTTCTTCTCTCAATGGTCGCATGCACACATAAGTCTGCTACTTTTGGGCGTTAATTATGCCCTGGTCAATGTGTAAATCTCTAAATGTACAGTCTTTCACGGACGTAGGGAGTAGGTTGAGCACTTGAGCGTGAGCGTGTGTGTTGCGTTGTGTGCTGTGTGCCGCATGGGTGCGTGAGTGTTGCGTGCGTCCATGTGTACGTGTGAGTGTTGCATGTTGCATGCATCATGCATGCATGGGGCTTACTCCCTCCCATTGACATGTTCATATTTCAAGCTTCCTCTGTTCCCTCCATATGGTGATACTCCCTCTGTTCCCAAATACGGAGTAAAATCCTCCCTCTGTTCCCAAATACGGAGTATTTGTCTTTCTAGAGATTTCAACAAGTGACTACGTACGGAGAAAAATGAGTGAAGTGAGCGTAGAGGCATAGGGATAATGTAGAAAGGAAGTCTTCGCGATCCATTATTCCCATCTCGGTCAGAGAGAACTATTCAACTAGTCTTCATAGTGAAGAGATAATACACGCTGCAGCAGATGGGACACTTAATTAATAAGCTGAACCAGCGTGTTGGTGTTACTAAATCAGCCTTACCCAGTACTGCCATCATGTTTGCCAGTAGAGCACGCTTCTGTCCTCCATTAACTGACATATGGGCCCTCTTGTGGTAGACCCACATGTCATCGGTGTAACTATTTACACTTCGAAGGACAGTATATCCAGGTAGTAGTTGTAGTAGAATTGAGATTTAATGCACTTTCTTCCCCGTCTTCCACTCTTCTTCCTCCTCTCTTCTTCTTCCTCCTCTCTTCCCCATCGTTGGCCGCACACCATTTCCCCCCGCTCACTGCTCGCCCGCCCGCGCTATCGTCCTTGGTAGCTCGCACGTACCATATCCCCCCGCTCACTGCTCGGCCACGCGAGGAGAAGCTTCTTCGCTCGCCCGCCCGAATCCACTTCCCCGCTGGCTCGCAGGCACCGAAAACCCCAATGGCAGAACCGACTGACATGCAGAGTCGCGATTAGAATTCCCTCCCCGATGTTCTCTTGGAGCAGATTTGTAATCATATGGACCAACTCAGCACCGTCCGTCTGGCCGCATGCTCGGTGTCTTTGTATCGTCTACTCGTCTGCAACCGGCCGGCTGTTTTCAAGACACCCTGCTTGCTGATGCCTGATCCTCGCAGGTGGCCCAGACACCGACTTGACGATCCTACGGAGGTTTCCATGGTGCCCCTCGACATGCTACCACTACCCGTCCACCTTTCCTTCATGCGCGGCCACTACTGGGCGGGCATGAAGGCCAACTGGATCGTCCTCATCTACCAATCCGGTAGTCTATGGCATCTCGTGGATATCTACACCCAGTGAGAGATCACCCTTCCATCTTTGGATACCGCCGCCATCGAGCCTCGCGGCCCGCCGGACACTCCTGCCTACTACGCATGAGATGCGTCGAGCTTTTGGCTCAACCTCTGTTTGCTGAAGGTTGTCATCTGCGAAGTGCCCACACCATCAGAAGACTACATGGATTACAAGATCATTGCCGTGTTCAACATGGGATTAGTCTATCTGGAATCCGGTCGCCATACATGGTTATGGCTCATCGTCAATCCTCTTTACCCAACACTTCTGTCTGATGCTATAGTTCACGATGGCATCGTTTATGCGATCGACGCACAGATTGGCTGCCTATACTGGTGGAATATATCGTCGTGTAATTGTTCTATCTCATCTCATCTTTACCTTAAGAATACGACTGCCTGTTCATTGTTACAAATTTAGAATATATAGTATGTCTATAACCACATCATTGCTATATGTTCCTCTCATTTCCTAGATTTTTATGACCACACATGTTATTGTTAGAGTTGATATGAGAACAATTGGTATCAATGATTGTTAGAATACATATTATGAGTATAACCTCATGATTGCTATATGTTACTCTCATTTCCAGGATTTTTATAACAACGCATGTTATTGCTTAGAGTTGATATGATAACTGTAGTAAGTGATGTGGTAGAATATGAGTAGGCCCTGTCATATCTGTTTTCCTCTCATTGTTACATGATGTTTGAACCATGATATATTGCTAGAATATGAAAGTCATTAATCCTCCTTTTCTAAAAATAAAATAAAATTAAATTAAAAAAAGAATATGAAATCCATTGGCTTATTTTTTTTAACTTGGGTTATGATTATGACCACGGCATTGCAATTCTCTGTCTATGATATGTGTCACTGTTATAATAATCTTAATTCCACACATACTCTGAACATGATTGTTTATTTTTGTCCTTTTGATCGACAATTTGAATTGTTGCAGCAGACGCAAATGCGCTGGCCTTCATGATTCCAGGACCTGAAATCATACCAGCCGATGGGTGGTGGTTTATCGCTCGTTCAGCTGACGGTGGTCATTTGATGCTCATTTGCATGTACCAAATTGACCAAACCATTTCATCAAACCACATGTAGTACAATGCCTGGGGCGTTCCTGACACTGATGGCTATGGCTACTTCGTGTTTGAGAAAGATCCCAACTCCGTTGGGCCAGGCATATTCAACTAGAGGCGAGTTTACAGCCTCGGCAACCACTCCATGTTCCTCGGGCTCAATTATCCGATCATCCAACCAATCATTGATCATATCACCGGCGATGATTACAGTGCTATGCAACTTCCATTCGCCAGGGGGGACTGTGTTTATACATCATACCATGGGTTTCATGAATCACCATATCCATAGATTCGTTGACACAACTTGTTGCCAGATAATCTTCAGTGTGTGAAAGGCATCAAGATTCCATGCGATGGATGGCTTTTGCAAACCCAACATGCGGCGATGTGGTTCATGCCAACAACAAATATGCACAACTTGATTCATACTGATATGTAGACTGAGCCATGTATTTTGCTGCTATAGCACGACCCTCTTTTGTTGGATATTATGTGTTAATGTTAGTTTGAAGCACTCCTCCGGTTTGAAGGATAGATACCTTTCTGGGATCAAGTGCATCCTAACTCACATGTGCAGGATATATATATATATCACTTAGGCTTCAAGTGCGTACTTGTTAGTTAAACCTATGGTTAAAATGTGACACTAAATACGACTAGTAAGTAGTACAGTAGCAGTACTAGTATACGTCGATCAAATTATTCATCATGTCCACACATTGAATTGACGTGACAACACGCTGCACGTGAGGTGACACAAGAATCCCAGTGGCGTGTTCGGGTATTCTGGACTTTAGATTTGGAGTACCACTTATCTGTCGAAATCTTTCATCATTCACTTAAAACAGTCGATTGATCATACTTTGAGTACCATATAACTAGAATTAACCCATGCAAGTCAAAGAAGGATTGGCCGGTGCTGCCGGCTGGCGTCAAGTTCGATCCCACAGATCAGGAGCTGATCGAGCACCTTGAGGCCTAAGCAAGCATTTCTTCCAGCGCAAGTCCAGGGCGTTCAAAAGGGGCACGTGGACGCATCGCAAGATACAGTCGGAGTGCGGCATGCACACGATATGGCACAACACCGGCAATACCTTGCCGGTGATGGTCAACAGCCGGTAGACGGGCAGCAAAAAGGTTCTGGTGCTGCACACCAACAAGAACTTCGACTAGCAGAGGACCAACTGGGTGATGCACCAGTACCACCTCGGGGACCTGGAGCAAGAGAAGGAGCGGGAGCTGGTCCTCTCCAAGATTTTCTACCAAACGAACACTATGGCCAGGACTAAAAAGATTATAAGTTAGTTTGGTATTGATACTTGTACTACCTTGTCCTCCACAAGTTGGTATTGTTGTTAACAATCTTTCGGTATGAACTTGGCATTTGCCTCCAACCATCATGCCAAGGGTCGACATGGATATAAAGCTGAATCATTTGTTTCGAAACGAATTTTCAGGCACCTGATTTTTATTTGATGGGTAGCATAAGCACCTGCTGTTCGAATTCCCAGTTCTCCAAATTTTTCGAAACAAGTGCATGCTCTTATTATCACGATGAAAAAACAATATCCCTGCTGCATCCCAGTTATCAGTTTGTACTTGTAGAATTCTCTCGTTTATTGAGCACGTATATTGTTTTTTCAGGTCGAGCAAGTTTCAACTGGGTTGTAGACTGCCAAGGCTTGGTTTTGTTTTTAATAGGCCCAGCCCATGACGACAACGGGGCACAAAGATCCAGCAGGTATCTACTGGACTCTGTCCCGCCAGCGTTAGTTATATTTTGTCTTACAACATCCGCATGCACTTTTTTACTGAATCAAACACACAGCCCAGTTCTATTTTCCTCTTGAAACGCATGTCCTACATCTGTTTTCTAATCTCTACCTATAGTTTTACTAGTTCATATACACGTATCATCATATTGAAAATACATAAAATTCACTTTTCGTATTTACATCCTTATTTTTGTTGTTGTTTTCCCTCCTAGCGCTGATTTTTTTACCACTGGTTTTCCCTTAAACCAACTCAATTGTCCCACGTCTTATTTTCTTACAAAAACAAAATGATTTTTTTGGCAAATCAATAAGTTCTGAAAAAAATGTTTATCATTTCGGGATTACAAAAGTTCGGACTCCACCTAAATATGCAAAATAAGGTTGAACTTTTTGACCGTGGTCCTGGGCAGAAAATGGGCTGTAATAAATTACTTAGGAATTAGCATATGGGCTGCAAATTATTAAAAAATAGGAAATGGGCTCTATGTTGTCTGCCACGGATTTGGAGGCTGACTTGTGGGCCTACTAAGTTCATGCGTACACAAGGTTTATCAAAAAAGAAACTTAGTCAACAATCGACTCTACCAGCATCAGACCGTTAGATGTCAATCTAACGCCAATCGTGCTTCTTCAATCTCTGATCTTCCTGCCTCAGCCGCCCAAACCAGCATCGTCGGAACCGCCTGCTCCCGCCTCCCGTGGCCGGCTGTGCTGCCAGGCAAGCCTCACGGCCCCATCATATACTCACATCCTTGGCCTGTCTATCCCTCTACTCACCCACAACTCCTGTTATTTTCCGGCGACGACAGCCGAACTAGTCAACCCTCGTACTCTCCACCGCGTGGGCAGCCACAGCCGTGTCTTCCCCGGCTCCGTGTCGTTCCCTTCGTAGGCCTCACCGTCATCCACCGCCCTGGTGCTCTCAGCGCAGCGTTGTCAACGTGGTCAACGAACGACATCCATCGGAAGTGGATTGTACGCGGAGAGGCTGACAGCTGGGTCAACGGTCGCACACAAGGAAATGCCTCCTTATTACACACAAAATAATGATTCCTCCACCTGACATCTGGGACCCGCCGGAAGGGCCTCTGTATTTCATGAAAAAAAGGTTCCCTCCGCTGACAGGTCGGACCCACCAACTATATCTTCGCATGCAAGGAAGTGCCTCCTTATTGCGCACAAAAAAATGAATACCCCCTGCCAGCTGGGACCCACCATAGTGGGAGGCTGACTTGTGGGCCTACTAAGTTGACGGGGATGGAGGGCTTTGTCAAGTTAGTCAATATGAACGATTCTAGCTCTAGTGACCGTACGATGTCCATCCAACGACCTTAGTGCTTCTTCAACCTCTGGTCTTCTTGCTCCAGCCGGCCAAAGCAGCGCCAGTCGTGCCGCCTGCTCCCGCCTCCCATGGCCGGCTGTGCTGCCGCGGAGGCCTCACCGCCCCCATACTACTCCCACTGCTGGCCAGGCCATCCCTCCACTCACCCACAACCCCTGTTATTCTGCGGCGACGACAGCCTCACACCGCAGCCGAACCTGTGAACCCTCGTACTCCTCTCCGCGTGGGCATCCACTGCCGCGTCTTCTCTGGCTCTGCATCGTCCCCTTCCTAGGCCTCGTCGTCGTCCACCGCCTTCGTGCTCTTGGCACGGCGTGGTCAATGTGGTCAACGTCCGACTTCCATCGGAAGAGTACTATACGCGAAGAGGCTGACAGCTGGGTCCACGGCCACAGCCAAGTTTTTTTGTGATTTGCCAAGTAAGTCGCTTTGTCAGGCCTGTTGGGCTGCAAATCTTTCAAGACGAGGAGAGCTTCATTCGGCTAGCCGAGAAAATGGCCTATCAGTAATGAGAAATGGGTTGTACATTTTTAAAACACATCAAACCGGCAATTAGTTTCAAATTTCTTTTTTTCATTTTGAGATTTTAAATTACATTTATTTTTAAAATCAGTTTGAATGTGACTCAAAATTTCAGGATTAAAAACAGTTCGGACCGCACTGAAATATGCAAAATTTCTTAGAATATTTTAACTGTGGCCACAATATGGGCTGTAATGCTAACAAAAAGAATATGGGCTCCAAAAAAACCTTAAGAATTAGCAAATGGGCTGTAAATTATTAGAAATAATGGCAGATGGGTTGTATCATGTTTTCCACAGATTTGAGGCTTTCCTAAAAAAAGGTTGACGCACAAGCAGTGACTGTTGAATGTCCATCCAATGGCCGTCATGCTTCTTCAATCTCTGCTCTTCTTGCTCCAGTCGCTCAAACAAGCGCCGGCGGGACTTCCTGCTCCCTCCTCCCGGCAGCCGGCTGTGCTACAGCGCAGGCCTCACCGCCCCACCGTACTCCCATCGCTGGCCTAGCCATCCCTCTACTCACCCACACCAGCTGTTATTCTCCGGTGACGGTAGACGAACCAGTAAACCCTCGTACAGTCGTACTCCCCTCTGCGTGGGAAACAACTGCCGAGTCTTCCCTGCCTCCGTGTCGTTCCCTTCCTAGGCCACGCCGTTGTCCACCGCCCTGGTGCTCCCGGCGCGGCCTGGTCAACGTGGTCAACGACCGACATGCATCTGAAGTGGACTGTACGTGAAGAGGCTGACAGCTGGGTCCACGGCCACACGCAAGGAAATGCCTCCTTATTACATGCAAAATAATAATTCCTCCACCTGACATCTGGGACCCACCGAAAGGGCCTCTGTATTTCACGAAAAAACATTACCGCCGCTGACAGCTTGGACCCACCAACTATATCTTCACACGCAAGGAAGTGCCTCCTTATTACGCACAAAAAAAATGAATACTCCCCCTGCTAGCTGGGACCCAATATAGTGGCAGGCTGACTTGTGGGCCTACTAAGTTGACGGGGACGAAGGGCTTTTTCAACTTTGTCAATATGCACGTTCTAGATCCACTGACTGTACGATGTCCATCCAACGGCTGTAGTGCTTCTTCAACCTCTGGTCTTCTTGCTCCAGCCCCCAAACCAGCGCCAGTCGTGCCTCGTGCTCCTGCCTCCCATGGTCGGCTGCGATGCGGCAGAGGCCTCACCGCCCCCTACTACTCCTACCGCTGGCCAGGCCATCCCTCTACTCACCCACACCCCATGTTATTCTGCAGCGACAACAGCCTCACACCATAGCGAACCAGTGAACCCTCATACTCCTCTACGCGTGGGCATCCACTGCCGCGTCTACCCTGGCTCCGCGTCGTCCCCTTCCTAGGCTCCGCCGTCGTCCACCTCCCTGGTGCTCTTAACGCGGCGTGATCCACGTGGTCAAGGAACGGCTTCCATCGGACGTGGACTGTACGTGTAGAGGCTGACAGCTGTGTCCACGGCGGCAGCAAGGAAGTGCCTCCTTATTACGCGCAGAATAAATATTCCTCTACCTGACAGCGGGGACCCACCGGACGGGCCACCGTATTTCGCGAAAAAAACATTTCCCCCTGACTGCTGGGACCCACCATCTACATCTTCGCACGTAAGGAAGTGCGTTCGGGCAAAAAAAACGATTCGCCCCCCTGACTGCTGGGACCCACCAGCTACATCTTCGCACGCAAGGAAGTGCCTGATAGTCGGGACCCACCTGGTCGAAGCGTACGTAGCGTTGTCATTCTGGTCGCAAGCGTGTACGTACATACTGGTCGATGTAGAGGCACACACATGTCATAGTAGAGGCGCGCACGTAGCATGTACACGTGCATACAGCGGCTAGTGTGCAAGAAAGAAAATACAGCCACGTACGTACATACGAGCAGGGTCTCGAACGCCTACTCACGCATACGTATGGCCAGGGCTCGTGTACATGGCTGTGTCGGAATGGAGAAATAGCGTCTTTGTCGTGTTCATGGGGAGCCAACCGGCTGGGTCAGAACGGAATGCGTCGTCTTGTTCATCGGGAGTGCTTGGATGGAACAGCCGATGGAAACGAGGCCCGGCGTACCGCAGGACGGAGGAAACGGCCTTGTGTTCGACCGGCCACATTCAAAACGGGATCCTGTTCATCGGGAGGGGTCTGGCATACCGCAACACGGAGGAAACGGACCTCCTATGGTCGAAAGGGGGGTCCTGTTGATCGGGAGGGGTGTGGCGTACCGCAAAACGGAGGAAACAGACTTGTGTTGGAGCGCCACGGTCGACACGGGGGTCCTATTCATCGGGAGGGGTGTGGCGTACCGCAAAACGGGACTCCATGAGATTTTGTTCATCTCCACCGTCGACCCCCTCCAATCTCCACGGGCGACTGTTCATCCACCGTCGACCTCCTCCAACCTCCACCTGCGACTATTCATCCACGGGCTCCTGTTCCTCTAGCCTCCATCACGCGCTACTCCACCGGCTACTGTTCAACCAGCCCTCTCCACGGGCTCCTGTTCAACCACCCCTCCATGGGCTACTGTTCATCCAGCCCTCCACCGTCTACTGTTCATCCCGCCGTCCATGGGGTGGTCTTGTTCATCCTGCCCTCCATGGAGTCCCGTTCATCCAGCCCTAATCGGCTCGATCAATTGGGGTCCGGTTCATCCAGAGGCAACACCACGGGGTCCTGTTCATCCACCCCCACCGGGAACTGTTCATCCAACCCCCCCCCCCCCCAGCAATGCTCACTGTTCATCCAGAGGCAGCATCGGTCGGCTTCAGTTAGCAGCAGTAGCGAAGGAATCGCTCGATCAGGTTCAGTTAACAGCCATCGATCGATCGCTCGGGTTCAGTAACGCGTAGCCTGCAGTGCAATCGCTCGGGTTCAGTTAGAGGCCAACGCCTCGCTCGGGTTCAGTTGGAGCCCAATGCCTTGCACCCATGCGCGTGCGTGTACGAGAGAAACGCGCATCGCTCGGCCCCGACCACCCACCATAACCGGGAAAACCCCAATATTTTCCTCGCCCTCGCTTCTACCATGCTTTTTTCCGTCATGGACGGCCCAAAGAATGTCATGCAGCTGCGTCTCCGGCCCGCCCAGGACGAAAAGCCCATTTTCTGTCATGATTTTTTGTCGTAGAAGTAGGACCCCAGCACATCTATGATGATACTGGTTTTGTCACAATTATCGTCATAGAAGTGTCATAAGTATGACAGAATTTTTTTTCGTTCGGCCCAAAATGTCACGGATGTGTCTTTTTTTTCTAGTGGAGCCAAAATGTGGAATCCAAGAAAATGCTCTTGTTGCACAACACTAGAGAGACGCTAGCACGATTGCACAATAGGCGGATACGAAGACTTGTTCACAACCTACTAAAAACGCAACGACTTCTATCCCAAGTATGCTCTATGTATGGTGTTCCGATGGTATGATCCAAGATGATCTAGTATGACAATCTTAATGTTGTATGATGCTATGTTTCTTGCTTAAAAGCTCTTTGCTTATCTTTCCCTTTTGCTTAAAAGCTTTTTTGGCTCTTTTCGTTTGAGCTCTTTTCTCATGCAATGCTTCACGAACCAAGATAGCAATTGTGTATGCGATGACAACCTTGTGACACAAGAGATGATACCAAGATATGCACCAATGATATGTATGCTATGGGAAGTATGATCACTAATGTGCACAAGTCATTTTGCTGGCAATACTCAAAGGCTAGTCTTGATGGGTAAGCGACTCAAAAGAGTAGGGCTATGATGGCTATGAAAGTAATGGCAAGAATGATGTATCACTACACCAAGGTGAGTTTACCGTTCCTTGGTTCCTCGTCTGTAAGCAAGAACGGATGATGGTGACCAAATGGAGAAGTGGTCGTTGTTGATGACACGTCCATGGAGAAAATGAGTGGCGATGATGTTGATGTCGAACCGTACCTAAATAGCCGAAACACAATAGGACACGGAACCACAACTCAAATTCTTAAAGCAAAATGGGACAAAATTGTCGGAGTTGGTAGTGGTAAGCGATGGTGGTGTATGTGGTATATGGCGGTGCTATGCGGAAGTGGTGGTGGTATGCAGAAGTGTATGTGGGCACCGGAAAAAAACATGGCGAAATATGGATAGAAAACGGGGGGTGGAAGGAAGTCATGCTGCCAGGAGCCGGATGTCCGGGCGGTCAGGCCGGATGTCCGGGATCTGGATCCATGGACAAGCTCGATGAAATTCACGTGGAGAGGTCAAATCCGGGAAATATTCGGGGAAATTTGTGGATGGAAATTGGGGAAAAGAGGATGGAAAGCTAGATCTACCTGCAACACACAAAATCCGTGGATCAAATCCAACAAAACTTCATCACACCAACAAATCACAAAAAAAATTGGGGCTACTTTTGTGGGGAATTTTTGAATTAGGGAGAAAATGAACAAAACAAGGCTAGAAAACACAACGGGGAGGCTCCGAAATCGTGATCAACGTGGCTCTATATACCAAGATGATGAGGGTGGAAAACCTAGGGGCCGATCTTTCACGAAAGGAGCGGATCCCGCGATGAACATGAAGAACACGAGGGGAAATCACAAAGGGGCGCAAAGAGAAACACTCAAACCAACAAGATTAAGTCACACATGTGCTAGATCGTTGAACACAAAATGAGATACAAGATCCACGATCAACAACAGACGATACAAATGGTAACCGGTCTTCTCCGTGAGGAGGTCTTGAATCCACAACGGGATCTTCCCGTGATGGGTCTTGAATCCAAGGTGGATCTTCTCCGAAGAGGGGCCGCGATCTCTCTCAAGGAGTAGATCCGTATGGATGAGCGAAGATCTATCTCTCAAATGAGCTATCACAATGCTAATCCCAAAAAGTAGGTAGGAGGAGAGTATATATAGTCTAGGGGGTGAAGGGGTACATGGGCCTCGGCCCTTTACTATGCGCAGACAGACGGGGCCGGATGTCCGGGCGTCGGGCTGGATGTCCGGGCCTTCGGGAGGAGCCGGATGTCCGGGCTGACGGGCCGTCTATTCTGTCCTCTGGATCGGTGGTGTCCGGATCTCCGGGCGGGAGGCCAGATTTCCGGGTCGGGGCCGGATGTCCAGGCCAGTCGCCGGATGTCTCGGCCCTGTAGACTTGGCCGCTGGTCCGTTGCTGCAGGTGACACCTCCAGGGGCCAGATGTCCGGGGTCATGGCCATATGTCCGGGGCCTGGGAGTTGTTCTTGACTCCTTCCGTCGGTTCTCTTTATCCATGAACTTGGCAGCTTGTCCGTCTTCACGTGCATCTTCGGGAGGGTCCTCTTGGTACCTAATTATGCACAACATCTCGGACTTAGGTAGTAGCCATGTCTCGAGAGGATCATATGTATCACTAAGGAGAGGTCTCGATAGCTCTAGCTCTAGCTCGAGTCATAGGTCCTCTTGGCACTTCGTGAGACAATGGTAGGTCCATGGGGATGACCGTAGAATGCTCCGCATCACCGAGCCAAGCTTGACGACTGGTTTCGATCCCCCGCCCTAGATCAGCTTGAGGAGCTCACTTTTGATGATGGGCACATGTGGTCGCTTCTAACGTCCGCACTCCGCCTCACGCTCACGCTGCGCGTCACCAAGTTCAGGAACTGCCATTCCGTCATCCCCCCGTAATGACGCGCCCGGTCTTATTCTACCACGAGTGAAGCACCTCGAGCTTGTCGCCATCTGCCTCTCAAACGGTGACATGGAGCGCCTGCTCCGTGGCTGTACTGCACTCAAGTACCTTCGTCTTCAGGCGATCAATGGGTTGAGTACCTTCCACATCATCTCCATGATTGTACGGACTATTTATGTGTGTTGCCGGTGCAGCAGGAAGACATCACAACATGTGTACCACAGTATGGTCATTGAGGACACACCTGCACTTGAGAGATTACTTGTAGTTGCTCAAGAAGGTCCAACAAGAATCAATGTCATTTTTTTCCCGAAATTGACAGTGGTGGGCTACTCGTCTGACAAATACCTCGAACTTGTTATTGGATCCACACCAGTTCAGGTACAACAACCGCCTTCTACCTCTCCTTATACAAATTAAAATTATTTATAATTTTTAAGATGTTTGTTCATCTGTCATTTAGAAAATGATTCCGACAAGCTTGACCCTGAAACTGCACACAGTGAAGGTCTTGGCACTAGAATCTATCGGCCCCAACCTGGAGCAAGTTATCAGTTTCCTGAGATGCTTTCTGTGCCTGGAGAAGCTATATATCGAGGTGATGTTCCTTTCCTATTAAATGTGAACCATAAGGGAGTTCAATTTGTGACACCTTTTACCAAGTTCAAAATGACAATGTACTATGATCTCTGAAGGATTCTGTTGGAGGATTTTAGTACATACATGTCCCCGCCATATTTTGGTGGTTGATCCATATTGTTACAATCAATAAGCATTTCTCCTTTGAATTCATGTGTACTAGTTTTCCTAGGGAACTTTTCATCCACTCCAACCTCTTGTGAGGAAGGCTACATTTTTGTAGAATGTAATCAAATGCCCATGTTAATCATGTCAGATCAAATATGGCATGTTAGTGCATTTTACAAATCCTGCAAACCAAATAGGCATGTAGTAATGTTCAAAACTACATGTAGGCACTAACATGTCTTCTTCTTTTGCAGATAAGATTAGGCTCAGTGGTGGATAATGTGATACAATATAACAATCATGTCGAATGCCTAGATCTGCATCCCTCAGAAATTACTTTGAACTCCTACTGAGGGACCTTACTGGAGATTATATTTGACAGGTTCTTTGTTCTAAGAGCAAGGGTGCTGAAGGAAATGAGGTTTGCCCCACATTTATTTCGCAAAAATTAATGGTTTGTTGATCAGCGCAGGCGCTTGCGGAAAAATGGAATAGGCTACAAAAATGTTGAATTTCATTTTGGAACTTCAGATGAAAGAGTAATCGGAAGTCATCGTGTCAACCCCATACATGACTTCTCAGTGGCTGACCCCTTTGCAAATATTGTGAGGTTTCGAAACCAGACTTACAAGTGGTAATATTAGTTTGAACCTATCTGATATGCATGTTCAGCGGATCAGCGCGAGCGTTTGCAGCTGATGAGCTGAATTTCATTTCTAATATCAGTTTTAACCTTGTAATCTTCAAATTTGAGCCATATAACTCTAGAATTTGAACCTTGTAATATTTTGAGCTTTTGTGGTACAATCTTTGAAATGGCATCATATGGGACTCGTATATTGGTAGCACTATTTTGACCTTAATATGCAATGGTCTTAGATTTTATTAACCATTCTCGAATCTGTTTACCTTGTCGATCTCATAGCACACGATTTGTATAGCTAACTCGACTGCCATCTTCGACATTATTGCGCACAGTTGGTTTCTTCCACCGTGTGCCATGTAGAGCGCATAATTAATTAACTCACTTGAGTGTCCATCATCACCCTTCTGTGTAACTTTGATGTCATCACCGACGGGTAAACTTATGACCAAATTCATTCCACACACTTTGTTTTTACAAAGCTTTATGCCAATAAACGCCCATGATTTGTCCCTCTTCTAGCAGACGCATGGCCAAACTAGCTCGGTGGGAAGCTTGTGCGGTAAACTGCGCGGTAGCATGGGAACAGGCTCACTGACAATACATTTGGCGACTCTTCGAGCCCACACGTGCGGTGCGGTGTTGTCAAGCATGCACTAGAATCCTCTGCTATGAACATCGTGACAAGACGTGACGATTACAGGCCGGCCGGCCCATTTATTACGGCGGCCATTTAACGCTTGTGTCTCTTCAACCTGTCGATCACACCCCACCATTGCAATAAGCACGCCCACCACAAGAAATTCTTAGAGGGTATCCTGCACGGCTCCAATGGCGCCCCTAGCGGCTGCCGATGACAAGCAGCAGTTCACCATGCGGGCCGTGGTGGACACCCAAAGAAGGTTCATGGACCTCTCGGTGGTGTACATGAATGACCCGGTCTGGGTGGAGCACTCTATCCACATCATGGAGTTGTTGCTTGCCAAGGAGAAGTACAAGGTGGTCGGGTTCGACCTCGAGTACACCCGCGCTCGTCCCGGGTCTCGTCCCAAGGTCGCCGTCGCCCAGATGTGAATGTGCCACCACGTCCTCGTCTACCACTATTGCCTGGCCAAAAGGCCTTGCGAGCGTTTTGACAGGTTTATCAACAGCCCCCACTACATGTTCGCTATGGTGGACATCATGAACAATGTAAAGGCGCTCGAGAATTCGGGCATCATCTACTAGAATCTTGTCGACATCCAGGGCCAATACAAGATCTGGGGTAGCAAGGAGCATGAGAAGGACTCACTGGTTCACCTCATTGAGGCCACCATCGACCCCTACTACAAAGACATGAAGGATTTGTGCAACAAGGACAAGCATGCCTGGCACTCGGCCTGGACGGAGATACTCGACAAAGGAGGCGTACACGAGATATGACATGTACAGGTGGATCATTGACATGAGGAATTGCCTCCTTCCCCAAAACGGCCAGGGATCCAACTGGAAGCAGAGAAATGGCACAATAAGTAGATGATTAGATCCTCGTTTCCCCTAGTTTAGTATACATGCAATTGCTTACTTTGGTGTGTGGAAATGTTATCTGTGTAGTCACTGTAATTGTATACTTAATTTGGTTATGCAATGCTGTCTTTTCAAGTATATATGTTGATGCTCTGTAGACAGAGCATAGATGTTGTGCAGACAAAGAAAATCACATCACACACGGTCTAAACAATGGAACCTATCGGTGATGTTTTCATCAATCACTCACAATTGTATACCAGCAATCATTTGCCCAAAACACACACGGCTTGCTAGCAGCAATCATCTGTGTTGTTATCGGTCTTCGCACACGTTTTCGATTACATACCTTTTTGCCGTGTGTCACACACATCTTGTTAGGTTGAACCATTTCTGTTCTCTTGTCTCAACGCAAACAGTTCATCCGAGTGAACCGCATGCCGTATAGCGCACACACCTTGATCTGGTTGATCGTTTCTTTTGTGTTGCCTAATCATAAACAGTTCATCCGAGGGAACCATATGTTGTACATCACACACACCTTCATCTAGCTGCTCGTTTCTTTTGTTCCTCCTCATCGCAAACAGTTAATTGAACTGAACCGTATGCCCTGCATCGCACACGCAACTAAAATCTGAACCGGGTTTGATGCATCCTCCATCGCAAATGATTTGCACCTTTTTGACGGTTTTTGTACACCACTGTTTGTGATTATTGCATCACACACAGTTTCATCGAAGGGTCTCTGATCGTAGTGTCGTGTTAGCAGCATCCTGCAGTAGTGACCAACGACGGTTGAATGAAAAAAATGAAAGAAGTGGTAAGAAATGAAATACTAAAGCTTCTGGAGGCCGATATAATTTATCCTATTGCTGATAGTTGGTGGGTAAGTCGCGTTCATTGTGTCCCTAAGAAGGGAGGTATTACAGTTGTTAAAAATGAATTGATTCCACAAAGAATTGTTACAAGTTACAGAATGGTACTTGATTTTAGGAAATTAAATAAAGCTCCTAGGAAAAATCATTACCCTCTACCTTTTATTGATCAAATGCTAGAAAGACTATTCAAACATACACATTTTTGCTTTCTAGATGGTTATTCTGGTTTTTCTCAAATACCTGTGTCAAAAGAAGATCAAGAAAAGACTACTTTTACTTGCCCTTTCGGTACCTTTGCCTATAGACATATGCTATTTGGTTTATGCAATGCACCTGCTACCATTCAAAGATGTATGACTGCTATATTCTCTGACTTCTATGAAAAGATTGTTGAGGTTTTCATGGATGATTTTTCCATTTACAAGAATTCTTTTGATGATTGCTTAAGCAACCTTGATCGAGTCTTGTAGAGAAGTGAAGAAAATAATATTGTCTTGAATTGGTAGAAGTGCCACTTTATGGTTAATGAAGGTATTGTCTTGGGACATAAAATCTCTGAAAGAGGTATTAAAGTTGATAAAGCTAAAGTTGATGCTATTGAAAGAATGTCGTTTCCTAAAGATATCAAAGGTATAAGAATTTTCAGTGGTCATGTTGGTTCCTATAGGAGGTTTATTAAAGACTTCTCTAAAATTTCCAGGCCTCTCACTAATCTCTTGCAAAAAGATGTTCCTTTTGTTTTTTATGGTAATTGTGTATAAGCCTTTGAAATACTTAAGAAAGCCTTAATTACTACACCTATTGTTCAACCCGTGATGAGGACATCAATACCATTGTTACACCCACAGCTCATGCTGCTATACATATTAGACCAATTACTAGAGCTCGCGCACGCCAATTAAATTATCAGGTACTTTTGTTTCTTGGTAATGATTCTAATGTTCATGAGAATATGATGCTGCCTAAATTGGATATATTTGCATTGCTTACAAATGAAGGGACTGGCATGGATAAGAGGGATGAACACTGGAGCAAGACCAAGCATGGAGATGATGGCATGCGCAGGGGGATCAAGAACGGAGTTACAAGTGATTATTTCAGGACTTTGAAGCCATCATAAGGAGTGCATGAAGCCTTAGACAAAATATACAAGATGCCACTTCATAAATTTCGTCCAGAGGCTATTCTAGGTGCCGCGTCACCTTATTATTGGGCCAGGCCGCTGTATTTTTGAAGTACTTAAGTATACGCTGTTTTAGAGTGAGTATGTGTGGGGAAACAAGAGTTAAAGTTGGTTTCAGACCCCTCCTCCAAGGGCCACGAAATTCCCCCCTCTTCCTCCACATATGCTATCATGGAGCAGCATCAATACAAAAAAAAATTCTCCCATTTGGGCAGGTTTGGCTATAAGCTTCTAACAAATCAGAGCTTCTCAAAACAACACTAATGGTTTCGATAGGGAACGTATCACCTTTGGGGACGAAACGATATCCATTGCCTCTTATTGCCTTCAAAAAATTTCTAGTGTCAACATAGAACAACAGGATTGTTGTGTTAAAATTTGGATTTTTTCGGGGTTCTTTTGGACATTTTTCTACATTAACTGGGTTTTATAGGCATTTTATGTCCATAATTCAAATTTGAACAACATGCACATGCTCCAGTGCATATAAATTGGTTGAAAAATAAAATCTGTGTCCTTGGTTACATGCTTAGGTCCCATGCAAGAAATGGGAATGAATGTCAAACACCCTGCCATCGTCACTCGGCCGCAAACATTGAGATATCTGGTTTTTAAATTCTAGTAAATCCAAAACTTGTTTGAAATTCATGAAACTGGGTATGTGATGTCTACTACACAACCTTCTTCTTGTAGACGTTGTTGGGCCTCCAAGTGCAGAGGTTTGTAGGACAGTAGCAGATTTCCCTCAAGTGGATGACCTAAGGTTTATCAATCCATAGGAGGCGTAGGATGAAGATGGTCTCTCTCAAGCAACCCTGCAACCAAATAACAAAGAGTCTCTTGTGTCCCCAACACACCCAATACAATGGTAAATTGTATAGGTGCACTAGTTCGGCAAAGAGATGGTGATACAAGTGCAATATGGATAGTAGGTAAAGGTTTTTGTAATCTGAAATTATAAAAACAGCAACATAATGAATGATAAAAGTGAGCACAAACGGTATTGCAATGCGTTGAAACAAGGCCTAGGGTTCATACTTTCACTAGTGCAAGTCCTCTCAACAATAATAACATAATTGGATCACATAACTATCCCTCAACATGCAACAAAGAGTCACTCCAAAGTCACTAATAGCGGAGAACAAACGAAGAGATTATGGTAGGGTACGAAACCACCTCAAAGTTATTCTTTCCAATCAATCCGTTGGGATATTCCTATAAGTGTCACAAATAGCCCTAGAGTTCGTACTAGAATAACACCTTAAGACACAAATCAACCAAAACCCTAATGTCACCTAGATACTCCAATGTCACCTCAAGTATCCATGGTTATGATTATATGATATGCATCACACAATCTCAGATTCACCTATTCAACCAACACATATAACCTCAAAGAGTGCCCCAAAGATTCTATCGGAGAGTCAAGACGAAAACATGTGCCAACCCCTATGCATAGGTTCTTGGGAGGAACCCACAAGTTGATCACCAAAACATAAATCAAGTGGATCAATAGAATACCCCATTGTCACCACGGGTATCCCACGCAAGACATACATCAAGTGTTCTCAAATCCTTAAAGACTCAATCCAATAAGATAACTTCAAAGGGAAAACTCAATCCATTATAAGAGAGTAGATGGGGAGAAAGCAAAGCTCGCGATACATCAAGATCGTACCACCTCAAGAACACGAGAGAGAGAGAGAGAGAGAGATCAAACACATAGCTACTGGTACATACCCTCAGCCCCGAGGGAGAACTACTCCCTCCTCGTCATGGAGAGCACTGGGATGATGAAGATGGACACCGGAGAGAGATTCCCCCTCTGGCAGGGTGCCGGAACGGGTCTAGATTGGTTTTCGGTGGCTACGGAGGCTTCTGGTGGCGGAACTCCCGATCTATTCTGCTCCTCGATGTTTTTAGGGTATATGGCTATATATGGGAGGAAGAAGTACATCGATGGATCTCCGGGCCATCCACGAGGCAGGGGGGTGCACCCAGGGGGGTGGGCGCGCCCCCACCCTCGTGGGCAGCCCAGGACTGTCCTGGCCCAACTCCAATACTCCGTGGGCTTCTTCTGGTTCAAAAATAAGTTCCGTGAAGTTTCAGGTCAATTGGACTCCGTTTGCTTTTCCTTTTCTGCGATACTCTAAAACAAGGAAAAAACAGAAACTGGCACTGGGCTCTAGGTTAATAGGTTAGTCCCAAAAATCATATAAAATAGCATATAGATGCATATAAAACATCCAAGGTAGATGATATAATAGTATGGAACAATCAAAAATTGTAGATACATTGGAGACGTATCAGCATCCCCAAGCTTAATTCCTCCTTGTCCTCGAGTAGGTAAATGATAAAACAGAATTTTTGATGTGGAATGCTACCTAACATATTTATCCATGTAGTTCTCTTTATTGTGGCAAGAATATTCAGATCCATAAGATTCAAGACAAAATTTTAATATTGACATAAAAATAATAATACTTCAAGCATACTAACCAAGGAATCATGTCTTCTCAAAATAACATGGCCAAAGAAAGATATCCCTACAAAATCATATAGTCTGGCTATGCTCTATCTTCACCACACAATATTTAAATCATGCACAACCCCGATGACAAGCCAAGCAATTGTTTCATACTTTTGATGTTCTCAAACCTTTTCAATCTTCACGCAATACATGAGCCTGAGCCATGGACATAGCACTATAGGTGGAATAGAATGGTGGTTGTTGAGAAGAGAAAAAGGAGAAGATAGTCTCACATCAACTAGGCGTATCAATGGGCTATGGAGATGCCCATCAATAGATATCAATGTGAGTGAGTAGGGATTGCCATGCAACGGATGCACTACAGCTATAAATGTATGAAAGCTCAACAAAAGAAACTAGTGGGTGTGCATCCAACTCGCTTGCTCACGAAGAGCTAGGGCATTTTGAGGAAGCCCATCATTGGAATATACAAGCCAAGTTCTATAATGAAGATTTCCCACTAGTATATGAAAGTGACAACATAGGAGACTCTCTATCATGAAGATCATGGTGCTACTTTGAAGCACAAGTGTGGTAAAAGGATAATAGCATTGCCCCTTCTCTCTTTTTCTCTCATTTTTTTATTTTTTTATTATTTGGGCCTTTTCTCTTTTTTATGGCCTCTTTTATTTATTTATTTTGGCCTTTTCTCTTTTTTTGGCCTCTTTTTTCTAGTTCGGAGTCTCATCCCGACTTGTGGGGGAATCATAGTCTCCATCATCCTTTCCTCACTCGGACAATGCTCTAATAATGATGATCATCACACTTTTATTTACTTACAACTCAAGAATTACAACTCGATACTTAGAACAAGATATGACTCTATATGAATGCCTCCGGCGGTGTACCGGGATGTGCAATGCTGCATGAGTGACATGTATGAAAGAACTATGAACGGTGGTTTTGCCACAAATACGATGTCAACTACATGATCATGCAAAGCAATATGACAATGATGAAGCGTGTCATAATAACGGAACGATGGAAAGTTGCATGGCAATATATCTCAGAATGGCTATGGAAATGCCATAATAGGTAGGTATGGTGGTTGTTTTGAGGAAGATATATGATGGGTTTATAGTACCGGCGAAAGTTGTGCGGTACTAGAGAGGCTAGGAATGGTGGAAGGGTGAGAGTGCGTATAATCCATGGACTCAACATTAGTCATAAAGAACTCACATACTTATTGCAAAAATCTATTAGTTATCGAAACAAAGTACTACGCGCATGCTCCTAGGGGGGTAGATTGGTAGGAAAATACCATCGCTCGTCCTCGACCGCCACTCATAAGGAGGACAATCAATAAATAAATCATGCTCTGACTTCATAACATAACCGTTCACCATACGTGCATGCTATGGGAATCACAAACTTTAACAGAAGTATCTCTCAAATCCACAACTACTCAACTAGCATGACTGTAATATCACCATCTCTATATCTCAAAACAATCATAAGGAATGAAACTTCTCATAGTATTCAATGCACTTTATATGAAAGTTTTTATTATATCCCACTTGGATGCCTATCATATTAGGACTAGTTTCATAACCAAAGCAAACTACCATGCTGTTCTAAAGACTCTAAAAATAATATGAGTGAAGCACAAGAGTTCATCTATTTCTTCAAAATAAAACCACCACCGTGCTCTAAAAAGATATAAGTGAAGCACTAGAGCAAACGACAAACTACTCCGAAAGATATAAGTGGAGATCAATGAGTAGTCGAATAATCATGCAACTATATGAAGACTCTCTAACATTTAAGAATTTCAGATCTTGGTATTTTATTAAAACAGCAAGCAAAACAAAAGTAAATAAAATGATGCTCCAAGCAAAACACATATCATGTAGCGAATAAAAATATAGCTCCAAGTAAAGTTACCGATGAACGAAGACGAAAGAGGGGATGCCTTCCGGGACATCCCCAATCTTAGGCTCTTGGTTGTCCTTTAATATTACCTTGGGGTGCCTTGGTCATCCCCAAGCTTAGGATCTTTCCACTCCTTATTCCATAGTCCATCGAATCTTTACCTAAAACTTGAAAACTTCACAACACAAAACTTAACAGAAAACTCGTAAGCTCCGTTAGTATAAGAAAATAAATCACCACTTATGTACTGTTGTGAACTCATTATAAATTCATATTGGTGTAATATCTACTGTATTCCAACTTATCTATGCTTCATACCCTCCGATACTACTCATAGATTCATCAAAATAAGCAAACAACACATCGAAAACAGAATCTGTCAAAAACAGAACAGTCAGTAGTAATCTGGATCAAACGTATACTTCTGGAACTCATAAAATTCTCAAATAAATAGATGGACGTGAGGAATTTATCTATTAATCATCTTCAAAAATAATTAACTAAATATCACTCTCCAATAAAAATTGGCAGCAATTCTCGTGAGCGCTAAAGTTTCTGTTTTTTACAGCATGATCGACAAGACTTTCCCAAGTCTTCCCAACGGTTCTACTTGGCACAAACACTAATTAAAACATAAAACCACATCTGAACAGAGGCTATATGAATTATTTATTACTAAACAGGAGCAAAAATTAAATAAAAAGATTGGGTTGCCTCCCAACAAGCGCTATCGTTTAACGCCCATAGCTGGGCATGATGATTTCAATTATGCTCACGTAAAAGATAAGAATTGAAACATAAAGAGAGCATCATGAAGAATATGACTAACACATTTATGTCTAACCCACTTCCTATGCATAGGGATTTTGTGAGCAAACAACTTGTGGGAACAATAATCAACTTGCATAAGAAGGTAAAACAAGCATAGCTTCAAGATTTTCAACACATAGAGAGGAAACATGATATCATTGCAATTCCTACAAGCATATGTTCCTCCCTCATAATAATTTTCAGTAGTATCAACAATATAAACAGCACCTAAAGCATTCTTTTCATGATCTACAAGCATAGAAAATTTACTACTCTCCACATAAGCAAAATTCTTCTCATGAATAATAGTGGGAGAAAACTCAACAAAATAATTATCATGTGAGGCATAATCCAATTGAAGACTAAAATCATGATGACAAGTTTCATGGATATCATTATTCTTTATAGAATACAAGTCATCATAATAATCCTCATAGATAGCAACTTTGTTCTCATAATCAATTGGAACCTCTTCCGAAATAGTGGATTCATCACAAAATAAAGTCATGACCTCTCCAAATCCACTTTCATCAATATAATCATCATAAATAGGAGGCATGCTTTCAAGCAACCCTGCAACCAAATAACAAAGAGTATCTTGTGTCCCCAACACACCCAATACAATGGTAAATTGTATAGGTGCACTAGTTCAGCGAAGAGATGGTGATACAAGTGCAATATGGATAGTAGATAAAGGTTTTTGTAATCTGAAATTATAAAAACAGCAAAGTAACTAATGATAAAAGTGAGCACAAACGGTATTGCAATGCGTTGAAACAAGGCCTAGGGTTCATACTTTCACTAGTGCAAGTCCTCTCAACAATAATAACATAATTGGATCACATAACTATCCCTCAACATGCAACAAAGAGTGTCTCTAAAGTCACTAATAGCAGAGAACAAACAAAGAGATTATGGTAGGGTACGAAACCACCTCAAAGTTATTCTTTCCAATCAATCCGTTGGGCTATTCCTATAAGTGTCACAGACAGCCCTAGAGTTCATACTAGAATAACACCTTAAGACACAAATCAACCAAAACCCTAATGTCACCTAGATACTCCAATGTCACCTCAAGTATCCATGGGTATGATTATACGATATGCATCACACAATCTCAGATTCACCTATTCAACCAACACATAGAACCTCAAAGAGTGCCCCAAAGATTCTACCGGAGAGTCAAGACGAAAACGTGTGCCAACCCCTATGCATAGGTTCATGGGCGGAACCCGCATGTTGATCACCAAAACATACATCAAGTGGATCAATAGAATACCCCATTGTCACCATGGGTATCCCACGCAAGACATACATCAAGTGTTCTCAAATACTTAAAGACTCAATCCGATAAGATAACTTCAAAGGGAAAACTCAATCCTTTCCAAGATAGTAGAGGGGGAGAAACATCATAAGATCCAACTATAATAGCAAAGCTCGCGATACATCAAGATCGTACCACCTCAGGAACACGAGAGAGAGAGATCAAACACAGAGCTACTGGTACATACCCTCAGCCGCGAGGGAGAACTACTCCCTCCTCGTCATGGAGAGCACCGAGATGATGAAGATGGCCACCGGAGAGGGATTCCCCCTCCGACAGGGTGCCGGAATGGGTCTAGATTGGTTATCGGTGGCTACGGAGGCTTCTGGCGGCGGAACTCCCGATCTATTCTGCCCCTCAAAGTTTTTAGGGTATATGGGTATATATGGGAGGAAGAAGTATGCCGGTGGATCTCCGGGCTGTCCACGAGGCAGGGGGGCGCCCAGGGGGGTGGGCGCCCCCCTCCCCACCCTCGTGGGCAGCCCGGGACTCTCCTCGTCCAACTTTGATACTTCGTGGGCTTATTCTGGTCCAAAAATAGGTTCTGCGAAGTTTCAGGTCAATTGGAATCCGTTTGATTTTCCTTTTCAGCGATACTCTAAAACAAGGAAAAACAAAAACTGGCAATGGGCTCTAGGTTAATAGGTTAGTCCCAAAAATCAAATAAAATAGCATATAAATGCATATAAAACATCCAAGGTTGATAATATAATAGCATGGAACAATCAAAAATTATAGATACATTGGAGACGTATCAGTATGCTATCATGGAGCGGCATCAACATGCCGTGGTAAATTTTTTGTCCTATTTGGGGCAGGTTTGGGTACAAGCTTCTCACAAACCAGAGGTCCTCACAACAAGCCTGATGGTTTCGGCAGGGAATGTGCCACCTTTGGGGACGAAATGATATTCTTTGCCTCTTATTGCTTCTGAAAATTTTCTAGTGTCAACATAGAACAAAGGGAGTGTGGTGTTAAATTTTGGAATTTTTCGGGGTTTGTTTGGACATTTTTATACATTAACTGGGTTTCCTAGTCATTTTATGTGCATAATTCAAATTTGATGTACATGGACATGCTCCATTGCATATAAATTGGTTGAAAAATCAAATCTGTGTCCTTGGTTGTATGCATAGGTCCCATGCAAGAAATGGGAATGAATGTCAAACACCCTACCACCGTCACTCGGCCGCAAACATTGAGATACTTGGTTTTTAAATTTTAGTAAATCTAAAACTCGTCTGAAATTCATGAAACTGGGCATGCTATCATGGAGTGGCATCAACATGCCTTGGTAAAAAAATTGTCCCATTTGGGGTAGGATTGGCTATAAGCTTCTCACAACCAGAGCTTCTCACAACAAGGCTGATGGTTTCGGTAGGAATGTGCCACCTCTGGGGATGAAACAATATCCATTGCCTCGTATTGCTTTCAAAAAAATTCTAGTGTCAAAATAGAACAACTTGAGTGTTGTGTTAAAATTTGGATTTTTTCAGGGTTCTTTTGGACATTTTTCTACATTAACTAGATTTTCTAGGCATTTTATGTGCATCATTAAAAATTTAACTACATGCACATGCTCGAGTGCATATAAATTGGTTGAAAAATCAAATCTGTGTCCTTGGTTGCATGATTAGGTGCCATGTGAGAAATGGGATTGAATGTCAAAAACCCTGCCACCGTCACTCGGACACAAACATTGAGATACCTGGTTTTTAAATTCTAGTAAATCCAAAATTATAGATACGTTGGAGACGTATCATCATGCTATCATGGAGCGGCATCAACATGTAGTGGTACAATTTTTATCCCATTTGGGGCAGGTTTGGGTATAAGCTTCTCACAAAGCAGCACCTCTCCCGACAAGCCTGATGGTTTCAGTAGGGAACGTGCCACCTTAGGGGACGAAACGATATCCATTGCCTCTTGTTGCTTTCAAAAATTGTCGAGTGTCAGCATAGAACAAAAGGAGTGAAGTGTTAAATTTTGGATTTTTTCGGGGTTCCTTTGGACATTTTTAGACATTAATTGGGTTTTCTAGGCATTTATGTGCATAATTAAAATTTGAACTACATGCACATGCTCCAGTGCATATAAATTGGTTGAAAAATCAAATATGTGTCCTTGGTTGCATGCTTAGGTCCCATGCAAGAAATGGGAATGAATGTCAAACACCCTGCCACCTTCACTCGGCCGCAAACATTGAGATACCTGGTTTTTAAATTACAGTAAATCCAAAACTCGTCTGAAATTCATGAAATTTTGCATGCTATCATGGAGCGGCATCAACACGCCGTGGTTAATTTTTTGTACCATTTGGGGCAGGTTTTGGGATAAGCTTCTCACAAACCAGCACCTCTCACAACAAGCCTGATGGTTTCAGTAGGGACCGTGCCACCTTTGGGGACGAAACGATATCCATTGCCTCTTGTTGCCTTCAAAAAATTTCTAGTGTCAACATAGAACAAAAGGAGTGATGTGTTAAATTTTGGAATTCTTCAAGGTTTGTTTGGACATTTTTAGATATTAACTGGGTTTTCTAGGCATTTTATGTCCATAATTAGACTTTGAACTACATGCACATGCTCTAGTGCATATAAATTGGTTGAAAATCAAATATGTGTCCTTGGTTGCATGCTTAGGTCCCCTGCAAGAAATAGGAATGAATGTCATACACCCAACCACCGTCACTCGGCCACAAACATTGAGATACCTGGTTTTTAAATTCTAGTAAATCCAAAACTCGTCTGAAATTCACGAAACTGGGTATGCTATAATGGATGCGGCATCAACATGCCTTGGTAAAATTTTGTCCCATTTGGTGAAGCTTTGGGTATAAGCTTCTCACAAACTAGAGCTTCTCACAATAAGCCTGATGGTTTTGGCAGGGAACGTGCCACCTTTGGGGACGAAACGATATCCGTTGCATCTTATTGCTTTCAAAAAAATTCTAGTGACAACATAAAACAAAAGGAGTACAGTGTTAAATTTTGGAATTTTTCGGGGTTCCTTTGGATATTTTTATACATTAACTGGGTTTTCTAGTCATTTTACATGCATAATTCGAATTTGAACTACATGCACATGCTCCATCGCATATAAATTGGTTGAAAAATCAAATCTGTGTCCTTGGTTGCATGCATAGGTCCCATGCAAGAAATGGGAATGAATGTCAAACACCCTCCCACCGTCACTCGACCGCAAACATTGAGATACCTTGTTTTTAAATTCGAGTAAATCTAAAACTCGTCTGAAATTCATGAAACTTGGCATGCTATCGTGGAGCGGCATCAACATGCCATGGTAAAAAAATTGTCCCATTTGGGGCAGGTTTGGCTATAAGCTTCTCACAACCAGAGCTTCTCATAGCAAGACTAATGATTTGTGTAGGGAACGTGCCTCCTTTGGGGATGAAATGATATCCATTGCCTCTTATTGCTTTCAAAAAAAAATTAGTGTCAACATAGAACAACAGGAGTGATGTGTTAAATTTGAATTTTTTCGGGGTTCTTTTGGACATTTTTCTACATTAACTAGGTTTTCTAGGCATTTTATGTGCATAATTAAAATTTGAACTACATGCACATGCTCCAGTACATACAAATTGGTTGAAAAATCAAATATGTGTCCTTGGTTGCATGATTAGGTCCCATGCAAGAAATGGGAACGAATGTCAAACACCCTGCCACCGTCACTCGGCCGCAAACATGAGATACTTGGTTTTTAAAATCTAGTAAATCCAAAACTCATCTAAAATTCATGAAATTTGGCATGCTATCATGGAGCGGCATCAACATGTAGTGGTAAAAATTTTGTCCCATTTGGGTATAAGCTTCTCACAAACCAACACCTCTCACAACAAGCCTTATGGTTTCTGTCGGGAACGTGCCACCTTTGGGGACAAAACAATATCCATTGCCTCTTGTTGCTTTCAAAAAAATTCTACTGTCAACATAGAACAAAAGGAGTGATGTGTTAAATTTTGGAATTTTTCGGGGTTCGTTTGGACATTTTTAGACATCGACTAGGTTTTCTAGGCATTTTATGTGCATAATTAAAATTTGAACTACATGCAAATGCTCCAGTCATATTAATTGGTTGAAAAATCAAATATGTGTCCTTGGTTGCATCCTTAGGTCCCATGCAAGAAAATGGAATGAATGTCAAACACCCTACCACCGTCACTCGGCCACAAACGTTGAGATACCTGGTTTTTAAATTGTAGTAATCCAAAACTCGTTTGAAATTCATGAAATTTGGCATGCTATCATGGAGCGGCATCAACATGAAGTGGTAAATTTTTTGTTCCATTTGGGGCAGGTTTGGGTATAAGGTTCTCACAAACCAGCACCTCTCACAACAAACCTGATGGTTTCAGTAGGGAACGTACCACCTTTGGAGACGAAACGATATCCATTGCCTCTTGTTGCTTTCAAAAATTTTCTAGTGTCAACATAGAACAAAAGGAGTGCAGTATTAATTTTGGATTTTTTTCGGGGTTCGTTTGGACATTTTTAGACATTAACTGGGGTTTTTAGGAATTTTATGTGCATAATTAAAATTTGAACTACATGCACATGCTCTAGTGCATATAAATTGGTTTAAAAATCAAACATGTGTCCTTGGTTGAATACTTAGGTTTCATGCAAGAAATGGGAATGAATGTCAAGCACCCTACCACCGTCACTCGGCCGCAAACATTGAGATACCTGGTTTTTAAATTCTAGTAAATCCTAAACTCGTCTAAAATTCATGAAATTTGGCATGCTATCATGGAGCGGCATGCACATGCCATGGTAAATTTTTTGTCCCATTCGGGGTAGGTTTGGGTATAAGCTTCTCACAAACCAGCACCTCTCACAACAAGCCTAATGGTTTCAGTAGGGAACGCGCCACCTTTGGGAACGAAACGATATTCGTTGCCTCTTGTTGCTTTCAAAAAATTTCTAGTGTCAACTTAGAACAAAAGGAGTGCAGTGTTAATTTTGGAATTTTTCGAGGTTCGTTTAGATATTTTTAGACATTAACTGGGTTTTCTAGGCATTTTATGTGCATAATGAAAATTTGAACTACATGCACATGCTCCACTTCATATAAATTGGTTAAAAAAATCAAATTTGTGTCCTTGGTTGCATGATTAGGTCCCATGCAAGAAACGGGAATGAATGTCAAACACCCTGCCACCGTCACCCGACCGCAAACATGGAGATGCCTGGTTTTTAAATTCTAGTAAATCCAAAACTCGTCTAAAATTCATGAAATTTGGCATGCTATCAAGGAGAGGCATCAACATGAAGTGGTAAAATTTTTGCCCCAATTGGGGCAGGTTTGGGCATAGGCTTCTCACAAACCAGCACCTCTCACAACAAGCCTTATGGTTTCAGTAGGGAATGTGCCACCTTTGGGGAGGAAACGATATCCATTGCCTCTTGCTTCTTTCAAAAAATTTCTAATTTCAACATAGAACAAAAGGAGTGCAGTGTTAAACTTTGGCATTTTTGGGGTTCATTTGGACATTTCTAGACATTAACTGGGTTTTCTAGGCATTTTATGTCCATAATTAGACTTTGAACTACATGCACATGCTCTAGTGCATATAAATTGGTTGAAAAATCAAATCTGTGTCCTTGGTTGCATGCTTAGGTCCCATGCAAGAAATAGGAATGAATGTCAAACACCCTACCACCGTAACTCGGCTACAAACATTGATACACCTGGTTTTTAAATTCTAGTAAATCCAAAACTCGTCTAAAATTCACGAAACTGGGTATGCTATCATGGAGCGGCATCAACATGCCTTGGTAAATTTTTGTCCCATTTGGGGCAGGTTTGCGTGTAAGCTTCTCACAAACGAGAGCTTCTCACAACAAGCCTGATGGTTTCGGAAGGGAACGTGCCACCTTTGGGGACGAAACGATGTCTGTTGCATCTTATTGCTTTCGAAAATTTTCTAGTGTCAACATAAAACAAAAGGAGTGCAGCGTTAAATTTTGGAATTTTTTGTGGTTCCTTTGGATATTTTTATACATTAACTTGGTTTTCTAGTCATTTTACGTGCATAATTCGAATTTGAAGTACATGCACATGCTCCATTGCATATAAATTGGTTGAAAAATCAAATATGTGTCCTTGGTTGCATGCATAGGTCCCATGCAAGAAATGGGAATGAATGTCAAACACCCTGCCACCGTCACTCGGTCGCAAACATTGAGATACCTGGTTTTTAAATTCTAGTAAATCTAAAACTCGTCTGAAATTCATGAAACTTGGCATGCTATCGTGGAGCGGCATCAACAATTCGTGGTAAAAGTTTTGTCCCATTTGGGGCAGGTTTGGCTATAAGCTTCTCACAAACCAGAGCTTCTCATAGCAAGATGATGCATGCCTAGTTAACTAGAATGCATCATGTCTTGAGTTACCTGTTGATTTGAGCACACCACCTATTTTAGAGACTCTTGTTACTGTCATGAACGCGTCATGTCATCAAACAACTGAAATATGAACAATTTTGAGTGCACCCATTGAATTAACTGTTGATGCAAAAGAACCAATGTTTAATCATTTTGATATGACCTCTAATCTTGATGATGATTATGTGTCCAATGACTTATTGCGTGTTTGCTTATTTAAGCATGTTGTAGCATGTAAATTTGATGCAAGTAAGGTTTATTCATCAAAGTTAGGATGGTTTAATGATGAACATTGCCTATCCTTTGAAATGAATAAGAGCTTCACTTATATGTGCAAACTGAGTTGCAATATTTTCATGCCTTCTACTTCTTGTGATAATTTTTTGGCTTTAGATTTTATGAACAATGAAAGTTGCTCATGTATACATGTGTAATATGTGCAAAAATCAAGGGAAGTTAAAATGGATAACATATACATATACAACATGTACACCTTGTCTCTTTTGTTAGCCACATTTCAGATTAAGCAACGCCGAGGACGGCTTTATTTTCAAGAAGGGGAGGATGATGAGGACATGACTAATTTGGATACGACCAAAAATATTGCATACATGCATATTTGTCAGGTGATTTCTAATGCAAATTATTCAATAATCTATTTATGTTATCCAGAACAAAAATACTTCACACACTTTTGTGTTTTGTCTAATTGCAGGTGTATGGGACATTTGTAGAATCCACATATGAAGATAAGGGAAAAGAAGAAGTTTAGGTTCTGTTCAAAAATTCCTCTGACGTCACTTTTGGGTCAAGAGAAGATAGAGTCCAAGTCTCTCACGTTCTGGATTCAGATTCGGACTGCACAGACATACCTGACTCAAAACGCCAACAACTTTTTCATACGGACTCCGAATTGGGTGATTATTTTTTTGTTGGAAACAAGATTTCGTGCTCTTTCCAACCTAATTGGATTCACCTTCAAATTTGTCCAGAGCGTTGAGTTATGGACGAAACAATCTAACATTGCAGCAGAATCCGAGTCAAACTACAAGCCCAAAGGTGTTGCATCACCTCCACTTGGGCCCATGAGCCTTGTACGACCTAGGGTTAGTTTTAGGCTGCCTTGGGACGTCCTCCCACCTCCTTGGCCGCCACCCCTTGCTCCTATATAAGTAAATCCATCTAGTAGCTTTTTCCTTGGGATTTGGTTAGTTAAAAGTTAGCCATTACAACTTCGTGTACTTCATATGTGTCCAACGACCAGACCAAGACCTCTTACGGATCCCCACCATTATCAATACTTCATATATATTCGCAATATTCAGATTGCTTTATCATATTCTTGCTCGCTCTTCGATTGCTTGCAGGAATAGACCTTCGTGGTCAGGCTGATCGTGCTTCCGGCATCGTCAGTACCCTAGGGAGATTGGTTTAGCGATTGCTAAGGCGCAACGTCGTGCACGTTTGTAGTTGGATCGTCAAAATCGTCTCCACCAAATCGATAGTTATCATCTCATCGAAAGATCAGGACATCCTCGCCTCTATCACAAGACTGATGATTTCTTTAGGGAACGTGCCTCCTTTGGGGACGAAACGATATCCATTGCCTCTTATTGCTTTCAAAAATTTTGTAGTGTCAACATAGAACAACAGGAGTGCTGTGTTAAGATTTGGATTTTTTTCGGGGTTCCTTTGGACACTTTTCTACATTAACTGGGTTTTCTATGCATTTTATGAGCATAATTAAAGTTTGAACTACATGCACATGCTCCAGTACATATAAATTGGTTGAAAAATCAAATATGTGTCCTCGGTTGCATGATTAGGTCCCATGCAAGAAATGGGAACGGATGTCAAAGACCCTGCCACCGTCACTCGGCCGCAAACATGAGATACTTGGTTTTTAAATTCTAGTAAATCCAAAACTCTTCTGAAAGTCATGAAATTTGGCATGCTATTATGGTGCGGCAACAACATGCAGTGGTAAATTTTTTGTCCCATTTGGGTATAAGCTTCTCACAAACCAACACCTCTCACAACAAGCCTTATGGTTTCAGTAGGGAACGTGCCACCTTTGGGGATGAAACGATATCCGTTGCCTCTTGTTGCTTTCAAAAAATTTCTAGTGTCAACATAGAACAAAAGGAGTGATGTGTTAAATTTTCGAATTTTTGGGGGTTTGTTTGGACATTTTTAGACATTAACTAGGTTTTCTAGGCATTTTATGTGCATAATTAAAATGTGAACTACATGCACATGCTCCACTCATATTAATTGGTTGAAAAATCAAATATGTGTCCTTGGTTGCATGCTTAGGTCCCATGCAAGAAATGGGAATGAATGTCAAACACCCTACCACCGTCACTCGGCCACAAACATTGAGATACCTGGTTTTTAAATTCAAGTAATCCAAAACTCGTTTGAAATTCACGAAATTTGGCATGCTATCATGGAGCGGCATCAACATGAAGTGGTAAATTTTTTGTTCCATTTGGGGCAGGTTTGGGTATAAGCTTCTCACAAACCAGCACCTCTCACAGCAAGCCTGATGGTTTCAGTAGGGAACGTGCCACCTTTGGAGACGAAACGATATCCATTGCCTCTTGTTGCTTTCAAAATATTTCTAGTGTCAACATAGAACGAAAGGAGTGCAGTGTTAATTTTTGGAATTTTTCGGTGTTCGTTTGGACATTTTTAGACATTAACTCGGTTTTCTAGGCATTTTATGTGCATAATTAAAATTTGAACTACATGCACATGGTCCAGTGCATATAAATTGGTTTAAAAATCAAACATGTGTCGTTTGTTGAATGCTTAGGTTCCATGCAAGAAATGGGAATGAATGTCACACTGTCACTCGGCCGCAAACATTGAGATACCTGGTTTTTAAGTTCTAGTAAATCCTAAACTCGTCTAAAATTTATGAAATTTGGCATGCTATCATGGAGCGGCATCCACATGCCGTGGTAAATTTTTTGTCCCATTTGGGGCAGGTTTGAGTATAAGCTTCTCACAAACCAGCTCCTCTCACAACAAGCCTAATGGTTTCAGTAAGGAACGCGCCACCTTTGGGAACGAAACGATATTCGTTGCCTCTTGTTGCTTTCAAAAAATTTCTAGTGTCAACTTAGAACAAAAGGAGTGCAGTGTTGATTTTGGAATTTTTCGGGGTCCGTTTAGATATTTTTAGACATTAACTGGGTTTTCTTGGCATTTTATGTGCATAATTAAAATTTGAACTACATGCACATGCTCCAGTGCATATAAATTGGTTAAAAAATCAAATTTGTGTCCTTGGTTGCATGATTAGGTCCCATGCAAGAAACGGAATGAATGTCAAACACCCTGCCACCGACACCCGACCGCAAACATTGAGATACCTGGTTTTTAAATTCTATTAAATCCGAAACTCGTCTGAAATTCATGAAATTTGCCAAGCTATCAAGGAGCGACATCAACATGCAGTGGTAAATTTTTTGCCCCAATTGGGGCAGGTTTGGGTATAGGCTTCTCACAAACCAGCACCTCTCACGACAAGCCTTGTGGTTTCAGTAGGGAACATGCCACCTTTGGGGACGAAACGATATCCATTGCCTCTTGTTGCTTTCAAAAAATTTCTAATGTCAACATAGAACAAAAGGAGTGCAGTGTTAAAGTTTGGAATTTTTCGGGGTTCGTTTGGAAATTTTTAGACATTAACTAGGTTTTCTAGGCATTTTATGTCGATAATTAGACTCTGAACTACATGCACATGCTCTAGTGCATATAAATTGGTTGAAAAATCAAATATGTGTCCTTGGTTGCATGCTTAGGTCCAATGCAAGAAATAGGAATGAATGTCAAACCACCTACCACCCTAACTCCGCCACAAACATTGAGAAACCTGGTTTTTAAATTCCAGTAATCCGAAACTCGTCTAAAATTCATGAAACTGGGTATGCTATCATGGAGCGGCATCAACATACCTTGGTAAATTTTTGTCCCATTTGGGGCAGGTTTGGGTATAAGATTCTCACAAACGAGAGCTTCTCACAACAAGCCTGATGGTTTCGGCAGGGAACGTGCCACCTTTGGGAACGAAACGATGTCCGTTGCATCTTATTGCTTTCGAAAGTTTTCTAGTGTCAACATAAAACAAAAGGAGTGCAGTGTTAAATTTTGGAATTTTTCGGGGTTCCTTTGGATATTTTTATACATTAACTTGGTTTTCTAGTCATTTTACATGCATAATTCGAATTTGAACTACATGCACATGCTCCATTGCATATAAATTGGTTGAAAAATCAAATATGTGTCCTTTGTTGCATGCATAGGTCCCTTGCAAGAAATGGGAATGAATGTCAAACACCCTGCCGCCGTCACTCGGCTGCAAACATTGAGATACCTGGTTTTTAAATTCTAGTAAATCTAAAACTCGTCTGAAATTCATGAAACTTGGCATGCTATCGTGGAGCGGCATCAACATGCCGTGGTAAAAGTTTTGTCCCATTTGGGGCAGGTTTGGCTATAAGCTTCTCACAAACCAGAGCTTCTTATAGCAAGACTGATGATTTCTGTACTGAACATGCCTCCTTTGGGGACGAAACGATATCCATTGCCTCTTATTGCTTTCAAAATTTTTGAAGTGTCAACATAGAACAACAGGAGTGCCGTGTTAAGATTTGGATTTTTTCGGGGTTCCTTTGGACACTTTTCTACATTAACTAGGTTTTCTATGCATTTTATGAGCATAATTAAAGTTTGAACTACATGCACATGCTCCAGCACATATAAATTGGTTGAAAAATCAAATCTGTGTCCTTGGTTGCATGATTAGGTCCCATGCAAGAAATGGGAATGGATGTCAAAGACCCTGCCACTGTCACTCGGCCGCAAACATGAGATACTTGGTTTTTAAATTCAAGTAAATCCAAAACTCTTCTGAAAGTCATGAAATTTGGCATGCTATTATGGTGCGGCATCAACATGCAGTGGTAAAATTTTTGTCCCATTTGGGTATAAGCTTCTCACAAACCAACACCTCTCACAACAAGCCTTATGGTTTCAGTAGGGAACGTGCCACCTTTGGGGATGAAACGATATCCGTTGCCTCTTGTTGCTTTCAAAAAATTTCTAGTGTCAACATAGAACAAAAGGAGTGATGTGTTAAATTTTGGAATTTTTGGGGGTTCGTTTGGACATTTTTAGACATTAACTAGGTTTTCTAGGCATTTTATGTGCATAATTAAAATTTGAACTACATGCACATGCTCCAGTCATATTAATTGGTTGAAAAATCAAATATGTGTCCTTGGTTGCATGCTTAGGTCCCATGAAAGAAATGGGAATGAATGTCAAACACCCTAACACCGTCACTCAGCCACAAACGTTGAGATACCAGGTTTTTAAATTCTAGTAATCCAAAACTCATTTGAAATTCAAGAAATTTGGCATGCTATCATGGAGCGGCATCAACAAGAAGTGGTAAATTTTTTGTTCCATTTAGGGCAGGTTTGGGTATAAGCTTCTCACAAACCAGCACCTCTCACAACAAGCCTGATGGTTTCAGTAGGGAATGTGCCACCTTTGGAGACGAAACGATATCCATTGCCTCTTGTTGCTTTCAAAAAAATTCTAGTGTCAACATAGAACAAAAGGAGTGCAGTGTTAATTTTTGGAATTTTTCGGGGTTCGTTTGGACATTTTTAGACATTAACTGGGTTTTCTAGGCATTTTATGTGCATAATTAAAATTTGAACTAGATGGACATGGTCCAGTGCATATAAATTGGTTTAAAAATCAAACATGTGTCCTTGGTTGCATGCTTAGGTTCCATGCAAGAAATGGGAATGAATGTCAAACACCCTGCCACTGTCACTCGGCCGCAAACATTGAGATACCTGGTTTTTAAGTTCTAGTAAATCCTAAACTCGTCTAAAATTCATGAAATTTGGCATGCTATCATGGAGCGGCATCCACATGCCGTGGTAAATTTTTTGTCCCATTTGGGGCTGGTTTGGGTATAAGCTTCTCACAAACCAGCTCCTCTCACAACAAGCCTAATGGTTTCAGTAGGGAACACGCCACCTTTGGGAACGAAACAATATTCATTGCCTCTTGTTGCTTTCAAAAAAAATTCTAGTGGCAACTTAGAACAAAAGGAGTGCACAATTAATTTTGGAATTTTCGGGGTTCGTTTAGATATTTTTAGACATTAACTGGGTTTTCTAGGCATTTTATGTGCATAATTAAAATTTGAACTACATGCACATGCTCCAGTGCATATAAATTGGTTAAAAATTCAAATTTGTGTCCTTGGTTGCATGGTTAGGTCCCATGCAAGAAATGGGAATGAATGTCAAACACCCTGCCACCGTCATCTGACCACAAACATTGAGATACCTGGTTTTTAAATTCTAGTAAATCCAAAACTCGTCTGAAATTCATGAAATTTGGCATTGCTATCAAGGAGCAACATCAACATGCAGTGGTAAATTTTTTGCCCCAATTGGGGCAGGTTTGGGTATAGGCTTCTCACAAACCAGCACCTCTCACAACAAGCCTTATGGTTTTAGTAGGGAATGTGCCACCTTTGGGGACGAAACGATATCCATTGCCTCTTGTTGCTTTCAAAAAAATTCTAATGTCAACATAGAACAAAAGGAGTGAAGTGTTAAATTTTGGAATTTTTGGGGTTCGTTTGGACATTTTTAGACATTAACTGGGTTTTTTAGGCATTTTATGTCCATAATTAGACTTTGAACTACATGCACATGCTCTAGTGCATATAAATTGGTTGAAAAATCAAATATGTGTCCCTGGTTGCATGCTTAGGTCCCATGCAAGAAATAGGAATGAATGTCAAACACCCTACCACCCTAACTCGGCCACAAACATTGAGATACCTGGTTTTTAAATTCTAGTAAATCCAAAACTCGTTTAAAATTCATGAAACTGGGTATGCTATCATGGAGCGGCATCAACATGCCTTGGTAAATTTTTGTCCCATTTGGGGCAGGTTTGGGTATAATCTTCTCTCAAATGAGAGCTTCTCACAACAAACCAGATGGTTTCGGCAGGGAACGTGCCACCTTTGGGGACGAAACGATGTCCGTTGCATCTTATTGCTTTTGAAAATTTTCTAGTGTCAAGATGAAACAAAAGGAGTGCAGTGTTAAATTTTGGAAATTTTCGGGGTTCCTTCGGATATTTTTATACATTAACTTGGTTTTCTAGTCATTTTACGTGCATAATTCAAATTTGAACTACATGCACATGCTCCGTTGCATATAAATTGGTTGAAAAATCAAATATGTGTCCTTGGTTGCATGCATAGGTCCCATGCAAGAAATGGGAATGAATGTCAAACACCCTGCCATCGTCACTTGGCCGCAAACATTGAGATACCTGGTTTTCAAATTCTAGTAAATCGAAAACTCGTCTGAAATTCATGAAACTTGGCATGCTATCATGGAGCAGCATCAACAAGTCGTGGTAAATGTTTTATCCCATTTGGGGCAGGTTTGGCTATAAGTTTCTCACAAACCAGAGATTCTCAGAACAACACTGATGGTTTCTGTAGGGAACGTGCCTCCTTTGGGGACGAAACAATATCCATTGACTCTTATTGCTTTCAAATAATTTTCGTGTAAACATAGAACAATAGGAGTGCCTTGTTAAAATTTAGATTTTTTTGGGGGTTCTTTTGGACATTTTTCAACATTAACTGTGTTTTTTAGGCATTTTATGTGCATAATTAAAATTTGAACTACACGCACATGCTCTAGTACATTTAAATTGGTTGAAAAATCAAATTTGTGTCCTTGGTTGCCTGATTAGGTCCCAGGCAAGAAATCGGAACGAATGTCAAACACCCTGCCACCGTCACTCGGCCGCAAACATGAAATACCTGGTTTTTAAATTCTAGTAAATCCAAAACTCATCTGAAATTCATGAAATTTGGCATGCTATCATGGAGTGGCATCAACATGCAGTGGTAAAAATTTTGTCCCATTTGGGGGCGGGTTTGCATATAAGCTTCTCACAAACCGGCACCTCTCACAACAAGCCTTATGGTTTCAGTAGGGAACATGCCACCTTTGGGGACGAAATGATATCAGTTGCCTCTTGTTGCTTTAAAAAAATTTCTAGTGTCAACATAGAACAAAAGGAGTGATGTGTTAAATTTTGAAATTTTTCGGGGTTCGTTTGGACATTTTTACACATTAACTGGGTTTTCTAGGCATTTTATGTGCATAATTAATATTTGAACTACATGCACATGCTCCAGTCATATTAATTGGTTGAAAAATCAAATATGTGTCTTTGGTTGCATGCTTAGGTCCCATGCAAGAAATGGGGATGAATGTCAAACACCCTGCCACCGTCACTCGGCCACAAACGTTGAGATACCTGGTTTTTAAATTCTAGTAAATCCCAAACTCATCTGAAATTCATGAAATTTTGCATGCTATCATGGAGCGGTATCCACATGAAGTGGTAAATTTTTAGTTCCATTTGGGGCAGGTTTGGGTATAAGCATCTCACAAACCAGCACCTCTCATAACAAGCCTGATGGTTTCAGTTGGGAACGCGCCACCTTTGGAGACGAAACGATATACATTGCCTCTTGTTGCTTTTAAAAAATTTCTAGTGTCAAGATAGAACAAAAGGAGTGCAGTGTTTATTTTTGGAATTTTTTGGGGGTTCGTTTGGACATTTTTAGACATTAACTGGTTTTCTAGGCATTTTATGTGCATAATTAAAATTAGAACTACATGCACATGGTCCAGTGCATATAAATTGGTTTAAAATCAAACATGTGTCCTTGGTTGAATGCTTAGGTTCCATGCAAGAAATGGGAATGAATGTCAAACACCCTGCCACCGTCACTCGGCCGCAAATATTGAGATACCTGGTTTTTAAATTCTAGTAAATCCTAAACTCGTCTAAAATTCATGAAATTTCACATGCTATCATGGAGCGGCATCCACATGCTGTGGTAAATATTTTGTCCCATTTGGGGCAGGCTTGGGTATAAGCTTCTCACAAACCAGCACCTCTCACAACAAGCCTAATGGTTTCAGTAGGGAACGCGCCACCTTTGGGAACGAAACGATATTCGTTGCCTTTTGTTGCTTTCAGAAAAATTTCTAGTGTCAACTTAGAACAAAATGAGTGCAGTGTTAAATTTTGGAATTTTTCGGGGTTCGTTTAGATATTTTTAGACATTAACTGGGTTTTCTAGGCATTTTATGTGCATAATGAAAATTTGAACTACATGCACATGCTCGAGTGCATATAAATTGGTTTAAAAATCAAATCTGTGTCCTTGGTTGCATGATTAGATCCCAGAAATGGGAACTAATGTCAAACACCCTGCCACCATCACCCGACCACAAACATTGAGATGCCTGGTTTTTAAATTCTAGTAAATCCAAAACTCGTCTGAAATTCATGAAATTTGGCATGCTATCAAGGAGTGGTAAATTTTTTGCCCCATTTGGGTCAGGTTTGGGTATAGGCTTCTCACAAACCGGCACCTCTCACAACAAGCCTTATGGTTTCAGTAGGGAACGTGCCACCTTTGGGGACGAAACGATATCCATTGCCTCTTTTCTAGTGTCAAGATAGAACAAAAGGAGTGCAGTGTTTATTTTTGGAATTTTTTGGGGGTTCGTTTGGACATTTTTAGACATTAACTGGTTTTCTAGGCATTTTATGTGCATAATTAAAATTAGAACTACATGCACATGGTCCAGTGCATATAAATTGGTTTAAAATCAAACATGTGTCCTTGGTTGAATGCTTAGGTTCCATGCAAGAAATGGGAATGAATGTCAAACACCCTGCCACCGTCACTCGGCCGCAAATATTGAGATACGTGGTTTTTAAATTCTAGTAAATCCTAAACTCATCTAAAATTCATGAAATTTCACATGCTATCATGGAGCGGCATCAACATGCTGTGGTAAATTTTTTGTCCCATTTGGGGCAGGTTTGGGTATAAGCTTCTCACAAACCAGCACCTCTCACAACAAGCCTAATGGTTTCAGTAGGGAACGCGCCACCTTTGGGAACGAAACGATATTCGTTGCCTTTTGTTGCTTTCAGAAAAATTTCTAGTGTCAACTTAGAACAAAATGAGTGCAGTGTTAAATTTTGGAATTTTTCGGGGTTCGTTTAGATATTTTTAGACATTAACTGGGTTTTCTAGGCATTTTATGTGCATAATGAAAATTTGAACTACATGCACATGCTCGAGTGCATATAAATTGGTTTAAAAATCAAATTTGTGTCCTTGGTTGCATGATTAGATCCCAGAAATGGGAACTAATGTCAAACACCCTGCCACCATCACCCGACCACAAACATTGAGATGCCTGGTTTTTAAATTCTAGTAAATCCAAAACTCGTCTGAAATTCATGAAATTTGGCATGCTATCAAGGAGTGGTAAATTTTTTGCCCCATTTGGGTCAGGTTTGGGTATAGGCTTCTCACAAACCGGCACCTCTCACAACAAGCCTTATGGTTTCAGTAGGGAACGTGCCACCTTTGGGGACGAAACGATATCCATTGCCTCTTTTCTAGTGTCAAGATAGAACAAAAGGAGTGCACTGTTTATTTTTGGAATTTTTTGGGGGTTCGTTTGGACATTTTTAGACATTAACTGGTTTTCTAGGCATTTTATGTGCATAATTAAAATTAGAACTACATGCACATGGTCCAGTGCATATAAATTGGTTTAAAATCAAACATGTGTCCTTGGTTGAATGCTTAGGTTCCATGCAAGAAATGGGAATGAATGTCAAACACCCTGCCACCGTCACTCGGCCGCAAATATTGAGATACCTGGTTTTTAAATTCTAGTAAATCCTAAACTCGTCTAAAATTCATGAAATTTCACATGCTATCATGGAGCGGCATCCACATGCTGTGGTAAATTTTTTGTCCCATTTGGGGCAGGTTTGGGTATAAGCTTCTCACAAACCAGCACCTCTCACAACAAGCCTAATGGTTTCAGTAGGGAACGCGCCACCTTTGGGAACGAAACGATATTCGTTGCCTTTTGTTGCTTTCAGAAAAATTTCTAGTGTCAACTTAGAACAAAATGAGTGCAGTGTTAAATTTTGGAATTTTTCGGGGTTCGTTTAGATATTTTTAGACATTAACTGGGTTTTCTAGGCATTTTATGTGCATAATGAAAATTTGAACTACATGCACATGCTCGAGTGCATATAAATTGGTTTAAAAATCAAATCTGTGTCCTTGGTTGCATGATTAGATCCCAGAAATGGGAACTAATGTCAAACACCCTGCCACCATCACCCGACCACAAACATTGAGATGCCTGGTTTTTAAATTCTAGTAAATCCAAAACTCGTCTGAAATTCATGAAATTTGGCATGCTATCAAGGAGTGGTAAATTTTTTGCCCCATTTGGGTCAGGTTTGGGTATAGGCTTCTCACAAACCGGCACCTCTCACAACAAGCCTTATGGTTTCAGTAGGGAACGTGCCACCTTTGGGGACGAAACGATATCCATTGCCTCTTGTTTCTTTCAAAAAAATTCTAGAGTCAACATAGAACAAAAGGAGTGCAGTATTAAATTTTGGAATTTTTCGGGGTTCCTTTGGACATTTCTGGACATTAACTGGGTTTTCTAGGCATTTTATGTCCATAATTAGACTTTGAACTACATGCACATGCTCTAGTGCATATAAATTGGTTGAAAAATCAAATCTATGTCCTAGGTTGCATTCTTTGGTCCCATGCAAGAAATGGGAATGAATGTCAAACACCCTGCCACCATCACTCGGCCGCAAACATTGAGATACCTGGTTTTTAAATTCAAGTAAATCCAAGACTTTTCTAAAATTCATGAAATTTGGCATGCAATCATGGAGCGGCATCAACATGCCATGGTAAAATGTTTGTCCCATTTGTGGCAGGTTTGGGTATAAGCTTCTCACAAACCAGCACCTCTCACAACAAGCCTATTTGTTTTTGTAGGGACCATGCCTCCTTTGGGGACGAAACGATATCCGTTGCCTCTTGTTGCTTTCAAAAAATTTCTAGTGTCAACATAGAACAAAAGGAGTGCATTGTTAAATTTTGGAATTTTTCAGGGTTCGTTTGGACATTTTTAGACATTAACTGGGTTTTCTAGGCATTTTATGTGCACAATTAAACTCTGAACTACATGCACATGCTCTAGTGCATATAAATTGGTTGAAAAATCAAATATGTGTCATTGGTTGCATGCTTAGGTCCCATGGAAGAAATGGGAATGAATGTCAAACATCCTACCACCGTTAGTCGGCCCCAAACATTGAGATACCTGGTTTTAAAATTCTAGTAAATACAAAACACATCTGAAATTCATGAAATTGGGTATGCAATCATGGAGCGGCATCAACATGCCATGGTAAAAATTTTGTCCCATTTGGGGCAGGTTTGGATAGAAGCTTGTCACAAGCCAGAGCTTCTCACAACAAGCCTCATGGTTTCGGCAGGGAACATGCCACCTTAGGGGACGAAACGATATCCATTGCCTCTTATTGCTTTCAAAAATTTTCTAGTGTCAACATAGAACAAAAGGAGTGCAGTGTTAAATTTTGGAATTTTTTGGGGTTCTTTGGGACATTTTTATACATTAACCGGGTTTTCTAGTCATTTTATGTGCATAAGTCAAATGTGAACTACATGCACATGCTCCATTGCATATAAATTGGTTGGAAAATCAAATATGTGTCCTTTGTTGCATGCATAGGTCCCATGCAAGAAATGGGAATGAATGTCAAACACCCTGCCACCGTCACTCGGCCGCAAACATTGAGATACCTAGTTTTTAAATTCTAGTAAATCTAAAACTCGTCTAAAATTCATGAAACTTGGCATGCTATCATGGAGCGGCATCAACATACTGTGGAATTTTTTTTGTCCCATTTGGGGCAGGTTTGGCTATAAGCTTCTCACAAACCAGAGCTTCTTAGAACAAGAATGATTGTTTCAGTAGGGAACGTGCCACATTTAAGGACGAGACGATATCCGTCGCCTCTTGTTGCTTTCAAAAAATTTCTAGTGTGAACATAGAATAAAAGGAGTGCAGTGTTAAATTTTGGAATTTTTCAGGGTTCGTGTGGACATTTTGAGACATCAACTGGGTTTTCTAGGCATTTTATGTGCGTAATTAAAATTTGAATTACATGCGCATGCTCTAGTGCATATAAATTGGTTGAAAAATCAAATATGTGTCCTTGGTTGCATGCTTAGGTCCCATGCAAGAAATGGGAATGAATGTCAAACACCCTACCTCCGTCACTCGGCCGCAAACATTAAGATACTTGGCATGCTATCATGGAGGGGCATCAACATGTCGTGGTAAAAAATTTGTCCCATTTGGGGCTGGTTAGGTTATAAGCTTCTCACAAGCAGCACTTCTCACAACAAACCTGATGATTTCAGTAGGGAACATGCCACCTTTGGGGACGAAACGATATCCGTTGCCTCTTATTGCTTTCAAAAAATTTCTAGTATTAACATGGAGCAAAAGAAGTGCCGTGTTAAATTTTGGAATTTTTCGGGGTTCGTTTGGACATTTTTAGACATTAACTTGGTTTTCTAGGCATTTTATGTGCATAATTCAAATTTGAACTATATGCACATGCTCTAGTGCATATAAATTGGATGAAAAATCAAATCTGTGTCATTGGTTGCATGCTTAGGTCCCATGCAAGAAATGGGAATGAATGTCAAACACCTTGCCACCGTCACTCGGCTCCAAACATTGAGATACCTGTTTTTTAAATTGTAGTAAATCCAAAACTCGTCTGAAATTCATGAAACTTGGCATGCTATCATGGAGCTACATCAACATGCCGTGTTAATTTTTTTCCCATTTGGGGCAGGTTTGGGTATAAGCTTCTCACAAACCAGAGCTTCTCACAACAAGCCTGATAGTTTCTGCGGGGATCGTGCCACCTTTGGGGACGAAACGATATTCATTGCTTCTAATTGCTTTCCAAAATTTCCTAGTGTCAACATAGAACAAAAAGATTGCAGTGTTAAATTTTGGAATTTTTCGGGGTTCGTTTGGAGATTTTTAGACATTAACTAATTTTCTAGGCATTTTATGTGCATAATTCAAATTTGAACTACATACACATGCTCCATTGCATATATATTGGTTGAAAAAACAAATATGTGTCCTTGGTTGCATGCATAGGTCCCATGCAAGAAATGGGAATGAATGTCAAACACGTTGCCACCGTCACTCGGCCGCAAACATTGAGATATCTGGTATTTAAATTCTAGTAAATCAAAAACTCATTTGAAACTCATGAAATTTGGCATGCTATCATGGAGCGGCATCAACATTCCATGGGAAAGTTTTTTTGTCCCATTTGGGGCAGGTTTGGGTATAAGCTTCTCACAAACCAGAGCTTCTCACAACAAGCCTGATGGTTTATGCAGGGAACGTGCCACCTTTGGGGGCGAAACGATATCCGTTGCCTCTTATTGCTTTCAAAAATTTTCTAGTGTCAACATAGAACAGAAGGAGTGCACTGTTCAATTTTGGAATATTTTGTGGTTCGTTTGGACATTTTTAGATATTAACTAATTTTCTAGGCATTTTATGTGCATAATTCAAATTTAAACTACATGCACATGCTCCATTGTAAATTTTTTTACCCATTTGGGGCAGGTTTTGTTATAAGCTTCTCACAAACCAGAGCTTCTTAGAACAAGAATGATTGTTTTAGTAGGGAACGTGCCACCTTTGAGGATGAAACAATATCCGTTGCCTCTTGTTGCTTTCAAAAAAATTCTAGTGTTAACATAGAATAAAAGGAGTGCAGTGTTAAATTTTGGAAATTTTCAACGTTCGTTTGGACATTTTGAGACATTAACTGGGTTTTCTAGGCATTTTATGTGCATAATTAAAATTTGTACTACATGCACATGCTCTAGTGCATATAAATTGGTTAAAAATCAAATATGTGTCATTGGTTGCATGCTTAGGTCCCATGCAAGAAATGGGAATGAATATCAAACACCCTACCACTGTCCCTCGGCCGCAAACATTAAGATACCTGGTTTTTAAATTCTAGTAAATCCAAAACTCATCTGAAACTCATGAAATTTGGCATGCTATCATGGAGCAGCATCAACATTCCATGGTAAAATTTTGGCCCATTTGGGGCAGGTTTGGTTATAAGCTTCTCACAAACCAGCACTTCTCACAACAAGCCTGACGGTTTCAGTAGGGAACGTGCCACCTTTGGTGACGAAACGATATTCGTGGCCACTTATTACTTTCAAAAAAATTCTAGTGTCAACATAGAGCAAAAGGAGTGTCGTGTTAATTTTTTGAATTTTTCGGGGTTCGTTTGGACATTTTTAGACATTAACTGGGTTTTCTAGGCATTTTATGTGCATAATTCAAATTTGAACTAAATGCACATGCACCAGTGCATATAAATTGGTTAAAAAATCAAATCTGTGTCATTGGTTGCATGCTTAGGTCCCATGCAAGAAATGGGAATGAATGTCAAACACCTTGCCACCGTCACTCGGCTCCAAACATTGAGATACTTGTCTTTTAAATTGTAGTAAATCCAAAACTCGTCTGAAATTCATGAAATGTGGCATGCTATCATGGAGCGGCATCAACATGCTGTGGTAAATTTTTTGTCCCATTTGGGGCAGGTTTGGTTATAAGCTTATCACAAACCATCACTTCTCACAACAAGCCTGATGGTTTCAATAGGGAACGTGCCACCTTTGGGGACGAAACGATATCGTTGCCTCCTATTGCTTTCAAAAAATTTCTAGTGTCAACATAGAGCAAAAGGAGTGTCGTGTTAAATTTTGGAATTTTTCAGGGTTCGTTTGGACATTTTTAGACATTAACTGGGTTTTCTAGTCATTTTATGTGCATAATTCAAATTTGAACTACATTCACATGCTCTAGTACATATAAATTGGTTGAAAAATCAAATATGTGTCATTGGTTGCATGCTTAGGTCCCATGCAAGAAATGGGAATGAATGTGAAACACCTTTCCACCGTCACATCAAGATACATGTTTCTTAAATTGTAGTAAATCCAAAACTCGTCTGAAATTCATGAATCTTGGCATGCTATCATGGAGCGGCATCAACATGTCATGGTAAATTTTTTGTCCCATTTGGGGAAGGTTTGGGTATAAGCTTCTCACAAACCAGAGCTTCTCACAACAAGCCTGATGGTTTCTACAAGGAACGTGCCACCTTTGGGGACAAAACGATATCCGTTGCTTCTAATTGCTTTCCAAAATTTCTGAGTGTCAACATAGAACAAAAAGAGTGCAGTGTTAAATTTTGGAATTTTTCGGTGTTCGTTTGGACATTTTTAGACATTAACTAGGTTTTCTAGGCATTTTATGTGCATAATTCAAATTTGAACTACATGCACATGCTCCATTGCATATATATTGGTTGAAAAATCAAATCGGTGTCCTTGGTTGCATGCATAGGTCCCATGCAAGAAATGGGAATGAATGGCAAACACCCTCCCACCGTCAACCGACCGCAAACTTTGCGATGCCTGGTATTTAAATTCTAGTAAATCCAAAACTCGTCTAAAATTCATGAAACTTGGCATGCTATCATGGAGTGGCGTCAACATGCCGTGGTAAAATTTTTGACCCATTTGGGGCAGGTTTGGGTATAAGCTTCTCACAAACCAGAGCTTCTTAGAACAATAATGATTGTTTCAGTAGGGAACGTGCCACCTTTGAGGATGAAATGATATCTGTTGCCTATTGTTCCTTTCAAAAAATTTCTAGTGTCAACATAGAATAAAAGGAGTGGAGTGTTAAATTTTGCAATTTTTTAGGGTTCGTTTGGACATTTTGAGACATTAACTTGGTTCTTAGGCATTTTGTTTGCATAATTAAAATTTAAACTACATGCACATGCTCCGGTGCATATAAATTGTATGAAAAATCAAATATGTGTCCTTGGTTGCATGCTTAGGTCCCATGCAAGAAATGGGAATGAATGTCAAACACCATATCACCGTCACTCGGCAACAAACATTGATATACCTCATTTTTAAATTCTAGTAAATCCAAAACTCGTTTGAAACTCATGAAATTTGGCATGCTATCATGGAGCGGTATCAACATTCTATGGGAAAGTTTTTGTCCCATTTGGGGCAGGTTTGGTCATAAGCTTCTCACAAACCAGAGTTTCTCACAACAAGCCAGATGGTTTCAGTAGGGAACGTGCCACCTTTGGGAACGAAACGACATCCGTTGCCTCTTATTTCTTTCAAAAAAATTCTAGTGTCAACATAGAACAGAAGGAGTGCAGTGTTCAATTTTGGAATATTTCGGGGTTCGTTTGGACATTTTTTAGATATTAACTGGGTTTTCTAGGAATTTTATGTGCATAATTCAAATTTAAACTACATGCACATGCTCTAGTGTATATAAATTGGTTGAAAAATCAAATCTCTGTCCTGGGCTTAGGTCCCATGCAAAAAATGGGAATTAATGTCAAAGACCCTGCCACCGTCACTCGACATCAAACATTGAGATACCTGGTTTTTAAATTGTAGTAAATCCAAAACTCGTTAGAAATTCATGAAACTTGGCATGCTATCATGGAGCAGCATCGACATGCCGTGGTAAAAAATTTGTCCCATTTGGGGCAGGTTTGGGTATAAGCTTCTCACAAACCAGAGCTTCTCACAGCAAGCCTGATGGTTTCTGCAGGGAACGTGCCACCTTTGGGGACGAAACAATATCCGTTGCTTCTAATTGCTTTCCAAAATTTCCTAGTGTGAACATGGAACAAAAAGAGTGCAGTGTTAAATATTGGAATTTTTCGGGGTTCGTTTGGACAGTTTTATACATTAACTTGGTTTTCTAGGCATTTCATGTGCATCATTCAAATTTGAACTACATGCACATGCTCCATTGCATATATATTGGTTGAAAAATCAAATCTATGTCCTTGGTTGCATGCATAGGTCCCATGCAAGAAATGGGAATGAATGTCAAACACCCTGCCACCGTCACTCGACTGCAAACATTGAGATACCTGGTATTTATATTCTAGTAAATCCAAAGCTCGTCTGAAACTCATGAAACTTGGCATGCTATCATGGAGTGGCGTCAACATGCCGTGGTAAAAAATTTGACCCATTTGGGGCACGTTTGGGTATAAGCTTCTCAAAAACCAGAGCTTCTCACAGCAAGCTTGTTGGTTTTGGTAGGAAACGTGCCACCTTTGGGGATGAAACTATATCTGTTGTGTCTTATTGCTTTCAAAAACATTCTAGTGTCAACATAGAACAATAGGAGTGATGTGTTAAATTTTGGAATTTTTTGGGGTTCGTTTGGATATTTTTGTACATTAAGTGGGTTTTCTAGGCATTTTATGTGCATAATTCATATTTGAACTACATGCACATGCTCCAGTGCACATAAATTGGTTGAAAAATCGAATATGTGTCCTTGGTTGCATGCTTAGGTCCCATGCAAGAAATGGGAATGAATGTCAAACACCCTGCCACCGTCACTCGGCCGCAAACATTGATATACCTGGTTTTTAAATTCTAGTAAATCCAAAACTCGTCTGAAATTCATGAAACTTGGCATGCTATCATGGAGCGGCATCAACATTCCATGGTAAAAATTTTGTCCCATTTCGGGTAGGTTTGGGCATAGGCTTCTCACAACAAGACTGATGGTTTCGGTAGGGAATGTGCCACCTTTGGGGATGAAATGATATCTGTTGCCTCTTATTGCTTTCAAAAAATTTCTAGTGTCAAGATAGAACAACAGGAGTGTTGTGTTAAATTTTGGAAAATTTGGGGGTTCATTTGGACATTTTTAGACATTAACTGGGTTTTCTATGCATAATTCAAAATTGAACTACATGCACATGCTCCAGTGCATATAAATTGGTTTAAAAATCAAATATGTGTCCTTTGGCACATGTTTAGGTCCCATGCAAGAAATGGGAATGAATTTCAAACACCAGGCCACTGTTGATTGCCGGCAAAATGTTTGAGATACTTTGTTTTTAAATTCTAGTAAATCCAAAACTCGTCTGAAATTCATGAAACTTGGCATGCTATCATGGACATGTTGTGGTATTTTTCGTGTCCATTTTGAGAGAAGCCGCACTTGAGTAACAGCCAACATAGGCATTTGGAAACAAATAGCTGCCACTGTAACATCTGAAACGTTTTGTATAATCTAAATTGTGTGTGTTCTGTTAACCATTCACATGACGCCACGCCTCACTCTTTTAATGGCTAGGAGTTGTTGTGCGGACATCTGCTTGACTAAAAGGGAGGCGTGCCAGCTGTACTCCAATGTGCAGGCTCACTGGGAAGCATGCCTGCTGTACACCATGCAGGCTCACCGGGAAGCGAGCCCTTTGACTTCTGTGGCCGCCCGCCTTTCTCGCATCCTCTCCATTAATGGCACCCAAGCCGCAGTTTAGTACGATTTTCATAAATAAAACACTCATCACAAATGTTTTAGTTAGAACACCCGTATGCATACCGACGGCTTCCCCAAGAAGCAAAGGGAAAATGTGTCAAGCAGGATTTGTGCAGCTCTCGTTCGCAAACGTTTTAGTTAGAATACCCGCACGTAAACCGACAGCTTCCCCAGGAAGCCAAGAGAAAATGTGCCGAGAAAGATTTGTGCATCCCTTCAACGCAAATAGTTGTTTTTGATGACCAGTGTGCAACCACGCACAAACAATTTGGTAAGATTTGCATTTGTTATATTGGGTATGTTACCATTTGTCAAACTGGAAAGATTGACATTTGTTGATCTAGTAACATTGCCATTTGTCAATCCATGTAACACTGCGATTTGTCAAAATATGCAACTAAAAATCACTAGCACTATCTAATTTTTGCAACTAAATTTCAGTAATTAAGCATAGATTTCATTCATAGATTTAAGCAGGCGTTCTTATTTTATACAAATAGTTCAACTCGACTGCTGAACTGGCCAAAATTTTCCCCAATTGTTGCCAACCACGTACTGAAATAGCTAGATCAACCATACATACTAGCTAATTTTAAGTATGTTGTACAGTTCCACCACATCTATAGTCAAATGAACTGAACAAAATAGCTCCTAAATACTACTACTACTATGGAGGGGCTTTGTACTACTTCCGGCAGCCTCTCCTCTACCTAGCGCTCTTAGTAAGAAGCAGAGGAGCAGGAGGATCCTACCGACGAGCTGGACAACTACAATACGGTGCCTGCCGCTGCTGCACGTTCAGCGACGCTCACCAGCTCGAACGCCCTCTACCGCTCTAGACAACCCCTCTCGAAGCGGCCGGATTGCTCGTAGATCTACAGATTCCTCGCATCTGCATCGACGTGTGCTGCGGCCACGGCTGTGGTAAGGCTCTTTGCGTGCTCGATGAGGCGCTCCTCCTCGTCCCGTAGGAACTCAATGTAGCGCGCAAGGTCGCTGACGCACATGTGGGCCTCCACCTCCACGTCGCTCCTTCGGGCAGCGGTAGAGGAGCGGGTGATGATCTCGCGGTCGATGGTGCTGGCGGCCACGGTGGCCGATGATGGGGTGACTGCCACGACCACCACCTCCTGCCTTCAGGCAGCGGTGGCGTAGCGTGTGATGGCCATGGTGGCCGGCAGTGGGGTGGCGGCCATGACAGCCACCTCCCTCCTTTGGGCCACGGCGGCGGAGCAGGCAATGGCCCTGGCTTTCGACGGTCGTGTGGCGGCAACGGCGGCTGGCAACAACTGTTGACGGGCAGCAGCGGCGTAGCGTGTGGTGGATGTTCCACGCACACCCAATAGGGACGCCACGCGCACTACACTACGTCGGGGACTGTGCCGCCGTGGTGTAGCCTCCCAGCTGGAGCTGTCCTTTGATGACGACGGAGTGGCTTAGCGACGACGACAGACCGGTGCCATTGGTGATTGTGGGAGAAGCAAACGAGATAAGCTCCAGGGAGGGAGGGGAAAATGCGATGCAGGACTCGTCGGCCGTGAGGGTTTATATAGTAGGCTGGTAATCATTGGGATTTTCAGGTATTTCACCGAGTCGGACGGGAATCTTGGGTGGGAACCTGCGCGGTTGCACGGGAACGGGCTGACCACCGTTTGGTCAAAAGAACGCCCCCGCGCACTGAAGGAAATATGCCTAGAGGCAATAATAAAGTTATTATTTATTTCCTTATTTCATGATAAATGTTTATTATTCATGCTAGAATTGTATTAACCGGAAACATAATACATGTGTGAATACATAGACAAACAGAGTGTCACTAGTATGCCTCTACTTGACTAGCTCATTAATCGAAGATGGTTATGTTTCCTAACCATAAACAAAAGAGTTGTTATTTGATTAACGGGATCACATCATTAGGAGAATGATGTGATTGACATGACCCATTCCATTAGCTTAGCACCCGATCGTTTAGTATGTTGCTATTGCTTTCTTCATGACTTATACATGTTCCTATGACTATGAGATTATGCAACTCCCGTTTGCCGGAGGAACACTTTGTGTGCTACCAAACGTCACAACGTAACTGGGTGATTATAAAGGAGCTCTACAGGTGTCTCCAAAGGTACATGTTGGGTTGGTGTATTTCGAGATTAGGATTTGTCACTCCGATTGTCGGAGAGGTATCTCTGGGCCCTCTCAGTAATGCACATCACATAAGCCTTGCAAGCATTGCAACTAATGAGTTAGTTGCGAGATGATGTATTACGAAACGAGTAAAGAGACTTGCCGGTAACGAGATTGAACTAGGTATTGAGATACCGACGATCGAATCTCGGGCAAGTAACATACCGATGACAAAGGGAACAACATATGTCGTTATGCGGTCTGACCGATAAAGATCTTCGTAGAATATGTGGGAGCCAATATGAGCATCCAGGTTCCGCTATTGGTTATTGACCGGAGACGTGTCTCGGTCATGTCTACATTGTTCTCGAACCCGTAGGGTCTGCACACTTAAGGTTTCGATGATAGTTATATTATGAGTTTATGAGTTTTAATGTACTTAAGGAGTTCGGAGTCCCAGATGAGATCGGGGACATGACGAGGAGTCTCGAAATGGTCGATACGTAAAGATCGATATATTGGACGACTATATTCGGACATCGGAAAGGTTCCGAGTGATTCGGGTATTTTCGGAGGTACCGGGGAGTTACGGGAATACGAGGAAGAAGCAATGGGCCTTAATGGGCCTTAGTGGGAAGGACTGGGAGGTGGCGCGCGCCCCTCCCAAGCCCAGTCCGAATTGGACAAGGGGTTTGGGGCGCGGCCCCTCTCTCCCTTCCTTCCCCTCTTCCCCCCTTTCCCCCCTTCTCCTAGTTGGACTAGGAAAGGTGGAAACCTACTCCAACTAGGAGTAGGAATCCTACTCCTCCTTGGCGCGCCCACAAGGGCTGGCCGGCCTCCCCCTTGCTCCTTTATATACGGGGGCAGGGGGCACCCCATAGACACACAAGTTGATCCACGTGATCATATTCTTAGCAGTGTGCAGTGCCCCCTTCCACCATAATCCTCGATAATATTGTAGCGGTGCTTAGGCGAAACCCTGCGACGATAGTACATCAAGATCGTCACAACGTTGTCGTGCTGACGGAACTCTTCCCCGACACTTTGCTGGATCAGAGTCCGGGGATCGTCATCGAGCTGAACGTGTGCTAGAACTCGGACGTGCCGTAGTTTCGGTGCTTGATCGGTCGGGCCGTGAAGACGTACGACTACATCAACCGCGTTGTGCTAACGCTTCCGCTGTCGATCTACAAGGGTACGTAGATCACACTCTCCCCTCCCGTTGCTATGCATCACCATGATGTTGCGTGTGCGTAGGATTTTTTTTGAAATTACTACGTTCCCCAACAGTGGTATCAAAGCCTAGGTTTTATGTGTTGATGTTATATGCATGAGTAGAACACAAGTGAGTTTTGGGCGATATAAGTCATACTGCTTACCAGCATGTCATACTTTGGTTCGGCGGTATTGTTGGACGAAGCGGCCCGGACCGACATTACGCGTACGCTTACGCGAGACCGGTTCTCCCGACATGCTTTGCACAAAGGTGGCTAGCGGGTGACAGTTTCTCCAACTTTAGTTGAACCGAGTGTGGCTACGCCCGGTCCTTGCGAAGGTTAAAACATCACCAACTTGACAAACTATCGTTGTGGTTTTGATGCGTAGGTAAGATTGGCTCTTGCTTAAGCCCGTAGCAGCCACGTAAAACTTGCAACAACAAAGTAGAGGACGTCTAACTTGTTTTTGCAGGGCATGTTGTGATGTGATATGGTCAAGACATGATGCTAAATTTTATTGTATGAGATGATCATGTTTTGTAACCGAGTTATCGGCAACTGGCAGGAGCCATATGGTTGTCGCTTTATTGTATGCAATGCAATCGCGCTGTAATGATTTACTTTATCATTAAGCGGTAGCGATAGTCGTGGAAGCATAAGATTGGCGAGACGACAATGATGCTACGATGGAGATCAAGGTGTCGCGCCGGTGGCGATGGTGATCATGATGGTGCTTCGAAGATGGAGATCACAAGCACAAGATGATGGTGGCCATATCATATCACTTATATTGATTGCATGTGATGTTTATCTTTTATGCACCTTATCTTGCTTTGATTGACGGTACCATTATAAGATGATCTCTCACTAATTATCAAGAAGTGGTCTCCCTGAGTATGCACCGTTGCGAAAGTTCTTCGTGCTGAGACACCACGTGATGATCGGGTGTGATAGGCTCTACGTTCAAATACAACGGGTGCAAAACAGTTGCACACGCAGAATACTCATGTTATACTTGACGAGCCAAGCATATACAGATATGGCCTCGGAACACGGAGACCGAAAGGTCGAGCGTGAATCATATAGCAGATATGATCAATATAGCGATGTTCACCAATGAAACTACTCCATCTCACGTGATGATTAGACATGGTTTAGTTGATTTGGATCACGTAGTCACTTAGAGGATTAGAGGGATGTCTATCTAAGTGGGAGTTCTTAAGTAATATGACTAAATTGAACTTAAATTTATCATGAACTTAGTCCTGGTAGTATTTTGCAAATTATGTTATAGATCAATAGCTCGCGTTGTTGCTTCCCTGTGTTTATTTTGATATGTTCCTAGAGAAAATTGTGTTGAAAGATGTTAGTAGCAATGATGCGGATTGGATCCGTGATCTGAGGTTTATCCTCATTGCTGCACAGAAGAATTATGTCCTTGATGCACCGCTAGGTGACAGACCTATTGCAGGAGCAGATGCAGACGTTATGAACGTTTGGCTAGCTCAATATGATGGCTACTTGATAGTTTAATGCACCATGCTTAACAACTTAGAATCGGGACTTCAAAGACGTTTTGAACGTCATGGAACATATGAGATGTTCCAGGAGTTGAAGTTAATATTTCAAGCAAATACCCGAGTTGAGAGATATGAAGTTTCCAACAAGTTCTATAGCTAAAAGATGGAGGAGAATCGCTCAACTAGTGAGCATGTGCTCAGATTGTCTAGGTACTACAATTGCTTGAATCAAGTGGGAGTTAATTTTCCAGATAAAATAGTGATTAATAGAATTCTCTAGTCACCATCACCAAGTTAGTAGAACTTCGTGATGAACTATGATATGCAAGGGATAACGGAAACGATTCCCAAGCTCTTCGTAATGTTGAAATTGACGAAGGTAGAAATCGAGAAAAACATCAAGTGTTGATGGTAAACAAGACCACTAGTTTCAAGAAAAGGGCAGAGGGAAGAAGGGGAACTTCAAGAAGAACAGCAAGCAAGTTGCTGCTCAAGTGAAGAATCCCAAGTCTGGTCCTAAGCCTGAGACTAAGTGCTTATACTGCAAAGGGACTGGTCACTGGAAGTGGAACTACCCCAAGTGATTGGCGGATAAGAAGGATGGCAAAGTGAACATAAGTATATTTGATATACATGTTATTGATGTGTACTTTACTAGTGTTTATAGCAACCCCTCAGTATTTGATACTAGTTCAGTTGCTAAGATTAGTAGCTCGAAACGGGAGTTGCAGAATAAACAGAGACTAGTTAAGGGTGAAGTGACGATGTGTGTTGGAAGTGGTTCCAAGATTGATATGATCATCATCGCACACTCCCTGTAATTTCGGGATTAGTGTTGAACCTAAATAAGTGTTATTTGGTGTTTGCGTTGAGCATGAATATGATTTGATCATGTTTATTGTAATACAGTTATTCATTTAAGTAAGAGAATAAATTGTTGTTCTGCTTACATGAATAAAACCTTATATGGTTACACACCCAATGAAAATGGTTCATTGGATCTCGATCATAGTGATACACATATTCATAATATTGAAACCAAAAAGATGCAAAGTTAATAATGATAGTGCAACTTATTTGTGGCACTGTCGTTTAGGTCATATTGGTGTAAAGCGCATGAAGAAACTCCATGCTGATGGGATTTTGGAATCACTCGATTATGAATCACTTGGTGCTTGCGAACCATGCCTTATGGGCAAGATGACTAAAGACTCCGTTCTCCGGAACAATGGAGCGAGCAACATATTTGTTGGAAATCATACATACTGATGTATGTGGTCCGATGAATATTAAAGCTCGCGACAAGTATCATTATTTTCTGACCTTCGCAGATGATTTAAGCAGATATGAGTATATCTACTTGATGAAACATAAGTCTAAAAAGTTCAAAGTATTTCAGAGTGAAGTAGAAAATCATCATGACAAGAAAATCAAGTTTCTACGATCTGATCGCAGAGACGAATATTTGAGTTACGAGTTTGGTCTTCAATTAAAACAATGTGGAATAGTTTCACAAACTCATGCCACCTAGAACACCACAGCATAATGGTGTGTCCGAACATCATAATCGTACTTTATTGGATATAGTACAATCTATGATGTTTCTTACCGATTTACCAATATCGTTTTGGGATCATGCATTAGAGACAGCTACATTCACGTTAAAAAAATGGGGCACCATCTAAGTCCGTTGAGATGACACAATCTGAACTGTGGTTTGGCAAGAAACCAAAGTTGTCATTTCTTAAAGTATGGGATTGTGATGCTTATATGAAAAAGTTTCATCTTGATAAGCTCAAACCCAAATCGGAGAAATATGTCTTCATAGGATACCCAAAGGAGACTGTTGGGTACACCTTCTATCACAGATCCGAAGGCAAGACATTCGTTGCTAAGAATGGATCCTTTCTAGAGAAGGAGTTTCTCTCGAAAGAAGTGAGTGGGAGGAAAGTAGAAAACTTGATAAGGTAATTGTACCTTCTCCCTTATTGGAAAGTAGTTCATCACAGAAATCTGTTCTTGTGACTACTACACCAATTAGTGAGGAAGCTAATGATGATGATCATGTAACTTCAGATCAAGTTACTACCGAATCTCGTAGGTAAACCAGAGTGAGATCCGCACCAGAGTAGTACAGTAATCCTGTTCTGGAAGTCATGTTACTAGACCATGATGAACTTGCGAACTATGAGGAAGCGATGATGAGCCCAGATTCCGCGAAATGGTTTGAGGCCATGAAATCTGAGATATGATCCATGTATGAGAACAAAGTATGGACTTTGATGGATTTGCCCGATGATCGGCAAGCCATAGAAAATAAATGGATCTTCAAGAGGAAGACGGACGCTGATAGTAGTGTTACTATCTACAAAGCTAGACTTGTCGAAAAAGGTTTTTGACAAAGTTCAAGGTCTTGACTACGATGAAATTTTCTCACTCGTAGCGATGCTTAAGTCTGTCACAATCATGTTAGCAATTGCCGCATTTTTATGAAATCTGGCAAATGGATAAACAAAACTACATTCCTTAATGGATTTAAAGAAGAGTTGTATATGATGCAACCAGAAGGTTTTGTGAATCCTAAAGGTGCTAACAAAATATGCAAGCTCCAGCGATCCATCTATGGACTGGTGCAAGCATCTCGGAGTTGGAATATACGTTTTGATAAGTTGATCAAAGCATATAGTTTTATACAGACTTGCGGTGATGCCTGTATTTACAAGAAAGTGAGTGTGAGAACTACAGCATTTCTGATAAGTATATGTGAATGACATATTGTTGATCGGAAATAATGTAGAATTATTCTGCAAAGCATAAAGGAGTGTTTTGAAAGAAGTTTTTCAAAGAAAGACCTTGGTGAAGCTGCTTACATATTGAGCATCAAGATCTATAGAGATAGATCAAGACGCTTGATAAGTTTTTTCAATGAGTACATACCTTGACAAGATTTTAAAGTAGTTCAAAATGGAACAGTCAAAGAAAGAGTTCTTGCCTGTGTAACAAGGTGTGAAATTTAGTAAGACTCAAAGCCCGACCACGACAGAAGATAGAAGGAGAATGAAATTCATTCCCTATGCCTCAATCATAGGTTCTATAAAGTATGCCATGCTGTGTACCTATTGTATACCCTACACTGTTTTTGGCAAGAGAGTACAATAGTGATCTAGGAATAGATCACTGGACAGCGGTCAAAATTATCCTTAGTGGAATAAGGAAATATTTGTCAATTATGGTGGTGACAAAAGGTTTGTCGTAAAGAGTTACGTCGATGCAAGCTTTGACACAGATCTGGATGACTCTAAGTCTCGATCTAGATACATATTGAAAGTGGGAGCAATTAGCTAGAGTAGCTCCATGCAGAGCATTGTTGACATAGATATTTGCAAAATACTTACGGATCTGAATATGACAGACCCATTGACTAAAATTATCTCACAAGCAAAACATGATCACACCTTAGTACTCTTTGGGTGTTAATCACATAGTGATGTGAACTAGATTACTGACTCTAGTAAACATTTTGGGAGTGGGTCACATATCAATGTGAACTATGGGTGTTAATCACATAAAGATGTGAACTATTGATGTTAGATCACATGGCGATGTGAATTAGATTATTGACTCTAGTGCAAGTGGGAGACTGAAGGAAATATGCCCTAGAGGCAATAATAAAGTTATTATTTATTTCCTTATTTCATGATAAATGTTTATTATTCATGCTAGAATTGTATTAACCGGAAACATAATACATGTGTGAATACATAGACAAACAGAGTGTCATTAGTATGCCTCTACTTGACTAGCTCGTTAATCGAAGATGGTTATGTTTCCTAACCATAAACAAAAGAGTTGTTATTTGATTAACGGGATCACATCATTAGGAGAATGATGTGATTGACATGACCCATTCCATTAGCTTAGCACCCAATCGTTCAGTATGTTGCTATTGCTTTCTTCATGACTTATACATGTTCCTATGACTATGAGATTATGCAACTCCCGTTTGCCGGAGGAACACTTTGTGTGCTACCAAATGTCACAACGTAACTGGGTGATTATAAAGGAGCTCTACAGGTGTCTCCAAAGGTACATGTTGGGTTGGCGTATTTCGATATTAGGATTTGTCACTCTGATTGTCGGAGAGGTATCTCTGGGCCCTCTCGGTAATGCACATCACATAAGCATTGCAAGCATTGCAACTAGTTGAGAGATGATGTATTACGAAACGAGTAAAGAGACTTGTCGGTAACGAGATTGAACTAGGTATTGAGATACCAACGATCGAATCTCGGGCAAGTAACATACCGATGACAAAGGGAACAACGTATGTTGTTATGCGGTCTGACCGATAAAGATCTTCGTAGAATATGTGGGAGCCAATATGAGCATCCAGGTTCCGCTATTGGTTATTGACCGGAGACGTGTCTCGGTCATGTCTACATTGTTCTCGAACCCGTAGGGTCCGCACGCTTAAGGTTTCGATGACAGTTATATTATGAGTTTATGAGTTTTGATGTACCGAAGGAGTTTGGAGTCCCGGATGAGATCGGGGACATGACGAGGAGTCTCAAAATGGTCGAGACGTAAAGATCGATATATTGGACGACTATATTCGGACATCGGAAAGGTTCCGAGTGATTCGGGTATTTTCGGAGGTACCGGGGAGTTACGGGAATACGAGGAAGAAGCAATGGGCCTTAATGGGCCTTAGTGGGAAGGACTGGGAGGTGGCGCGCGCCCCTCCCAAGCCCAGTCCGAATTGGACAAGGGGTTTGGGGCGCGGCCCCTCTCTCCCTTCCTTCCCCTCTTCCCCCCTTTCCCCCTTCTCCTAGTTGGACTAGGAAAGGTGGAAACCTACTCCATCTAGGAGTAGGAATCCTACTCCTCCTTGGCGCGCCCACAAGGGCCGGCCGGCCTCCTCCTTGCTCCTTTATATACGGGGGCAGGGGGCACCCCATAGAAACACAAGTTGATCCACGTGATCATATTCTTAGCCGTGTGTGGTGCCCCCTTCCACCATAATCCTCGATAATATTGTAGCGGTGCTTAGGCGAAGCCCTGCGACGATAGTACATCAAGATCGTCACCACGCCGTTGTGCTGACGGAACTCTTCCCCGACACTTTGCTGGATCGGAGTCCGGGGATCGTCATCGAGCTGAACGTGTGCTAGAACTCGGAGGTGCCGTTGTTTCGGTGCTTGATCGGTCGGGCCGTGAAGACGTACGACTACATCAACCGCGTTGTGCTAACGCTTCCGCTTTCGATCTACAAGGGTACGTAGATCACACTCTCCCCTCCCGTTGCTATGCATCACCATGATCTTGCGTGTGCGTAGGAATTTTTTTGAAATTACTACGTTCCCCAACACGCACTGCTCAAGCTTGGGCTCGAAGCCGTCTGCGGCAGTGGGGTGACAAGAAGTATGAGAGAAGGACGAAGGGACACGTGCACATACGGTTAATAAAAAAATGTTTGTGATTTAATTACCTACTATACCCCCATCCTGGTTTATAAGTAGCATCTAACTAATAAAACTCGAATGCATGTCTCCAAAGATTATATCGTTGGATTCGTATTTGAACAAGTTCCGAGTTATACAATTTTTGTAACATGCATTAACTTGTTGGTTAAATTTAAGGTTATATACCAGCAAGCGTTTGCTCGCAACACACACAACTTATTCCATCACAAACAGTCAAATGGATCAACTGTATGCAATGTATCGCACATGCAACTCTAATCTGATTCATGCTTGATGTCTCCGACATCACTCGCACAGTTTGTCTTCTTTGCCATGTATCACTGTGCGGCCTCTGCTCGCGTCCCTCGGCAAGCACTGCTCGCTGTTAGGCACCGCACCGTGTTGTGCTCGCCGTTAGGCGCAGCGGCGCACTCTGCTCATGTCCGTCGGCGCGCTCAGCTTGTGGACAGATTTTCCTTGCATGTTCAACTACTATATGCACATATATGGTTGCTCACCGTTGAGGCGACCGCGGAGCGCTTTGCTCGCGTCCCTCCATGTGCGCTCTGCCAGCGGTTGGGCGTGCGCACGATCACGTTGAGGGCCCCATATGCATGCGGTTGTGCCGCGCTCGTTGTCACGCGATCTAGTTACGTGTGGCACGATGGAGTTATCTGCTGCAAATTAGAGCTGACATCAGGGCCTGCCGATATTCCAGGTCGTCTGGCTTCGACTTTAATTCCAGCAGCCATTATAACCTTAGTCTCTTCAACCCTTCGATCGTGCCCCGCAACACAACAAGCACACCCACGATGACACATAGAGAGGGGATGTCTAGCGGCGCTCCAATGGAGTTCGACGAGTATAAAGTGGAGACCCACGCGAGGGAGACGAATCTTTCAATGGTGTACACCATCGACCCAGCCATGGTGGATGACTACTTCAGCACCGTTGAGCATTTGCTTGGTCGACACAAGTACAAGGTGGTCAGCATCGACCTCCAGTACATTGCCAGTCGTCCCAACATAGATCAGAAGGATGTCATCGCCCAGTTGTGCGTGCGCTATCATGTCCTCATCTACCACTACTGCATGGTCATAGAGCCTTGTGACTGTTTCACCTGGTTTGTCAACAACACCGACTACAAGTTCGCCATGGTGGAAACCACCGACGATGTAAAAGCGCTTAGGGTTATGGGCTTGGCCTGCCAGAACCTTGTCTAAATCCGTGAGCACTATAGGGTCTGGGGTAGCACAAAGAAGGACTCCCTTGTTGAACTCGCCTCGACCATCATCGACCCATACTATGAAGAGATGAAGCAGGATGCCAACAAAACATGTCCCGTATCCTGGCACGGGGCCTGTATGCGGCAACTGGATGAAGCTCATCTCAGGTTCGTGGCTAAGAGCGTCTACCACATGCTACATGATGCACACGCGGATCGTTGACATGAGGAAGTTCCTTGTTAAGGAGATCGACGAGGACGGATCGAGCCACAACCAGAGAAGGCGTCACAAGAAGTAGATGATGATCAGATGATCGTTTATCCTAGTTAATCATGCATGTAATATATAGTTTACTTTGGTGTGTGGAAATGTCATGTGTGTAGTAGCCACCTATGTAATTATCCATGTAATAGTTTACTTTGGTGTGTGCAACTGCCATTGTTGCAGTAGCCACCTATGTAAGTGGATGTTTAATTTGGTTATGCAACCTTGTCCTTATAAGTGTATATGTGTGTGTATAGGGATTGACTATTCGTCACCCTGGGCGAGGATAATTATTCTTCACCCCCCTCTATTTTACCATCAATGCACCGTAATTTTACGTCCCATAAATTTTGTCTTATTTCCGATGTAAAAAAAGACTGTAAGAAAATATATAATCATCGTAAAAAATATTTTATATTATGTAAAATTACAAACGTAAAAACATAGTGTAAAATACACATAAACTGCAATTTTTTTTTGTCTTATGACCTATATTTTTATTTTCTTATGCCAAATTTTACGATAATCTTACGATCTTCACCCGAGGTAATCTTACAATCACTTCATACTTAAATTACATTTGGAATTGAAATAGTTACATTCATATTGATTCACTATGTAAAATTTGCCTTAAAAAAATAAAAATATAGGTCATAAGACAAGAAAATTTACAGTTTATATAGATTTTACACTGTGTTTTTACGTTTGTAATTTTACATAACGTAAAATATTTTTTATGGCGATTATATTTTTTTACGATCTCTTTTTATGTCGGAAATAAGACAAAACTTACGAAATGTAAAATTACGATGAGTATACATATATATATATAGGGTCGCGCTATTCGTCACCCTGGGTGAGGAATAGTTATTCTTCACCCCCCCTCTATTTTACCATCAATGTACTGTAATTTTACGTTTCGTAAGTTTTGACTTATTTCCGACGCAAAAAGAGACCATAAGAAAATATATAATCGCCGTAAAAAATATTTTATGTTATGTAAAATTACGAACGTCAAAACATAGTCTAAAATACTCATAGACTGCAAATTTTCTTGTCTTATGACCTATATTTTTATTTTCTTATGTCAAATTTTACGTAGTGAATCAATAGAAATGTAACTATTTGAATTCCAAACGTAATTTAATTCTGAAATGATTGTAAGATTACCTCGGGTGAAGAATAACTTATTTTGCACCCTGGATGATGAATAATGACACTATATATATATATGTGTGTGTGTGTGTGTGTGTGTGTGTGTGTGTGTGTGTGTGTTCTGTGCCTACGCGCATAATAAGCAATTCTACGTGCTGCCACTAGCACGCACCGATTAGCACCACCATTATGCTAACTAAATCAATGGTAAGCAACCTAATCGAGCACTCACCATCCAAAGTCTCCTCGTAATATCACAAGCAAATAATAGTAAACAAATGTAGTTGTTATTACTACTGCCGATTGCGCCCTTTTCATAGTAAATGTTTATATTTTGATGGTAACGCCACGAAGACCAATGGTAACCAATCTGAGTGAGCACGTACCATGCAAAGTCTGTAATATCACATGCTAATAATAGTAAACAAGTATAGTTCATATTTTGTGTCCCAATTAACACTACTAGGAAAAGGGCTATAGATAATATAGACACTAATGACGCACCAAACATGTGGTGCGTCACTACTATATAGCAGTGGCACACCATGTGCTGGTGCGCCATTAGTGTCTATCACACTAATGACGCACCACACCAAAGATGCGTCACTACTAACATATTTATTTTTTTGTTGTTTTTCCAAAAATACTAATGGCGCACCCGGCCAGAGTGCGCCATTACTAGTTTTAACTAGTAATGGCGCACCACTCACCCCGTACGCCATTACTAACAATTTTTTTCCAAAACTAGTAATGGTGCATCTTGTTACAATGCGCCATTACTATTCTTCCCCCCTCTATCCCTTTTCCCCTCGCGCCCCCCGCGCCAGATCCCCCTCCATCTCGATCCCCTTCGCCGCCGCCGACCCCCCGCACCCTCCCCCGCTCCACTGCCACCGACGACCCCCCGCACCCTCCCCCACTCCAAACTAGGTTAGGCTAGGTCGCGTCGCGCCCCTCAACCCCATTCGCCGTAGCCGCCCGGCCCACACCACCCCACCGACAGCTGCACCTTGTTCCACCGCCGCGACGAGGAAGTCGGAGCCCGGAGGTGGAGACTTCGGTGGGGCTACTCACAGTCCATCGACGACTGACAACGAACGCCGACGTGACGCGACGAGGCTGGCCCATGACCACGACCACGACCGGCCTCCTCCTTCTTTCTACGGTCTGCATCTCCGATGCGATGCCAACCACCGCCTCGTCAACGAATGTAAATGCTCCCTCCCTCCTCTACTCCTCTCCTCTATATAGTGTAATAATTTTTATCAATAAAAAAATAATTAAAAAAAGTTATTAATGGTGCACCGGGAGAGGGTGCGCCATTGTTATCAATAAAAAAAAGTTACTTATGGCGCACCCCGTGGTGGTGCGCCATTGCTATGGATGTACTTATGGCGCACCCCCTGGAGGTGCGCCATTGCTATCCATCCCTTTCCCCCTCGCCCCCGCGCCGATCAAATCCCTAGCCCCCGAGCATCCACTGCCGCCGCCCTTTCCCCCTCGCCGCCGCCCTTTCCCCCTCGCCGCCGACGACCCCTTTCCAGCGCGCCCGCCCCCACCTCCAGCGCTCCTCCACCCATCACCACCTCAGCTCTTCCACCCCTCACCACCGCAAGCCGCCGCCACCCCCGAGCATCCACCGCCGCCGCAGCTCCCAAGCATCCACCACCACCGCCGCCGCCCCCCTCCCCGTCCTCCCAACCATCTGAAGGAAATATGCCCTAGAGGCAATAATAAAGTTATTATTTATTTCCTTATTTCATGATGAATGTTTATTATTCATGCTAGAATTGTATTAACCGGAAACATAATACATGTGTGAATACATAGACAACCAGAGTGTCACTAGTATGCCTCTACTTGACTAGCTCGTTAATCAAAGATGGTTATGTTTCCTGACCATGAACAATGAGTTGTTATTTGAGTAACGAGATCACATCATTAGTTGAATGATCTGATTGACATGACCCATTCCATTAGCTTAGCACCTGATCGTTTAGTATGTTGCTATTGCTTTCTTCATGACTTATACATGTTCCTATGACTATGAGATTATGCAACTCCCGTTTGCCGGAGGAACACTTTGGGTGCTACCAAACGTCACAGCGTAACTGGGTGATTATAAAGGAGCATTACAGGTGTCTCCAAAAGTAGATGTTGGGTTGGCGTATTTCGAGATTAGGATTTGTCACTCCGATTGTCGGAGAGGTATCTCTGGGCCCTCTCGGTAATGCACATCACATAAGCCTTGCAAGCACTGCAACTAATATGTTAGTTGTGAGATGATGTATTACGGAACGAGTAAAGAGACTTGCCAGTAACGAGATTGAACTAGGTATTGGATACCGACGATCGAATCTCGGGCAAGTAACATACCGATGACAAAGGGAACAGCGTATGTTGTTATGCGGTCTGACCGATAAAGATCTTCGTAGAATATGTAGGAGCCAATATGGGCATCCAGGTCCCGCTATTGGTTATTGACCGGAGACGTGTCTCGGTCATGTCTACATTGTTCTCGAACCCGTAGGGTCCGCACGCTTAAGGTTACGATGACAGTTATATTATGAGTTTACATGTTTTGATGAACCGAAGGAGTTCGGAGTCCCGGATGAGATCGGGGACATGACGAGGAGTCTCGAAATGGTCGAGACGTAAAGATTCATATATTGGATGATATGGTTAGGCCAAGGGGTCAAGCCCATGAGGCTTTAGATCGGTGCAAAAAGGAGTTTTGCGGAGGCCAGGGGGCCAAACGCCGGAGACCCTGGCGTCTGGCCCTGGGCCAGACGCCGAGGCCCATGGCGTCTGGGCCAGACGCCAAGGATTGTGGCGTTTGGTCCTGGAGTCCGAGTGGGACTCTTGCCTTTCGGGCAAAACCGACTTTGAGGAGGCTTTTGCTCCAAGTTTCGACCCCGGGGCTCAACATATAAATAGAGGGGCAGGGCTAGCACAAAAGGGACAACAAGTTGATCCACGTGATCTATTCCTTAGCCGTGTGCGGTGCCCCCTGCCACCATATACCTCGATAATACTGTAGCAGAGTTTAGGCGAAGCCCTGCTGCTGTAGTTCATCAAGATCGTCACCACGCCGTCGTGCTGACGGAACTCTTCCCCGACACTTTGCTGGATCGGAGTCCGGGGATCGTCATCGAGCTGAACGTGTGCTCGAACTCGGAGGTGCCGTAGTTTCGGTGCTTGATCGGTTGGATCGTGAAGACGTACGACTACTTCCTCTACGTCGTGTCATCGCTTCCGCAGTCGGTCTGCGTTGGGTACGTAGACAACACTCTCCCCTCGTTGCTATGCATCACATGATCTTGCGTGTGCGTAGGAATTATTTTGAAATTACTACAAAACCCAACAGTGGCATCCGAGCCTAGGTTATTTATGTTGATGTTATATGCACGAGTAGAACACAAGTGAGTTGTGGACGATACAAGTCATACTGCCTACCAGCATGTCATACTTTGGTTCGGCGGTATTGTTGGACGAGACGACCCGGACCAACCTTACGCGTACGCTTACGCGAGACCGGTTCCCTCGACGTGCTTTGCACATAGATGGCTTGCGGGCGACTGTCTCTCCAACTTTAGTTGAACCGAGTATGGCTACGCCCGGTCCTTGAGAAGGTTAAAACGGAGTCTATTTGACAAACTATCGTTGTGGTTTTGATGCGTAGGTGAGATTGGTTCTTACTTAAGCCCGTAGCAGCCACGTAAAACATGCAACAACAAAGTAGAGGACGTCTAACTTGTTTTTGCAGGGCATGTTGTGATGTGATATGGTCAAGGCATGATGCTGAATTTTATTGTATGAGATGATCATGTTTTGTAACCGAGTTATCGGCAACTGGCAGGAGCCATATGGTTGTCGCTTTATTGTATGCAATGCAATCGCGATGTAATGCTTTACTTTATTACTAAACGGTAGTGATAGTCGTGGAAGCATAAGATTGGCGAGACGACAACGATGCTACGATGGAGATCAAGGTGTCGCGCCGGTGACGATGGTGATCATGACGGTGCTTCGGAGATGGAGATCACAAGCACAAGATGATGATGACCATATCATATCACTTATATTGATTGCATGTGATGTTTATCTTTTTATGCATCTTATCTTGCTTTGATTGACGGTAGCATTATAAGATGATCTCTCACTAAATTATCAAGAAGTGTTCTCCCTGAGTATGCACCGTTGCCAAAGTTCGTCGTGCCCAGACACCACGTGATGATCGGGTGTGATAAGCTCTACGTCCATCTACAACGGGTGCAAGCCAGTTTTGCACACGCAGAATACTCAGGTTAAACTTGACGAGCCTAGCATATGCAGATATGGCCTCGGAACATGGAGACCGAAAGGTCGAGCGTGAATCATATAGTAGATATGATCAACATAACGATGTTCACCATTGAAAACTACTCCATCTCACGTGATGATCGGTCATGGTTTAGTTGATTTGGATCACGTAATCACTTAGAGGATTAGAGGGATGTCTATCTAAGTGGGAGTTCTTAAATAATATGATTAATTGAACTTAAATTTATCATGAACTTAGTCCTGGTAGTATTTTGCAAATTATGTTGTAGATCAATAGCTCGCGTTGTTGCTTCCCTGTGTTTATTTTGATATGTTCCTAGAGAAAATTGTGTTGAAAGATGTTAGTAGCAATGATGCGGATTGGATCCGTGATCTGAGGTTTATCCTCATTGCTGCACAGAAGAATTATGTCCTTAATGCACCGCTAGGTGACGGACCTATTGCAGGAGCAGATGAAGCGTTATGAACGTTTAGCTAGCTCAATATGATGACTACTTGATAGTTTAGTGCACCATGCTTAATGGCTTAGAATCGGGACTTCAAAGACGTTTTGAACGTCATGGACCATATGAGATGTTCCAGGAGTTGAAGTTAATATTTCAAGCAAATACCCGAGTTGAGAGATATGAAGTCTCCAACAAGTTCTATAGCTAAAAGATGGAGGAGAATCGCTCAACTAGTGAGCATGTGCCCAGATTGTCTGAGTACTACAATCGCTTGAATCAAGTGGGAGTTAATCTTCCAGATAAGATAGTGATTGACAGAATTCTCTAGGCACCATCACCAAGTTAGTAGAACTTCGTGATGAACTATGATATGCAAGGGATAACGGAAACGATTCCCAAGCTCTTCGTAATGCGGAAATTGACGAAGGTAGAAATCGAGAAAAAACATCAAGTGTTGATAGTAGACAAGACCACTGGTTTCAAAGGGCAGAGGGAAGAAGAGGAACTTCAAGAAGAACAGCAAGCAAGTTGCTGCTCAAGTGAAGAAGCCCAAGTCTGGTCCTAAGCCTGAGACTAAGTGCTTCTACTGCAAAGGGACTGGTCACTAGAAGCGGAACTACCCCAAGTGATTGGTGGATAAGAAGGATGGCAAAGTGAACATAAGTATATTTGATATACATGTTATTGATGTGTACTTCACTAGTGTTTATAGCAAACCCTCAGTATTTGATACTAGTTTGGTTGCTAAGATTAGTAACTCGAAACGGGAGTTGCAGAATAAACAGAGACTAGTTAAGGGTGAAGTGATGATGTGTGTTGGAAGTGGTTCCAAGATTGATATGATCATCATCGCACACTCCCTATAATTTCGAGATTAGTGTTGAACCTAAATAAGTGTTATTTGGTGTTTGCGTTGAGCATGAATATGATTTGATCATGTTTATTGTAATACGGTTATTCATTTAAGTAAGAGAATAAATTGTTGTTCTGTTTATATGAATAAAACCTTATATGGTTACACACCCAATGAAAATAGTTTGTTGGATCTCGATCATAATGATACACATAATCATAATATTGAAACCAAAAGATGCAAAGTTAATAATGATAGTGCAACTTATTTGTAGCACTGCCGTTTAGGTCATTTTGGTGTAAAGCGCATGAAGAAACTCCATGCTGATGGGCTTTTGGAATCACTTGATTATGAATCAGTTGATGCTTGCGAACCATGCCTCATGGGCAAGATGACTAAGACTCTGTTCTTCGGAACAATGGAGCGAGCAACAGATTTGTTGGAAATCATACACACTGATGTATGTGGTCCGATGAATATTGAGGCTCGCGACAAATATCATTATTTTTTGATCTTCACAAATGATTTGAGTAGATATGAGTATATCTACTTGATGAAACATAAGTCTGAAACATTTGAAAAGTTCAAAGAATTTCAGAGTGAAGTGAAAAATCATCATAACAAGAAAATAAAGTTTCTACGATCTGATCGTAGAGAAGAGTATTTGAGTTACGAGTTTGGCCTTCAGTTAAAAACAATGTGAAATAGTTTCACTACTCATGCCACCTGGAACACCACAATGTAATGGTGTGTCCGAACGTCATAACCGTACTTTATTGGATATAGTGCAATCCATGATGTATCTTACCGATCTACCACTATCGTTTCGGGGTTATGCATTAGAGATAGCTGCATTCACGTTAAATAGGGCACCATCAAAATCCGTTGAGACGACGCCTTATGAACTGTGGTTTGGCAAGAAACCAAAGTTGTCGTTTCTTAAAGTTTGAGGTTGCAATGCTTATGTGAAAAAGTTTCAACCTGATAAGCTCAAACCCAAATCGGAGAAGTGCGTCCTCATAGGATACCCAAAAGAAAAATGTTGGGTACACCTTCTATCACAGATCCGAAGGCAAATTCGTTGCTGAGAATGGATCCTTTCTAGAGAAGGAGTTTCTCTCGAAAGAAGTGAGTGGGAGGAAAGTAGAAAACTTGATAAGGTAATTGTACCTTCTCCTTTATTGGAAAGTAGATCATCACAGAAATTTGTTCCTGTGACTCCTACACCAATTAGTGAGGAAGCTAATGATGATGATCATGAAACTTCAAATCAAGTTACTACCGAATCTCGTAGGTAAACCAGAGTGAGATCCGCACCAGAGTGGTACGGTAATCCTGTTCTGGAAGTCATGTTACTAGACCATGACGAACTTGCGAACTATGAGGAAGCGATGATGAGCCCAGATTCCGCAAAATGGTTTGAGGCCATGAAATCTGAGATATGATCCATGTATGAGAACAAAAGTATGGACTTTGATGGATTTGCCCGATGATCGGCAAGCCATAGAAAATAAATGGATCTTCAAGAGGAAGACAGACGCTGATAGTAGTGTTACTATCTACAAAGCTAAAATTGTCGCAAAAAGGTTTTCGACAAGTTCAAGGTGTTGACTACGATGAGAGATTCTCACTCGTATCTATGCTTAAAGTCTGTCCAAATAATGTTAGCAATTGCCGCATTTTATGAAATCTGGCAAATAGATAAACAAAACTAAATTCCTTAATGGATTTAATAAAGAAGAGTTGTATACGATGCAACTAGAAGGTTTTGTCAAATCCGAAAGGTGCTAACAAAATGTGCAAGCTCCAGCGATCCATCTATGGACTGGTGCAAGCATCTCGGAGTTGGAATATACGCTTTGATGAGTTGATCAAAGCATATAGTTTTATACAGACTTGCGGTGAAGCCTGTATTTACAAGAAAAGTGAGTGGGAGCACTACAACATTTCTGATAAGTATATGTGATTGACATATTGTTGATCGGAAATAATGTAGAATTATTCTGTAAAGCATAAAGGAGTGTTTGAAAGGAATTTTTCAAAGAAGGACTTCGGTGAAGCTGCTTACATATTGAGCTTCAAGATCTATAGAGATAGATCAAGACGTTTGATAAGTTTTTTCAATGAGTACATACCTTGACAATATTTTGAAGTAGTTCAAAATGGAGCGGTCAAAGAAAGAGTTCTTGCCTGTATTACAAGGTGTGAAGTTGAGTAAGACTCAAAGCCCGACCACGGCAGAAGATAGAAAGAGAATGAAAGTCATTCCCTATGCCTTGGCCATAGGTTCTATAAAGTATGTCATGTTGTATACCAGATCTATTGTATACCCTGCACTGATTTGGCAAGGGAGTACAATAGTGATCTAGGAGTAGATTACTGGACAGCGGTCAGAATTATCCTTAGTAAAATAAGGATATGTTTCTCGATTATGGACGTGACAAAAGGGTTCGTCGTAAACGGTTACGTCGATGCAAGTTTTTGACACTGATCCAGATGATTCTAAGTCTCAATCTGGATACATATTGAAAGTGGGAGCAATTAGCTAGAGTAGCTCCGTGCAGAGCATTGTAGACATAGAATTTTGCAAAATACATACGGATCTGAATTTGGCAGGCCCGTTGACTAAGATTCTCTCACAAGTAAAACATGATCACACCTTAGTACTCTTTGGGTGTTAATCACATAGCAATGTGAACTAGATTACCGAATCTAGTAAACCCTTTGGGTGTTGGTCACATGACGATGTGAACTATGGGTGTTAATCACATGATGATGTGAACTATCGATGTTAATCACATGGTGATGTGATCTAGATTATTGACTCTAGTGCAAGTGGGAGACTGAAGGAAATATGCCCTAGAGGCAATAATAAAGTTATTATTTATTTCCTTATTTCATGATGAATGTTTATTATTCATGCTAGAATTGTATTAATCGGAAACATAATACATGTGTGAATACATAGACAACCAGAGTGTCACTAGTATGCCTCTACTTGACTAGCTCGTTAATCAAAGATGGTTATGTTTCCTGACCATGAACAATGAGTTGTTATTTGAGTAACGAGATCACATCATTAGTTGAATGATCTGATTGACATGACCCATTCCATTAGCTTAGCACCTGATCGTTTAGTATGTTGCTATTGCTTTCTTCATGACTTATACATGTTCCTATGACTATGAGATTATGCAACTCCCGTTTGCCGGAGGAACACTTTGGGTGCTACCAAACGTCACAACGTAACTGGGTGATTATAAAGGAGCATTACAGGTGTCTCCAAAAGTAGATGTTAGGTTGGCGTATTTCGAGATTAGGATTTGTCACTCCGATTGTCGGAGAGGTATCTCTGGGCCCTCTCGGTAATGCACATCACATAAGCCTTGCAAGCACTGCAACTAATATGTTAGTTGTGAGATGATGTATTACGGAACAAGTAAAGAGACTTGCCAGTAACGAGATTGAACTAGGTATTGGATACCTACGATCGAATCTCGGGCAAGTAACATACCGATGACAAAGGGAACAGCGTATGTTGTTATGCGGTCTGACCGATAAAGATCTTCGTAGAATATGTAGGAGCCAATATGGGCATCCAGGTCCCGCTATTGGTTATTGACCGGAGACGTGTCTCGGTCATGTCTACATTGTTCTCGAACCCGTAGGGTCCGCACGCTTAAGGTTACGATGACAGTTATATTATGAGTTTACATGTTTTGATGAACCGAAGGAGTTCGGAGTCCCGGATGAGATCGGGGACATGACGAGGAGTCTCGAAATGGTCGAGATGTAAAGATTCATATATTGGATGATATGGTTAGGCCAAGGGGTCAAGCCCATGAGGCTTTAGATCGGTGCAAAAAGGAGTTTTGCGGAGGCCAGGGGGCCAAACGCCGGAGACCCTGGCATCTGGCCCTGGGCCAGACGCCGAGGCCCATGGCGTCTGGGCCAGACACCAAGGATTGTGGCGTTTGGTCCTGGAGTCCGAGTGGGACTCTTGCCTTTCGGGCAAAACCGACTTTGAGGAGGCTTTTGCTCCAAGTTTCGACCCCGGGGCTCAACATATAAATAGAGGGGCAGGGCTAGCACAAAAGGGACAACAAGTTGATCCACGTGATCTATTCCTTAGCCGTGTGCAGTGCCCCCTGCCACCATATACCTCGATAATACTGTAGCAGAGTTTAGGCGAAGCCCTGCTGCTGTAGTTCATCAAGATCGTCACCACGCCGTCGTGCTGACGGAACTCTTCCCCGACACTTTGCTGGATCGGAGTCCGGGGATCGTCATCGAGCTGAACGTGTGCTCGAACTCGGAGGTGCCGTAGTTTCGGTGCTTGATCGGTTGGATCGTGAAGACGTACGACTACTTCCTCTACGTCGTGTCATCGCTTCCGCAGTCGGTCTGCGTTGGGTACGTAGACAACACTCTCCCCTCGTTGCTATGCATCACATGATCTTGCGTGTGCGTAGGAAATTTTTTGAAATTACTACGAAACCCAACACCATCCACCACCCTCCACTGGACCGCAAGCCACTGCTGTCGTCGCCCCGAAGCAGCAGATCGAGCGGAGACAAGACGCTGTCTCAAAGTAAGTTGCTCTCTCTTCATGCAATTATCTTACTGCTGCAGCTGCTATCCTACAATTATCTTATGGTGATGGTTTGGATCAAAACAGAGGTGCTAGCAAAGTTTCAGAATTTTTGGAATTGTAGGAAATGAAGTTTCTTCACAAGCCGCAAATGTTGAAATTTTAGAACTTGTGATCAGGAGATGTTTGGGAAAAAGGAGTGTAAGTACTGTTCTTGGGTTGGGATAATTTTGTAGATTTTTAGGAGCTAGGGGAAATAGGGTTGTAGTTGTAAACTGAAAATGGATCAAAATGGAAAAGTGGGTGTTTCTCTCAAAAATTTCAAAAGAGTAGGATGGGTCTTTGTTCAAAAATGATTTATAGGAATTATAGGGTCTCCCAAAAATTTTGTGGCAATTTTAAAAAACTATTTGAATTTGTTTTAGTGCAACAGAGGCAACTCGGAGTTTGAAAATGGCATTAAAGGAAATTTGTTTTTGGGGTAAATTCTATTATGAAATAATTCCTACTATTATTTAAAATATAAATGAAATGATTTAATAAAACTACCAAAGTCCACAATATTATCTCCAAAATTTCTGAATAGAATGGAAGGAAGAATTTCTGCTAAGTGATTTCAATATATGAAGTTTCAGAATAATATATAGGATTGTTGGTTTTTAACCTTGGTTGCCATTGTTTCTATTTGTAACGGTCTGAAGAATGACTCATGCTGTTTGTGCTATCGGCTACCTAACAATCTCTAAGTGAGTAGATTTGTGCACACAATACTCCTTCCAAGACAATTTGCTTCCAAGGAGTAGTTTCAGTTTGCTTGCAAGGAGTAGTTTCAGTAAAGTTTCAGCATGGTTTCAGTATAGTTTCAGTAGCCGATTTGCTATTCACTTTGTGCTATTAGTTTGCTTCCATCTTTGTGCCCACTCTGAAGAGTATTCGTATATGCTTGGAACTAAACAGAGTTATACAATGAACTTCTGCAGGCTGATCTGAGTTGGACCATCCACTGCAGCTAACTTCTCTTCGGCAAGAGGAAGAAAGGAGAATCAGGGTACGGTTTCACCCCTAGAAGATATATTGTTGTACCCCGAGTGAAGGGAAGGAGTTTGTTGGGTTTTGTCTCCGACCATCGTGTCGTGATGATTTTGCAGGTACCCCGAGAGGCCCTTGAGTTTGCTAGAATGTCGATTAACTTCTGTTCCAGCAAATTCGGGTACTTCATACGTCCTATTTTCAGCAAAGGTCATGCTGAATTTTTTCGTGAATTTTAGCATGACTTTGCTAAAAATAGGACATATGGGGTACTTGCGACAAATGCACGGGCCGGGGTATCTTAGTACTTAATTAAGTAGGATCAACTGGCTCTTATGTTATACATATAGAAGTGTGATATCAACTCATAGTAATTACTAATTTCAGTTGCTCGTCATCGATAAACCCTAATCTGGTTGGATGACCTACTAAAAAAGCCCATACCACATATTCTATTTGGATGGCCCTGCTAACCCTTGACCATAAATATTTGAGATGGATGTAGAAGGCTTAAAGAAAGAAATGTTTTAGGCCAACTCCGCTGGGCCTAGCTGAAAACGCACAAGTGTGCATGACTAGCAATTGCTCAAACCAGTTCGAAGGGCGTGTTTTCACCACACTGTGGATTATCTTATTGGACCCAACAGAGATGATGTAGTTTTGAATTATGAACGTAGGAAATGTCGTCATCAGATGACGAAAGTCTCCCGGGGGAGTGCAGCTGGTGCCACGACGAGCGAGGTCTATGCGACATGCCTCACCTGGACGATGATCGGCGCTTCAGCATTAAGCTCGAGGAGACCTTCGATGTTGAAATGGTACGCAACGATGACAAGTGTTTTTTCATAATTAAGCATGACTACAACTATTTCAACGTGTAATTTTCATCTTTTACAATTCGAGTAGCTTATCCCATGCCATGCAAGGCGCTATGTCTTGGAGAGGATGGGTTTTGAAGACCATGAAAGTTCTGAAACAAAGAAAATTCACCTAAGGACTCATCATGATGTGGATTTTGAAGTAAAGCTGTACAATTCTGAGAGCGTAACCCATTTTGGTTGCAAAAAATGGGAAGCATTTTGCAAGATGTATGGTTTTGATGAGGGTATGCTTGTCACCATGGATCTCGGTGATCCTGAAATCAAGCAAGACAATATGGACATTTGGGTCCTTGTTGATACGCCTCCAATTCTACTGCTATGTGAGTTTATCAAACATAGTTATTAGCTAATTTATATTGTTTATTTCAAAATAGTTGACAGCTTATTTCCATTGATAGCTTATTTTCATTCTTCAAAGAATGTGCGGGAGATGGTAGACAAAACCCACTACACCGATGGCTCCGAATTAACTTACAAGGAGAAAAATCATCTGGTCGGATTTTATACTAACATTGAGAATTACAATATCTACAATCAAACTCCTCAACATTATGGTCAATACGTGCCACTAGTGCATGTGTTCAACTACGGTAACTACCATGGAGATACCCTGGTAAGATTTTTTTACTATTACGACATCCATGCATCTTCTGCATACTTCTAAAACTAGTACATCATTGCTAACTATGAAGTTATTACTATGTTTTTCAACAGATAATCCCAGCGAATTGTGTGCCTCATTTGATGTATGAGAAAGGTAGCCTTAATGTTTTGAACATACAGCCAGGTCATCCTACGAATCTGAACTGTCCATACCAGATTTCTAAAAGAAGTGGAGACATGCAAATCAAAGGATGGAAAAAATGTATGGACAGTCGTAAGGTGGTTCTTGGAAGCAAAAGGAAGCGAAGCGCAAGAATTGGAGATAGGATGATCTCCATTCTCCATAATGGAGAGTCAGGGTCTATATTGTTTTATGCTATTTTACCTTAAATAGGGTATTTAGGTCCTGCCTAATACTGATGATCATGTGCTAATAACAATTAAGTAGGGTTGGTTCGATGACTATCAAGATGATGATCGTATGACTTGTTATTAATAACGAGTAGAAGTTGTATGATGATGATTTGTAGGACTTGTTAGGATTAGTATTACTTTCTACATACTCGCTACTCGCGGTCTCGAGACTTGTAATGTTCTATCTTTGTTCGGTCTTTTGAATTCGGGGACTAATATGATAAATTGTATTCGGAGACTAATCTTCTATTGTATTCGATGAATCTGCTATTGCTGTGTGGTGTTGTCTATATTCTGTCCAGTAATATATTTTGTAACCTATGCAAATATCAGGAAAAAAATCCCTAATATTCATACTAGTGGCGCACCACCAACTAGTGCGCCATTAGTAAGCCAGAGACACTAGTGGCGCATCATCAACTAGTGCGCCATTAGTAAGCCAGAGCACATGGGTAGATATGGCCCCTGGGAGGCATACTAATGGCACACCGTGGGTATACCAATGGCGCACCTGTGGTGCCCCATTAGTAAAAAATTCTAATGGCGTGATGCTAGTGGCACACCTGTGGTGCGCCATTAGTAGGCAAAATAGGTGCGCCACTAGCAGGCCTTTTCCTAGTATTGTGAGATGCATGGCATGCTGGTAGTAATCTTTTGCTCCGGGTGGTAACAGCTTGTACTAAAAGTAGTAAGATACTAAAAGTAGTAAGAGCAACTCTAGCAGACCCCGCGAAATGCCCGGCCCGCAAAAATTCCGGCGAGTATGCGGGCTCATGCCAATTTTGCGGCGAGAACAGAGCCCACATACTCGCCTGGCCCACAAGAACTTTTGCCGCAGCCCGCAAACCGCACGCCCCGAGCACTATAAGTGTTGTTCCGCGACCCTTTTGCGGGTCCAAACCCTATCACCCCGCTGCCGTGAGCCACCCGATTCCCCTTTCTCCTCTCCCAATTTCTCACCGCCGGCGACCCTCCGACCCGCCTCCAGCCGCCATGTGGGGGCGAATGTGGAGCTCCGGACGTGGCTCCGGCAGCAGATCCGGCCGTGAGATGGACCCGGAGCGCGAGCGGCTCGTCCGGTCCGATGGCGCGAGGAAGCGCGTTACGCGGAAGTGGACCAACCATGGGCTTTCGCGGCCGGCGAGCTTTGACCGCCGCGAGATGGTGGAGTACGACCACCGGCGCGGGTCGTTCTCCTCCGCGCGTTCTTAGTACATCGGATCCTCCTCCGCCACGGGCTTCCTCCCCGTGAAGAGGGAGTGGTCGGATGAGGAGGAGGAGCCGGAGCCGCCGGTGCCGTTCCCCTTCGTGCCGGTGAAGGAGGAGCCCGAGGAGCCCGTTCCGCTCGGCCGCCGCGGAGTTGTCGGGTCCGAGGACTACGTCGCGGAGTTCGACGCCCTCGCCGCCGCCATCACCGAGCGGAGCGTGCGCGAGGGGAAGGAGCGCCGGCGCCACGCCGAGGAGCTCGAAGCCCTCGAGTGGCGGCAGGCGGTCGCCGCCAAGGAGAAGGCGGAGGAGTGGCGCCGCATCCGCGCGGAGCAGGCGAAGAAGTACGTCGATCTCTGCAGCTCCGGCGAGGAGGATTGAGCGTCCGGCTCCTCCACGGCGTCGTCCAGTTGCCGCGACCTCGCCGCCGTTAGATCCGACCCCCTAGTACTAGTTTAACATAGTATGTAGTATAACTATGCTTGTAGTTTGTGATGAACTATGTAGTATGCGATGAACAATGTAGTATGTGACGAACTATGTTTGTGCAATTTTTTCCGCGAAAGAAGTTTTTCAAATTATGCAGGTTTAGATACGGGTTCTGCTCGGGCGCGTATGTTTTTGACCCGCAAAAGCGATTTTCGCGAACCCGCAAACGCGTTTTGTGGGTCGTATTTTTGCGGGGTCTGCTAGAATTGCTCTAATACTGGATAGTAAAAGGCTTCTAAAGTGTACTACTACAACTGAGTGGTTTAGTACGAATATTTGTATGTTACTACGATTTTCTAACTGCCATGTATTTAATTCAAGCAAGGGGTACGCGATCGGGATTTTATGTTATAGTATATGCCAATATTTTATACTCAAACATGTGGGAGGTAGTCGTTTTTTGGGTTTTACCATGTTCTGCAAAGGATTACAATAGTGTGGTGCAAAACATGTCTGGTTCGTTTTTTCGCTGGTGCATGGGAGTGGGTCGTGCCGCCAAAGATAATCTGGTTAACGAAATTACGATGGCTTGCCATCCATTTTACGGAAGCTGCTTGGGTGTCGTAACTGCACCTGCAGTTAGGTTAATGGCATGTGGGCCAGCCGTCTGTTAGGCTCACATGTCATTGGCCCAACTGCAGGTGCAGTTACGGCACTGAAGTTCAGTCCCCATTTTACGGTTGTTGGCTAATTAAAGGGGCCCGAGGAGCGACGCGTGAGGCCGGCGCACACGATTAACGACTCTGCGCTCAGGCTCGCTTTAACGCCACCGTACAAGAATTAGAATAGTTATTTGGATCACAGCATTCTATACAGGGACGATCAGGCTGCTGTGGACCTCCCGAACCTGCGGCAAAAAGAGAAAAAGATCCCACCCCATGACCGCTCAACTACTACTTCCCCCCGATCCCCAACCTCTCCCCGGATCCCACCGCCGCCGAGCTCCTGGCGGCTCTTCCCCTGCTCCGCCGCCAACACGCCGGAAGCCACCCCCACCACCGAATCCCTACCTCCCCGCCGCCCTGCGCCCTGCTTCCTGGCTGCCGGCGCCGCCATCCTCCTCGCCACCGCCATCCCTTGGCTCGCCGCCACCAACATCCACCCGGTGCGGCCACCTCCAGCATCCGCGGGCTCGACCTCCCACAGACGAGCTATGGCCACCGGCGCGACCCAGCCCTCGCGCGGCGCCACCGGTCTGAATCTTCACGCCCACCCTCGGCTGCTCCCGGGGAGGTCCCTCGCCACCACGCCGCTTTCTCCCTCTGACGCTACAGCGCACGAGCCGTTCACGTTCGTCACCCATGTCCGTCCAAGTACTGGTCACCATGTGCTCCTACCCGAACTTCATGGGGTACCCGTGGCGGCCTTCACTGCGTGCGTCCGCCCCTCATGTCTTCATCACCAGAGCCGACGCCTCGATCCTTGGTGGCTCCTTCCCCGTCGGATTGCTCGGGGATCCAGCTCATGGACCCCGTCTACATCGTCTCAACTATGAGAAGTCCAAAGACAGCAGCGCGTGCAGGAATCGCTTCACCGACAACGCGTTCCGGGCCACAAGCGGAGCTCTCGGTAGGGCGAGGACGGGCGCCCGCCCTACCTTGATTTTCCGGGGAAGAAAATTACGTATAGGTATACGTATGCGTACTCGCTCAGACTAATCAATAGTTCCTGTAAAAATCGTTGTGTTGTTGGGTCGTGAGTCAGTGAGCAGCGATTCTGTCCTCCAAGGTTCCAGCCGTCCAACGCAGTATGAAGCCAGCCGGAGCTTACCTAGCTGCACGGAGCGGCGTGCAGAGCCGGCGGACGGCCGCAGTTGCGCGGGCCAGTGGAAAGTGAGAGCAGAGAGGCCGGTGGCCAGCTGGAGCAGCGAGGGCGGCGGTCAGCGTCCACACCCCGCCTGCGACCCCCTCATGGACTATGTGTTCTTTTTCCATCCATGTTCTATTTTCTATTTTCTTAGTCCTGTGTACACTAGTGGCTGGAGATTCATAACATATTGACAAAAATTTCTAATTAAAAATAGTGAGAATGTGTGATATGTGATGGTAATTACTCAGTGCTTTACAGTCATTTTTGTATGTGTTTTATGGTATGTGATAGAAATTTGTCTGAATATTGATGACAAATTGACAATTGCAGATTACAAAACAGTTAGTGTGTGCGGATGGCGCAGCGGGCGTTGCCGACTTCGATGTTGAAGGGAAAAGAAGATGGTTAGGAAGGGGAAAAGGCAAAGGGGAGGTTTAATATTTTGAATTTTAGTGGCATTTTCAGCTAAAAGTATTTGTGTTTAGTACCATTGTCTTTTAAAAAAAATTGTGCTTTAGAGTTGGCCCCATCTCAGAAAAAAAATCGTCCTCCACCATCCGGAGTACACCGCTGCAGTGGCAACTCACTGCTGGAGTGCTGGGCCAACAGCAGCCCAGTGCGCCGCCTGCTGCTGCGCCCACAGCCGCCCATGAACCAGCGCCCCACGCCCTGCAACCTCTCACTGACCTATGATACAAAGTGATGTGACGCTTTCATCTAGTTGGTTTTTTAAATCGACTAAGTGTTGGTCCGTTAGTCTGATGAGTTCTTAAACTGCTGCTCCGTGTTGTGTACTACATCGAATGATTTGTCAGTGTATTCTCTGCATTTGCTTATCTCACCAGCCGGCTAAAACTAATACAAGTGATGAGTAAAAGGACAACACTTTGTGTCCCTGTGCGGAACTATGTGTTTGTCCCTTGCTGGCCGCGGGTACTAGAGCATGGGGCTTTCTCTGCATTGTTGCTGCTCCTGAATTTATGACATGCAAGTTTATTTCTTTTTCCTCCGCCTTGCATGCCTTTTTCCTCTGAACTACTCCATTTCTGCTCACATGTTTTTCCATCTTAACCATTTAAACCTAGAGCTTCCGTTATGAGCTCACCAGAAAACAAAAAGAAACTGGTAACAGAGAGAATAGTGTCTCGGTTTTGATAGGATAAAGACGCGTGGTGGTGAGAGGATACAAAAAAAGACATGTGGTGACATGTGTCCACCGTTCTGTATAGAAAAATTAGGAAGTACAAATAGTTTAATTTAAAAACTTCAGTAGTTCATAGAAAAATGAATTTCCCCAATATTAAAAGAATAAACCAAGAAGTTCAAATTTAAAAAACAGAGTAGTTCAATCTTTATTAAAAAAACTCATATTTTCCCTGTTACTGAATAATAAAACCAAGAAATCCAATTTTAAAAAACGAGGCAATTCGATATTTATTACAAAAACTTGAAATGTTTCCCATTACTAATGAATGAACCATGAAGTTCGGTTCGAAATAACGAAGAAGTTGTACGATATTACAAAACTAGGATTTTTCCCATTACAAATGAATAACACCAAGAAGTCCAAATTGAAAAAATCCAGAAGTTAAATTTAAAAAAATACAATAGTTCAATGTATATGAAAAATTCAGATTTTCCTCGACCCTAAATAATAGACCAAGAAGTTTAATTTAAAAAATGGAGCAGTTCAATATTTATCACAAAAATTTAAATTTTTCCCGTTGCTAACGAATAAACCAAGAAGTTCGGTTCGAAATAACGAAGAAGTTGTATAATTTTTATTGCAAAACCAAGATTTTGTTCATATAAAAATCGAATACAATTCTTTACTCAAAATATAAAAAGGTGAAATTCAAATTGAAATAACAGAGAAGTTCGGAGTTTATTAAAACCTAGGATTTACCTGTTCAAAAAATAAAAAACACAACGCCATTTTTGGCACTTTTAAAAACAACTCATAAAGGAAAAAAAATGGTTGCTAGAAGTTCAAGTGCTCGGCGAGGAAAAGTTGAAAAAAATTGTTAGAGAGGTTCACCGTGTATTTAGATGTCCAAAATACATAAAAATATGTTGTTTTTTATGTTTTAAAATAATTCTCTCAAAACAGAGAGAAGTTTAAAGTGATAACAACCGAAAGTTCACGTACTACATGGTGTGTATTTCATATAAGAAAAATACAATAAAGTGAAACAGAGCAAAGTTCAAACAGACATGCCCCAGAAGTTCAACTACTTCACGCAGTGCAAAAAGCAGCACGTCAAAAACAGAGTGAAGTTCAAACAGACATGCCCGAGAAGTTCAACTACTTCATGCATTACATTTCCATTCGCGATGAAGGCAGAAATCATGATCATGCCATTTTCTAATTTACTTCAAAACGGCAGGAATATCATTTGTATAAATTCAAGTCCTCACTTGGAGAAAGTAAAAAAATATTGTGAGAGAGGTTTGTACAAAAAGAATATCATTTGTGTAACACTGACGAAAATGGATGAGAAAATTACAAAAGAAAATACGTCACAGAAGTTCAACGTGAAAATAGCACGAAGTTTGACTACTATAGTGAATAAATTTGAGATGAAAAACTTTTAAAATTATCGCGAGTATGAAAAAATGATCAACATGAAAAAGTTGCGTGTTTACAACAGCTTTCCATCGGTATATCACTTGCTCAATTTCGATGAGTGAATGGAGAACTACCAGTAGTGAATGGAGATCTACAAGTAAAAAAGCACGTGAAAAACAGGGTGAAGTTCAAGTAGACATGCCGAGAAGTTCAACTTCTTTACGTGGTGCATTTTTAAAGAATCTGTTTTGCGATAAAGGCAGAACGAATGATCTTGTCATTTTTGAAATTACTTGAAAACAGCTAGGAATCACAGAAAACCATCAACATGAAAAAGTTTCGCATTTTCCTTAGCTTTTCAACGGTATATTATTTGGCCCATTCCGATAAAGTTTGTAGAAATTACAGCAAAATACGTTCTAGCCATTTTTAAAATTGACTTAAAACAGTAAGGAATTGGGAGAAACAATATATACCAAAAAGTTTCGCATTTCCTCAAGATTTTCAACGCCGTATCATTTGCTGCATTCGGATGTACGGTAAAAAAAATAGATCGAAAATACGAACTCGGTGAAACTTGTACCATTTTCTAAATTACTATTAAACCGTTCAAAATTAGAAAAACTTTCTACATGAAAAAGTAGCGCATTTTCATAAGCTTTCCAATGCCACATCATGTGCCTCAATTGGATTAGCCGTTTAGAAATGACATCGAAAATACGAACTCGACTGTTCGGTTTGCGAAATTTTACGATTTTGCAAATTACTCTTTAACCGTAGAGAATTAGAGAAAACTTTCAACATGTGGAAGGATCGGTTTTGCAGCAGCTTTCCACCGCCATATTATTTGCCTCATTCCAATAAATGGTTTAGAAACACGATCGAAAATACGATTCACGTTTTTTGTATGAAGAAACAACAATTTTCAAAACTGCTCTTAAACCGCTTACATTTTGCCAAAAATTTAACTTGGGTCATGATACTGGTGTCCATATCTTTCCAATGGTATATCGCAAGCCCCATTTGGGTAATGTTGGCGGAAATTCGGCCTAGCAGTGGGAGAAGTTCAAGTCGAACAACTCACGCAGTAAAATTGCAAAAAACGCAATTTCATCACGACCCGAGAGCAAAATCCGCCAATGAGCGAGATTCCTATTTAAAACCGGTATTTAGTTGGTAAAAAGCGTTTCTAGATTACACTAACATCATATAGAACACGACTAACAAGAATAATTTGCGGGGAAAGCCACAGTTGCGAAGATAGCCCGAAGGTCGGGTTCGTACAGAGGTAAGTTCAGGTTGTGATCAAAATAGTGTTTATGTATGTGTGTGTGTGACCTTATTCTAATAACACCTATCCTTATTCTGCTAACACCAAACAAACTGCGCCGCGGATAAAGTGAACCGCAGACAGAACCTGGAGCAACCCACCCCACCTTCTTCCTCGCACCCCGTGACGCCCCAAGACCGGAGCTTCAGATGCCTTCCATGTTTCCGGATGTTGTCAGGTGATTCGTTTTGGTTCATTGCATCATGTGCATTGCATCATGTCATCATGTGCTTTGCATCTTCACATTTTCAAAACTTGCATCCGTCCCGGTCTCCTCGTTCTTTCCGTTGTTCGTTCTGAGCCCGACCACACTTGCACGCACCCGCGGCATGTCTGAAATAGTATTTTATAAGTGGCCGGAAAATGTTCTCGGATTGGGTTGAAAGTTGACGTGCGGTCTTATTATAGTGTAGATAGACCGCCTGCCAAGTTTCACCGCATTCGGGGTTCGTTTGATAGCCCAACCGTTAAACTATAGTGACAATATAGTCGGTCAAATCGTCGGACATTTTCGATATCCGGGACTACCACTGGGCCTCTTCTTCTCTTCTCTGCTCTCAGACCACCTAGTTCCCCCTCCGCTTTGGACCGCACGATCGCGATCCGAGGGTCCAAAATGGAGCAAGCCCCTCCCCAAACCCTAATCCTAGCCCACCTACTATAAATAGACCCTTTCCCCTTCCAAATCGGGTCTAAACCTAGCCTAGCCCCTCCCCAAACCTCCAGCCGCCGCATCAACCTCGAAGCCCACGTCGCTAACCAGATCCATCCTCCTCCTCCTCATTTTCCCGCGCCCTCCACCTCACACCTGCCACTTGGCACGCCCAGATTGGCTCAGCCACCGCCCGCAGCCGCCCGTGGCCACTCGCAGGCGGCCACGTGGGCTCTCCTTGCTTTTCCCCTGTCTCCCCGCGCCACCATGGCCCGCTCAGGCTCGCGCAAGGCCCGCCCGAGCCCATCCAGGGCCCGAGCACCACTCCGCCCGATCTGCATCACCGTGTTGTTTTCCTCGCTCGCCCCGATGAGAACAGGAGCGCCGCCGGCGGCCTCTCGTCGCCGCTGTCTTCCCCTCGTGCCAGTGTGCCTTTTCCACGAGACCGGAGCCCTCGTACCCAGACGTCTCCGTCGACCCTGCTGTCGGCCAGCGACCTCGTCCGCCGGAGCTCGCCTTCGCCGGCCAGGAGCAGCAGCAACCAGCGCACCCCTTCCTCCTCCTCGTCGCCTTCACCTGGAGTTGCCGGAGTCACAAGAGGCCGCCAAGTCCCGTCGTGGTCGCCAGGGCCTTCCCCGACCTCGACCCGTCAAGTCCGCCGGCGGGAGCAAACTTCACCTCCCAAATCCACCGATGCCTCGCCTCTGCTTTGTTTCAGTCGAGGACGAGCGCGCCTCGGCCGCTCGCGTTGACCAACTCCAGATCGACCGCACGCACCTGGGCCACCTCCCCTTCGCCGTTGTCTGCGGCCCAGCTCCCACCTCCACCGATCTGGGCTAAGCCTAGCTAGGTGAGCAGCCCAGCCGCCTAGTGCACTATTCAGTTTCGGCCTGTATAGGGTTTTTTTAGGTTCTACGATTTTAGCTTTTTCCCAGAGAGTGCCAGTTTTACAGAAAAGTCCTTCATCATCATGCATTTAATATCTCACAAACAGTGCATCGGATTATAACAAACTTTATATGTAAAATGCGTAGTTTTTCGTCTAGTTTCATAATATGTCATTTTCATCCATGTTTAAAATGTTTAAAATGTTGTTTGATTAAATTTGCTCCTATGCCATGTTAAAATGCTTTAATTCATAACTAAATAACCGTAACTCAGATTTTAATAAACTTTATATGTAAATGGGGTGGAAAAATGCCTAGTTTAACATGGTGGATTCACTTTGCATGTTTAACAACTCTAAAATTGTGTTTAGGGCAGAACAGTACCAAACCTAATATATGCATATGGGGATTTACCGGAATTGTCGTTCGTTGCTTCCGGGCTCATTTAAACTTGACTAGATAGGTAGTTTTACTTTGCTTCACCCTCTTGCCATGTTTAACAACATTTAATATTGTTGGGTACATAAACAAGATCGAACTAAATAAGTCACGTGGTGTTTCGTCAATATGCAATGGATTTGCATATTGAGCTCCATTTAACTTGTAGTGTTGTTTGTGCATTTTGCCATGCCATGCCTCTTTAAACCGGACATGCATCATACTTGTTTGCGCATCGTGCCATGCTTATGTGATGATTGTTTACTATGTTGTTTGCTTTCTTTCCGGTGTACTTCTTCTCGGTATTCCGGGTAACGTTGCGTTTGTGAGGATCCATTGGCTACGTCCGTTTATCTTCTTCATGGACTCGTTCTTCTTCCTTGCGGGATTTCAGGCAAGATGACCATACCCTCGAAATCACTTCTATCTTTGCTTGCTAGTTGCTCGCTCTTTTGCTATGCCTATGCTGCGATACCTACCACTTGCTTATCATGCCTCCCATATTGTTAAACCAAGCCTCTAACCCACATTGTCCTAGCAAACCGTTGTTTGGATATGTTACCGCTTTGCTCAGCCCCTCTTGTAGCGTTGTTAGATGCAGGTGAAGATTGGAGCTTGTTCCATGTTTGGAACATGGATATTTTTGTTGAGATATCACAATATCTCTTATTTAATTAATGCATCTATATACTTGGTAAAGGGTGGAAGGCTCGGCCTTATGCCTGGTGTTTTGTTCCACTCTTGCCGCCCTAGTTTCCGTCATATCGGTGTTATGTTCCCGGATTTTGCGTTCCTTACGCGGTTGGGTTATAATGGGAACCCCTTGACAGTTCTCCTTGAATAAAACTCCTCCAGCAAGGCCCAACATTGGTTTTACCATTTGCCACCTAGCCTTTTCTTTCCCTTGAGTCGGCCGGCTCAAGGGTCATCTTTATTTTAACCCCCCGGGCCAGTGCTTCTCTAAGTGTTGGTCCAACTAAGCGATGTCCGAGGCTACTAGGGGCAACTCTGGGCTGGCTTACCCGACGTCTGGCTCATCTGGTGTGCCCCGAGAATGAGATATGTGTAGCTCCTATCGGGATTTGTCGGCACATCTGGGTGGCTTTGCTGGTCTTGTTTTACCATTGTCGAAATGTCTTCTAACCGGGATTCCGAGTCTGATGGGGTCTTCCCGCTAGAAGGAATATCCTTCGTTGATCGTGAGAGCTTGTGATGGGCTAAGTTGGGACACCCCTGCAGGGTTATGAACTTTTGAAAGCCGTTCCCGCGGTTATGGGCAGATGGGAATTTGTTAATGTCCGGTTGTAGAAAACCTGAAGTTGACCTTAATTAAATTACATCAACCGCGTGTGTTACCGTGATGGTCTCTTTCCGGGGGAGTCCGGGAAGTGAACACGGTGTTGGAGTTATGCTTGACGTAGGTTGTTCTAGGATCACTTCTTGATCATAGTTTCTCGATCGTGCTTTGCCTTCTCTTCTCGCTCTCATTTGCGTATGTTAGCCACCATATATGCTAGTCGCTTGCTGCAGCTCCACCTCATACTTTTTACCCTACCTATAATCTTAAATAGTCTTGATCGCGAGGGTGCGAGATTGCTGAGTCCCCGTGACTCACAGATACTTCCAAAACCAGCTTGCAGGTGCCGATGAGTCCGTGCAGATGACGCAACCAAGCTCAAGGAGGAGCTCGATGAAGATCTTGTCCTTTGTGTTGTTTCGTTCTAGTTGATCAGTAGTGGAGCCCAGTTGGGGTCGATCGGGGACCTTGTCGCATTTGGGGTTCTTCTTTTATTTTGGTTCCGTAGTCGGACCTTTATTGTATTTGTGTGATGTAATGCTTTATTCATGTATTGTGTGAAGTGGCGATTGTAAGCCAACTATGTATCTTTTCCCTTATGTATTAAATGGGTTGTGTGAAGATTACCTCACTTGCGACATTGCTTTCAATGTGGTTATGCCTCTAAGTTGTGCTTCGACACGTGGGAGATATAGCCGCATCGAGGGTGTTACACACCCCTACTCGTCGGCGCATCCCACGGCACGACCTCCCTCCTCCCACCTTCTTCCCCGCACGCGAACCACCTCCCGGCCCCGCTTCGCCCCCCCGCCCCACCACCCACGACGCATGCCCATTCCCCTCGGCGCCCTGGATCCACCCACACTCCGAGATCCGCGGGCCTCCTGGCACCGCCAACCACCCACACCGCTGCGCCAGCCTTGGGAACTCCCCTGGCTCCTTTCCTCCCCGGCCGGTCGAGCACAACCGATTTCCCCAACCGGATCCGGCGGAATCCTTATCCACCTCTCTCCTCCCGCACCTGCCCCGGCCTCCCGCCGCCGTGCCGCACCGCCGCCTAGCTTCCTTCTCCGTGCCAGAGTGCCCCTGGGCTCCTTCCTCTCACCACCGTAGGGCCGCTGGCTCCTTTCTTCCCCGCGCCGCACTTCCTCCCAGCGCTGGCGCTCCTCCCAGCCGCAACACGACCCCGCACGCCTCCGCGCCGCCCAGACGACGGATCCAGCCCCACCGCGCTGCCTAGCCGACGGATCCGGCCGCCGCCGGTCCACAGCGCCGTCCCGGCGACTGCCTCGACCACTCTGCCCCTGATCTTGCTTGCTCCCCTCGGCGGTCGTCTTCCTCGTCAGCGCCGCCGCATTCTGTACCTCGGCCTTGGATCCGATGCTGATGGTGTTCTCTGGGAATTAGCCTCCAACAGAAAGCACCAACTTCCGCGACGAACAGAGGTAGAGTCCGACTTCCCTTCCCGACCCAAGATTCCTCTTTGCTGATTCAGGTGGCCTCTCATCAGCTGCGGTTCGGTTTTGGGCAGGCGTGTGGCAAGCAAAAACATCAGCGTGGAGTTCGGTCTGTGAAGAGGCATTGCATCGATTTTTTTAGATTGCTGCCTGAGCTCACAATTTTTGTGTGTATTTTTCTTTATTTTTGTTGTTGATTTTGGTCATGCAGTCCACCGCATGAGTGTAAGCAGCACACCCGTTGTCACCGTGTAGTCCCTGGGCTTGGAGCTCACAATTTTCTTTGTGTATTTTTTTTTAGTTTTTTTGCTGTTGATTTTGGTCATGCATCCCACTTCATGAGTGTAAGCAGCACAACCATCAGCACCGTGCAGTCCAATGTGTGGGTGGAATCAGCCATGTGCATGATGCGAGCGTTTCGTGCGGTGCAGACATGCAGTTCGCCGGCGACGACGCCCTAGAACAGTACCCATGCGCAGTTCAGAAGAGCTTCTTTTGCTCTTTTTTCTATAGATTTCTAACAACATTTGTTGCTCTGTATAGTACCCAAGTTTGTTGCTCCACTGTTTATTTGAAGTTCCATTTTGTTGTTTAGGAGAAACGCGGAGAGAAAAAGGGTATTGCCTAGTGCATTTGAAGTTCATTTTGTAGTAAGAAAATGGATGGTAATTTTGCACAAGCAAGTCTTTGCCTAGTGCAATTCAGTTGGGTACTCCGTCGTTGATTCTGCTATGTACTGGATGGATGTGTAGCTGTGTAAAAATAATGAATGGATATGTATGTTTTGAAGCTCACTTTGTTCTCTCACGAAATTTGCCATAAAACTCCTTTGGGTTCACTTGGTGATCCGAAACAAAAACACCTCGAAAAAGCAGCTCACTTCTCATTACATGTGGTTCACTTGCTTAGTCCATGCAGCCCACTTGCCCAGTCTACGCACATAAAAAATAGTGAGTTTGGAAAAAAAACTCACGCGGGTCACTTTCAGTTGTGTTGCAGCCCGTTTACGGTAGTCTCGAGGTTGCGGTTCACCAACCCTCGACATGAAGTGCACTCCACCTTGTTTGGGAAAATTTACGTCCCACAAAAAAAATCATGCAGTGCACTTGTCGGTCTGATGAAGTGCGGTGTCGTGGCCCGTTTACGGTAGTCTCGAGGTTCCCTTTTCGTACTATTGCGGTTCACCAACGGTCGACATGATGTGCACTCCACCTCGTTTGGAAAAAAATACGTCACACAAAAAAGAAATCATGCAGTACACTTGTTTGTCCAATGAAGTGCGGTTGTTCGTCCGATGTAGTGCGGTTTTCAGTCGGATGAAGTACCCACGTCGATTTGGGTGTCGCGAAAAACAGAGTGTCCGCATTTCTATAAATTTAAAACTGCTCTTAAACTGTAAGGAATTAGAGAGAGTGTTCTACATGAAAAAGTTGCATCTCGTCAATATCTTTCCAACGGCATATCATTCGAATCATTTTGATAACCGGTTTGTAAAAATTTCGCGAAAAACGGTCGCTGCCACTCGTCATCCGCCGCACGATTTTCAAAATTAACTTAAAACTGTAAGGAATCTCAAACCCATTTCTACATATGAAAGTTGCGCCCAGTCCGTAGCTTTCCAACGATGTATTACATGCCTCGTTTCGACAAACGGTTCAAAAACTAGAGCAAAAATAGTACCAAAAATTGCAAAAGTTTCAAAAAAAAAACAGAATTCCGCGATTTAGTAAATTCGAAAGTGCTCTTAAACCGTAACGAATTAGAGAAAATAATAGATATGAAAAAGATGCGCCTCGACGATATCTTTCCAACAGCGTATCATTTGCCTTATTCCGATGAGCGTTTTAGAAAAAAAATCACGAAGATACGCTCGCTGCCACTCGTCATCCGCCGCACCATTTTTTAAACTGCTCATAAACCGAGAGGAATCTCGGAAAGTGTTCAACATGGAAAAGTTGGCGCCTAATCAATAGCTTTTCGACAGTATATTATATGCCTCGTTCTGATAAACGGTTAAAAAATTAGAGTGAAAACAGTACCGGAAAAACACTGCGTGCAGTTTTTTCGACACGAAGTTCACTCGTGTGAGTACTGTAGCACACTTGGTTCAAACAATGACATGCACTTGCATTGAGCGTGCAGTGTGGAAGTGTTATCAGAATAACTATTCTGATAATATTATTAAATAGACCGGCTATATATATAAACACTATTTTGACCGGCTATATACATAAACACTATTCTGATCACGGGATCAGAATAATATTCTGATCACAACTTGACCTGCCTCGCTAGTAGTACATTGAACTTCCCTGTGAACTAGGTTGAACTTCCGCCAACATTGCCCAAACAAGGCTTGCGATATACCGTTGGAAAGCTATGAACAGCAGTATCATGACCCAAGTTAAATTTTTGCCAAAATATAAGCGGTTTAAGAGCAGTTTTGAAAACCGTTTTTTCTTCACACAAAAAACATGAATCGTATTTTCGATCGCATTTCTAAACCGTTTATCGGAATGAGGCATATAATATGGCGTTGGAAAGCTGCTGCAAAACCGCTCCTTCCACATGTTGAAAATTTTCTCTAATTCCCTATGGTTAAAGAGTAATTTGAAAAAACGTATAATTTCGTAAACCGAACAGCTGAGTTAGTTTTTTCGATGTCATTTCTAAATGGCTAGTCCAATGGAGGCATATGATTTGGCGTTGGAAAGCTTATGAAAATGCGCTACCTTTTCATCTTGAAAGTTTTTTTGTATTTTTGAATGGTTTAAGAGTAATTTAGAAAATGGTCCAAGTCCTACCGAGTTCGTATTTTCGAGCTAATTTTAACCGTGCGTCCGAATGCAGCAAATGATATGGCCTTGGAAAGCTTGAACAAATGCGAAAAATTTTGGTATGTATTGTTTCTCCCAATTCTTTACGGTTTTAAGTCAGTTTCAAAAATGGCGACAAACATATTTTTGCCGTAATTTCTACAAACTTTATCAGAATTGGGCACATAATATACCATTGAAAAGCTATGAAAAATGCGAAACTTTTTCATGTTGATTGTTTTCTCTGATTCCTAGCCGTTTTCAAGTAATTTGGGAAATGGCGGGATCATTCGTTCTGCCCCTATCGCAAAACAGATTCGTTGAAAATGCACCGCGTGAAGAACCTGAACTTGTCGGTGCGTGTTCCTGAACTTCACTCTGTTTTTCACGTGATTTTTTTGCTAGTAGATCTTCATCCACTACTCGTAGCTCTCCATCCACTCATGGGAATTGAGCTGGTGATATACCGATGGAAAGCTGCTGTAAGCACGCAAGTTTCCCGTGTTGATCGTTTTTTCATACTCGCGTCGATTTTAAAAGTTTTTCATCTCAAATTCATTCAGCGTAGTAGTTGAACTTCCTGCTATTTTCACGTTGAACTTCTATGACGTATTTTCGTTTGTAATTTTCTCATCCCTTCGTCAATGTTATACAAATGATATTTCTTTTGTACAAACCTCTCTCACAATATTTTTTTTAACTTTCTCTGACCGAGGACTTGAATTTACACAAATAATATTCCTGTCGTTTTGAGGTAAATTAGAAAATGGCGAGATCATGACGTGCTGTTTTTTAACTTCTGGGGCATATCTGTTTAAACTTCACTCTGTTTTTGACGTGCTGTTTTTTGCACTACATGAAGTAGTTGAACTTCTAGGGCATGTCTGTTTGAACTTCACTCTGTTTCACTTTATTGTATTGTTCTTATATGAAACACACACCATGTAGTACGTGAACTTCCGGTTATTATCATGTTGAACTTCTCTCTGCTTTGAGAGAGTTATTTTAAAACACAAAAAACAACATATTTTTATGTATTTTGGACATCTAAATACACGGTGAACCTCTCCCACAAGAATTTTTTGAACTTTTCCTCGTCGAGCACTTGAACTTCTAGCAACCATTTTTTCGTTTATGAGGTTGTTTTTAAAAGTGCAAAAAATGGCATTGTGTTTTTTATTTTTTGAACGGGTAAATCCTAGGTTTTAATAAACTACGAACTTCTCTATTGTTTCAATTTGAACTTCAACTTTTTATATTTTTGAGTAAAGAATTGTATTCGATTTTTATACGGAAAAAATCGAACATGGAAATACAAGATGAACCTCTCTCGTAAGAATTTTTGAACTTCCCCGGATAGAGCACTTGAACTTCTTTCAACAAACCTTTTAAGCTTTTAATTTTCTATACTTTTATTCACATTTGAAATGCATTCCTTGCAGTAATTGAACTTCCCGCTGTTTTCACCTTAAATTTCTGTCACATATTTTTTGTTCAACCTCTCTCACAAGAAATTTTGAACTTTTTCGGGCTGAACACTCGAGTTTCTAGCAGCAAAACTTTTAGCATTTTTTATTCCTTTTTAATACAAAAATGCACACCGTGTACTACGTGAACTTCTGGTGGTTATCAATCTAAACTTCTCCCGGTTACGTGAAAATATTTGAGCTTTTTATAGACATTGAACCGCTCTACCTTTTTTATTTGAACTTCATTATCTCTTTTTAGAAATGTGAAAAATGGTGGGTGTTTTAGAAAATTCGAACTTCTTTGTTGTTTCAAATTGAACTTATTGGTTTATTCTTCAGTAATTAGAAAAATCCGATTTTTTCAAATAGATATCAAACTGCTCCGCTTTTTCCAATTGAAATTTTTAGTTTTTATTCTCTAGTAACGAGAAAACCTGAGTTTTTTTAAAATACATTGAACTACTCCGTTTCTTAAAATTGACCTTCTTGGTTTTAATATTTAGTATCGGGGAAAAATGCCCAAAAAAACATTATTTTTTGTTTTTGTTTTTTGACCTTCTAAATCCCATGTTTTGATATACTTTGAACTTCTCTGTTATTTTTATTTGAACTTCACATTTTTTTTGAGTAAATTTTTTGTTTTTGTTTTTTAGTTAAACATAAATTTGACTACTTTTTTATATTCATGGTTGATTCTTTAATAATAGTTGATATCCGAGTTTTTTTAAAGAAGGTAAAATCCTAGTTTTTTTAATAAACATTGAACCACTTCGTTATTTTATTTTTAAACTTCTAGTTTTTTAAACGTGAATTTGTTTTTGAAATTTTAGTTTTTCCTTTTTGTTGAATTTGTTCATTTTATTATTTAGTGACGAGAAAACATCTAAGTTTTTTTAACCTTCGAACTTCTCTTTTTTTATATTGAACTTCTTAGAAAAATATGGTTTTAAATAAGCCAACAATTTTCTAGGTTTTTAAATTTTAACTTCTTTGTTTTTTGGCCTTCTCGGTTATTTCAAATTGAACTTCTATGTTTATTTTATCTTCTTGGTTATGTCAAATTTTCTAGATTTTTTTAAATCCATCTTTTTATAAACATTTTTTGAACTGCTCTGTATTTTGATCTGACCTTCTCTCTTGTTTTTTAGAAACGAGGAAAATCTAACTTATAAAAAAATTGGTTATTTTTTAGAAAAGAAAAATCCAAAATTTTAATGAGCATTGGACTACTTTGTTAGTTTAATTTGACCTTCATGGTTTTATTTTTTAGAAATAGGGAGAATCTATTTCTTTATTTTTACATCAAACTAATGTGTTATTTAAATTTTTAACTTCTTAGTTTTGTATTTTATAAACAAAAAATTGGATTACTATTGAATTTACTTTTTCATGTTGTAAATATTGTTTCGTATGTTTTAACTAGAAATATCTAAGATTCTGCATTTAAATTTGTCATATGAGCAAACACCGAAAATAACATGATCATCTTTTTTCCATGATGTGTGAACTTTACTGTTGTTTTATTGTCTATCTTTTTAGTAAAAATTGAACTGCGCAAGTTTTGCATGGCGAACTTCTGTATTTTTAATAAACATGACAAATTGTTACAAACAACGTTTGTATACAAATACCCAACAGTTGAAGTAATTTTTCTGACAACACGAACTTCTCCTGTAACCAAAGATAGAGGATGCACCCAGCCAAGGTAAAATCTAAAAAAACACGTTTTTGTTTGAGCCATATACACAAACAACAGCATGGAGGAAGAGGGCAGCAATAGCATGAAGGTAGATGCAATGAGTAGGCACTAGGAAGTTGTTCGGGGGAGGGAGGGTGGGGACGGGGCTGCGGAGGAGTAGGAGGGCATGCAGGAGGTAAGGGAAGGTCGCGGCGGCGTAGAAGGAAGGTCGCGGCAGACGGGAGGGAAGTTCGCGCCGGAGCAGAGGAAAGCTCGCGCCATAGGAGAAATTGGGGCAGGGCAGAGGGCGTGTGGCCGGTGAGTGGTGGCGACGGATCCGGGTAGGCGCCGGTGGTTGGCAGGGAGTTTGCCGACGCATGGTGGCAATGGATCCGGGCAGGCACCAGTGGTTGGGGCGGAGGGGTTGCCTGTTTTGGCGGGGCAGGGTCGGTGACGCCGATTGTGGGCAGTGTCGAGGCGGTGGCACGATTGGAGGTCGGGCCTCAGCGGCGGCGCGGTTGGAGGTCGGGCCTCGATGACAGCACGGTTGGAGGCGGGCCTGGCTGCGGCGGTTGGTTGCAGGGGCCGGCAGAGGCACGGTTGGAGGAGGGATCTGGGGAGGGAAGGCGGCGGCATGATCCATGGAGGGTGACGGGGGCAGCGGCGTGATTCGGGGAGGGAAGCGGCGGCTGAATCTCAGGAAGGGGGCGGCATGACGGCTGTGCGGTGGCCGTATCCCGCGGCGGGCCGGCGCCGGCGATGGTGGGTGGCTGGATCAGAGAGGGACTGGGGGCGTGGGGATGGTTGCTGGATTGGGGAGGGAGTGGGGGCGTGGGGAGGTATGAGGGGGATTTTTTCCTTTTTGTATTCGGTGGCATTTTCAGATCTCAGGAACCTCCAGCGGGCCCTATATTGGGCTGGCTGTGATCCAAATAACTATTCTAATCCTAGGATTAGAATAGTGTTGTCCTATTAGCAGCAATCCCATCGCGCAAACACCCGTCTTATTAGCAGCAATCGTCTGTGTTATTATCGGTCTTCGCACACATTTCTGATTACAGACGTGTTTGCCGCATATCACACACATCTTGTTATATTGAACCATTTCTGTTCTCTTGTCTCAACGCAAACAGTTTATCCGAGTGAACCGCATGTGATATATCGCACACATCTTGATCTAGCTGACCGTTTCTTTTGTGTTGCCTGATGTCTGCTAGAATACGTTAGTATTTCCCCAAAGAGGAAGGGATGATGCAGCACAATGACGGTAGGTATTTCCCTCAGTGTTGAGACCAAGTTTATCGAACCAGTAGGAGAACCAAACAACACTATGTAAACAGCACCTACACATAAATAACAAATACGCGCAACCCAACGTGTAAAAGGAGTTATCAATCCGTTTCGGTTAACGGCCCGGAAATTGGCAAACGGACATGAAAGAGTTGTAAATATTGATAGATCGAACGCCAAATAAAATAAATTGCAGAAAGGTATTTTTGTATTTTTGGGTTTAATAGATCGGAAAATAAAAGGCAAATAAAATAGATCGCAAAAGCAAATAATATGAGAAAGAGACCCGGGGGCTGTAGGTTTCACTAGTGGCTTCTCTCGAGAAAGATAGCAAATGGTGGGTAAACAAATTACTGTTGGGCAATTGATAGAACGTCAAATAATCATGACGATATCCAGGCAATGATCATTATATAGGCATCACGTCCAAGATTAGTGGACCGACTCCTGCCTGCATCTACTACTATTACTCCACACATCGACCGCTATCCAGCATGCATCTAGTGTATTAATGCCGGTGTACAAAAGTAGGGGTCCTTTTTGTACCCCTTTACTTGTGCACGGGCAGTCGCAGCCACATGCCTGCGGCCACGCTTGGCGGATTAGAGGAAGCGGAGACACAAGACTACCAAAGCCGTGCTCGAGGCCAGAAGGCATGATGAGCAGAGGGGCGAGGTGAGACTCCCCCGACAAGGCCCTTGCCGGGGTGGCCTTCACGGCTCTGGCAAGCGCCTTGCCGGGGCAACATGCCCAACACCAACGAGGCTGCCACCCTTGACTCTAAGAGTTCCGACGCCGTCAACCACATCGGAACCAAGGCTCGGGAGGCGCCTCCATGGTGGCATGCAGACCTTTGTGAAGACAAAGGGCCTGCGAGGCCTAGATAGGAACCAAGAAACAAGACAACAGCAAGGCTCCTTGCCGAGGATGCCCACGAGGCCCCGGCAAGGCTCCTGCCAAAGATACCCATGAGGCCCCGGCAAGACTCTTGTCGAGGGCGCCCACAAGGCCCCGGCGAGACCCTTGCCGGGAAGATCAGTAAGACCGCGGCAAGGCCTTGCCGCCCCATCGTCACCCCAGCTCAGTGGCCGACCCACCAACTATATAGGTACCCACGTGGCAGTACGTGGCTCCCATGCCAACTATTCATGCATGTTCGTGGTGGCATGCAGATCTTCGTGAAGACCCTGCCACCATGCCAGCTTAGCAGCCTGCCAGCCTACATGGCACTGCATGCCTTGTTGGCCTGGACGCGTGTCGGAACAAGGCAAAGCGGCAACAAACGGGATGAGATTCGTTGCCGTCCCCGATAAAGCAAGAGGACACCTAAGTAGCGCATTTAATGTGTTTTATCCCGTAATGTCAGGCGATAAACTCGACTACTATACAACTTTTCACCTCCTGTGTGCCACTGTGGCAGCCCCTTTGACTATAAAAGGAGGCTGGCGGTGTACTATGAGAGGATTTGGACTTTTTGGATGTTGCACGCTTTGTAGCTAGTCCAAGAATACCAGATAAACACAAACCAGCAGGAGTAGGGTATTACGAATCACTTGCGGCCCGAACCTGGATAAATTCCCCCCCCCACGTTGATCTTCTAAACCCACTCTTTTTACAGCCCCGCGCCCCAGCAACCGTAGTAGGGATTCTCTGTGATCCCATAGGTGTCGTTCCTGAACCTTCCGACATCTTTGGCGCGCTAGGTAGGGGATCACAATCTGTGAAAATCCGGTTTGGAAGTTAGCGCATCGACTTCATCATCACCATGGCCCCCAAGAAAACGGGGATCACAGTGATCGGGTCATCCGGGGTCGGCCCATCCGCACGAGCGCGAGAAGGTGACCGGGTGGCCACGGATGGTGCCAAAGATGTGGCCCGCGAGCATCAATGACATTCTGGCAATCGGAGCCAGAAAAGTGGCGTCATTCGGATCCGATACGACGAACCGCGTGCTGCTGGGTCTGGGGGCGGCGCCGTGCTGCCCACGGGCGGCGCGGCAACCTCTATGGCACCCCAGCTGGCACCCGCGCCGGGCCTTCCTAGGCCGCGCGCGATGAGCAACATTGTGTTGCCGGAGCTCCCGGGCACCACCGCGGGAAGAGCCCTGTGCGCCCCTCTCAGGACGCATCAGGCCGGCGTACATGCCCGGATGCCGGCGAAAGCGGCGTGTGACCGCGAGACCATGACAGAGCTCCTTCTAACTTGGTTAGAAGTCGGAGCGCGCCGCGGTCCATGCGGCTTTCGCCACCGCCCACGCTAGCAGAAGCGCTGGCGCGCGTGCAACTACCCCTGGACTTCCCCCCTGTTGCGGAGAAGCTCGATGAGTGGAGGGCCACCATCCGAGGCCTCATCAGCTTCGCCAATAAAGACAAGCCAAGTTGTGGATGTGGTCTTGTGGTGAGAGAAAGCTTCTCCACCATCTCCATGCTAGCCAAGTTGTTGCAGCTCCCTCCATCTATTATGACACGCACAGAACGTTCCTTCACAACTCCCTTGGTATGGAACAAATTGTGCCTCTGATTTTGCTCAGCTTGTGTGACCTGCACACTCAAAACACGTTGAGAAACTAAACATTCATACCTGTCAGCGTCTTCAGGAGGCATGTATTGCGTCTCATGATCAGAATCATCTCCACCATGTTCTTCACGTGTAATAAGAGCCAATGTCTCCTCATCATAGTCACTAGCGGACTCATATCCACCACCCTCAGTAGCAATCATCACACGCGGAGATTTGCATTCTCTCGCATAATGACCTCCTCCCTTACAACGACGACAAATAATATCACTTGTGTGCCCTGTTGATGCCCTGGAAGAAGAAGAACTCTGTGCAGGCCCGGCAGGTGCGCTGTTGGCAGATAATGGTGGTTGTTCCTGTTTTCTTGTATCACGGCTGTAGGAGGCACCTGATTGAGGTGCTGGTGCAGTTGAAGTAGAAGATGCACGCGGTGTCCATGATGAAGGTCGGCCTGCAGAAAAGTTAGTTCGCGCCAATGCTTGTCGATCCTGCACTTCACGTTCAGCTTTACAAGCAAGATGGAATAAACGAGTGATATTAGTATACTCCTTATAGTCTAGAATGGTCTGAATCTCTCTATTTAATCCACCCAGAAAACGTGCAAGCATAGCTTCATTCTCCTAAACAATACCACATCGAATCATGCCAGTTTGTAATTCCTGATAATATTCTTCTACATAATTTTTTCCTTGTCTTAAATGCTGCAATTTTTGAAGCAATTCACGTTGATAATATGGTGGAACCCAACGCGTACGCATAGCAGTTTTCAAAGCAGCCCAAGTAGTTGGAATAGGATATAATCTACAATGTTCAGACCACCAGACACATGCAAAACTAGTGAAAGCACAAACAGCAGCAGCAACCCGTCTCTCCTCGGGATATTGTAAACATGTAAAACATTGTTCAGTTTCTAACTCCCAAGTAAGATATATATCAGGAACATATCTACCCTCAAATGGTGGAATATTCAATTTCAGTTTAGGAATATGGACATCATCTCGTACCTGAGGTGGTGGTGCAGGCCTACCATTACGAATATATACCTGAGGTTGACCTGCTGGTGGTGGTGCTGGTGGTTGCACGTAGTTCTGATTTTGAGCAACCTCGTCCTCGTAATCTCCCACATAATCATCCTCCTCCGCATCAGCAGCAGGAGCCACAGAAGTATCAACAGCAGCACCAACAGTTTGGCCAAACGCAAGAGGAACACGGCTCGCTCGGCGGAGTTCTATTTCGCGACGTGGAGGTAGTCGTTGTTGTTGTTGTTGGAGAGGTGCGTTAGGTGCAGCGGGTGGTGGTGGTGGAAGACGCGCGAGAAATTCATTAAACTTGTTATCGAGCTTTGTTTCGAACGTCTTCTCCATGCCATCTATCTTCTCCATGGCCTCTTCAAATCTGTTTAGCACGTCTTGCACCTGTCCACTCATCATTTGCTGAAATTTATCATGCAAATCCTTATTCGTCATGTTCTCCCAGTCAGTCTCGTCGGCTTGTGATCCTGGCATGGTTAGCAGCAATAGAAACACACAAGAATATGATCCTACAGACTACTAACAAGAGGTGGTGGTGGGTTTCACAAATCCGTCAAGCAAATCTCAAATTCTTACCAGTTCTTACCCAGCAGCAGGCGGTGATCGGCAACCGTTGTAGTCAAAAACTCTCAAAGCTTGGATAGAGTGATTACCAGGGAGAGTCAAACGCACGACGTAGATGTATGTGGAGCTGGGAAGGCTTATAATATGGTAGCAAAAAGGGTCAGCAATAATCAATTCAGAGATGCAAAGTTGAATAAACGCTCAACGGCGGTACTGTGCTGGTCCTAGGCTAGACTGTGCTAGAGACGCGAGCCTAGAACACCAACAAAATCACGGCGCGGCACGTAAACAAGGGAAAAGCACACTCTGGAATTTTTTTTTCGCTCTTTTTTTTGCGCTCTTTTTTTTTGCGCTATTTTTTTTATTTTTTTGTGAAAAATCACTATAATGGCGAGTGTCTCAAAACTCTTCCTAGCTCAAACTGACAGGATGGGCACGAAATTTTTTCGACCAATTTTTTTTTTCGACTGCTCGGACCCAAAAACTGGAAACGGGTCAAAAAAAAACTTCCTATAATGGCACCTGTCTCAAAACACTCAGAAACACCTAAAAATAGGATAGCCAGAATTTTTTTCGAAAAATGCATTTTTGAAAAATTTTGGGCCTAAACGGAGCGTGGTTTCCGGACTTTTTTTTTCCGAAACCTACTCCGGCAAGGAAACACGAATCGGAATCTAGATGGATCTCGAAAACAAACCTAATATGACAAGAACTCGGATTGGTGGTGGATATATGGTGGTAGATGGCAGCGGTGGTGGTATATGACAGCTGTGGTGGTATATGGATACGGATTCGAAGCGGTGGCGGATAAGCGGTGGTGGTAGATGGCAGGGGTGATGATGATGGTGCGGCGGCGGCGTGACAACTTATGAACAAAACTCGAAACTCTAAAAGACTAGACTCTAAGACCAGCAACTAGACACGACGATGCAACCGCAAATTCAACAAAGCAAAACCCTAAAAAGATTATGCAATGGCTCAGATTGGTTCGGATCTGATGAACTAACCCTAATTTTTTGTGTGGCTTTTTCGTGGACTATAGGTATGAAGAACAGACTCGGTCTAAACTACGAAAACTGTAAAATCTCACCGAGCAACCTGGAAATCTGATACCACTTGATAGAGGCAAAGGTGTCCCATCTTTCGATGAGATGATGGATATCGCTTTGGTGGCAGTCGACTTTGACGATCCGACTACGAACGTGCGAGGACGTCGCGCCTTAGCAATCGCTAAACCAACTCCGAGAGGTTATTGACCACGCCGGAGCACGATCAACCTGACCACGAGGGTCTGTTTCCTGCGAGCAAACGAAGAACAAGCAAGAAACTGAGATTGCAATCTGGATATTGCGAATATAAGATGAAAGCTTTATTGATCAAGGTGGGGTTCTGTGACGCCTTTGTCTGGTCGTTGAACACAAACGAAGTACGCGAAGTTGCAGCTATGGCAAACTTTTAATCTAAACAAAACCCAAAGTCTAAACGATGCCCTAAGGGCTGTATATATGGAGGAAGAGGGGGGAATTTCGTGGCCCTTGGTGGAGGGGTCCGAAATCAACCCTATCTCTTGTTTCCCCACACATACGGACTCTAAAAATAGCCTATACTTATGTATTTCGAAATTACATGGGCCTGGCCCAATAATAAGGTGACGCAACACCTAAAATAGCCTCGGGACGAAATTTATGAAGTGGCATCTTGTATATTTCGTCCAAGGCTTCATGCACCCATTATGGTGGCTTCAAAGTCCTGAAATCATCACTTGTAACTCCGTTCTTGTTCCCCTTGCGCATGCCATCATCTCCATGCTTGTTCTTGCTCCAATGTTCATCCTTCTCCAAGCTAGGCCCTTCATTTGTAAGCAAAACAAATGTATCCAATTTAGGCAGCATCATATTCTCATGAACATTAGAATCATTACCAAGAAATGAAAGTACCTGGTAATTTAGTTGGCGTGCACGAGCTCTAGTAATTGGTCCAGTATGTATAGCAGCAGGGGCTGTGGGTGTAACAATTGTATTGATGTCCTCATTAGAGATGGTAGCTTGGAGGCATGTGCTCTTGAGCGTCTTCTCAAAGATGAGGAAGACCGCTTGTAGGACTTGATGAGGGCTTTGATCTCCTCCATTTGAGCTTGCATCTTGGCGTCGGTGGAGTTTTGCATGACATCGAACTCGTCGTTGTTGTTGTAGACCGAGGATGAAATGCCTTGCCTATCCATCACAAGACTCGAGCAAATATGAGTGGGAGAAAGAGAAGAACGAATACCAAATGTACCTTGACCGAAGTTGAAAGTGGATCAATGATCACTCCAATGTAGACAAGGAAATAGCACAATTGGTACCAATTTTTGCCGGTTTCTCACACCTAAACAAATAAGGCTTATGGTGGAGCTCGGTGAGGATAGTGGCACAAAAATTTGATGCACAATATTAGCAAGAGTCAATAATGTTGAAAGAGATTCACAAATTCGCAAGTGTAACAAGTAGACCAATAGCAATATGGGTGGCACACGGAAACGCACACACGGATAGATAAATGGGGTCGTGCAACCAAGGATGAGCTCAAAATGTGGAATCCATGGAAAATGATCTTGTTGCACAACTCTAGAGAGACGCTAGCACGATTGCTTAATAGGCGGATACGACACTTGTGCACAACCTATAGGAGACAAAAATGCAACGACTTCTATCCCAAGTATGCTATGTATATGATGTTCCGGTGGTATGATCCAAGATGATCTTATATGCAATGTGGTATGATGCTATGGCACTTGCTTACAAGCTCTTTGTTCACTCTTTTGCTTAAAAGCTTTATTCTTCTTTTTTTGTATGGCCACTTTGCAGAATGCACAAACCAAGATAGCTATTGTGTATATACGGGAACAATCTTGTGACGCAAGGGATGATATGATACCAAAATTATATGGTATGTATGTAATGGAAGGTGTAGACCACTAATGTCCACAAGTAACGTTGCCGGCAATACTCAAATGGCTAGTCTCGATAGGCAAGTGACGCAAAATGGGCTAGGGGTTAACAATGCAATGGCAAGGGAATATACAATGGAGGGATACCACGATACCAAGATGATATGGAGGTTACCATCCTTGGCGATGATGAGTTGCGGTGTTCTTGATGTAGATACCAAGATGATGGAGACTCGTCCCTAAGTAGCCGAAACACCTTAGGAAACGGAAAAACTGCGAACTCAAAATATCAAATGTCAAATGGTGGAATCGGGATGTGGTGGTGGTTTTGTGGAATCTCAATGGAATTGCGGAATGGCAATGATGGGTTATGAGACACAATGCAGAAGTGGAGGGTAAGGTGGTGGACTATACACGGTGTCGGAGTTGGAAGCACGGTCCCTAAGTAGCCGAAACACCTTAGGAGACACAACTCACAACACAAAGAAAATTGGGTTAAGTCGGGGTGGCGGAAGTGTATAGTGATCAAGCCTATGCGTTAGTGGTGGTGGTGGTTGATGAAGAAGCAACCATCCCTAAGTAGCCTAGACACCTTAGGAGACTCAAATCACTCCTCAAGCAACTACTAATGCGATGGGGAACAAAATTGGTTAGGTTCCGGAAGTCGGTGGTGGTTATGAGGAGGTTGTGGTGGAAGACCTAGGCAAAGATGCCAAAGTTCTAAAAATTTGATGGAGTCAAATGATGATGGTAGTATATTGTGGGAAGGGGGATGTGAAGAGCTTTTCAATGAGCTAAAGAACGTCAAAAACGGACTCTGGATGAATTAGTTATGGACAAAACGGTGAAACGGGGGAGGATGAAATCCCAGGGGCCGGATGTTTGGGGTGGAGCCCGGATTTCCGGGGCTGTCTGTCCAGAACCGAGCAGATTTGGTGCTCCAGGAGCTGGGTGTCCGGCCAAGAACCCGGATGTCCGGCCTGATGGCCCGCATGTTTGGCCCGACGAATCCAGATCTCGTTTGGGGCAGAAATTTTCGAATTGCGGGCGTAAATGGATGATTCCAAAGGCAAAATTTGATGGATTTTTTGGATGGAAAGTGGGGAAAATTGGGGATATGCTAGATCCACTTGAAACCAAGCAAATCCATGGATCAAAATCAACAAAGCTTCGTCAAACCAACAAATCACAAAAACATTTGGGGCTATTTTTTGTCGGGATTTTCGAAATTGGGGAAGAACACAACAAAATTAGGCTAGAAAACACAATGGGGAGGCTCCAAAATCGTGATCAACGTGGCTCATGATACCAAGATGATGTAGGGTAGAACCCTAATCGGTCGATCCTTCACGAAAGGAGCGGAATCCTACGAAGAACACAAGGAACACAAAGGGGCAAACGAGAGAAACACAAGGGGAAACAAAGAGGAACACTCAAACCAACATGAATAAGTCACACATGTGCTAGATCCTCGGATACATGGAACGATACACGGTACATGATCAACTAGGGACGATACAATGGTAACGGCCTTCTTCGTGAGGAGGTCTTGATGTTCTTCTCCAAGAGGAGGTCCTGAATCCAAGGGGATCTTCTCCATAGAGGCCGCGGTCTCTCTCGTGGAGTAGATCCGATATGGATGAGCATAGCTCTATCTCTCAAATGAGCTAAACCAACGCTAACCCTAGAAAGTTGGATGAGGTGGAGTATATATAGTCTAGGGGGGAGAAGGGATACACGGGCCTTGGCCCATCACTGTGCGCAAACAGGGAGGGCCGGATGTCCGGGTGTCGGGATGGATGTCCGGGGCTTCACGGGGAGCCGGATGTCCGGGCTGGCAGGCCGGATGTCCGGGCTGATGGAGCTGGTCATGGTGCTCTCTGGAATGGCTTGTCCAGATTTCCAAGGACGAGGCCGGATGTCCATGTGTTGGCGAGGCTCCGGATGTCCGGGGCTGACACCGGATGTCCGGGGCCTGTAGCACTTCGGCTACAGGTCTACAGCTGTTGTTGACATCTTCAGGGGACAGATGTCCGGGTCCTGGGAGCTGTCTCCATCTTCTTCCGTCATCGCTTCCATGCTTCCCTTGCGGATGGTGTAGTTGTTCCTTGGCGCTTGCACTCCTCCTCGTCGTCTATAGTGTTCCGACAAGACCTATGCATGCACACGAGAGGGGTGTCAAGTAGTATACAATCCTTGAAGGGGTCAAGTGAGCACATGTAAAGGAGATGATTCACCTTTGTGTATGTGAAGTAGAGGTCGCACGTGCCACTTGCCAAACGGACTCTTGACATGGTGATGTCCATGGGATGCTCCGCATCACACATGCTTGCGCCCATGCTTGGCGGAGCAGAGGAAGCGGAGACACAGGACTACCAAAGCCGTGCTCAAGGCTAGAAGGCATGAAGAGCAGAGGGGCGAGGAGAAACTCCCCCGGCAAGGCCCTTGCCAGGGTGGCCTTCACGGCCTCGGCAAGAGCCTTACCGGGGCAACGTGCCCAACACCAACAAGGCTGCCACCCTTGAGTCTAAGAGTTCCGACACCGTCAACCACATCGGAACCAAGGATTGGGAGGCGCCTCCATGGTGGCATGCAGACCTTTGTGAAGACAAAGGGCTTGCGAGGCCTAGATAGGAACAAAGAAACAAGACAACGGCAAGGCTCCTTGCCGAGGATGCCCACAAGGCCCTGGCAAAGCTCCTGCCAAAGATACCCACGAGGCCCCGGCAAGACTCTTGCCGAGGGTGCCCACAAGGCCCCGGCAAGACCCTTGCCGGGAAGATCAGCAAGACCGCGGCAAGGCCTTGCCGCCCCATCGTCACCCCAGCTCAACGGCTGACCCACCAACTGGACATGTACCCATGTGGCAGTATGTGGGTCCCAGGCCAACTATTCACGCACCTATGTGGTGGCATGCAGATCTTCATGAAGACCCTGCGACCACGCCAGCTTAGCAGCCTCCCAACCTACATGGCACTGCATGCCTCATTGTCCTGGACGCGTGTCGGAGCAAGGCGAAGCAACGACGAATGGGACGGGCTTCGTTGCCGTCCCCGATAAAGCACGAGGACACCTAAGTAGCACATTTAATGCGTTTTGTCCCGTAATGTCAGGCGATAAACACGACTATTGTACAACTTTCCACCTCCTGTGTGCCACTATGGCAGTCCCTTTGGCTATAAAAGGAGTCCATGGCGTACTGTTAGAGGATTCGGACTTTTTGGACGCTGCACACTTTGTAGCTAGTCAAAGAATACCAGATAAACACAAACCACTAGGAGTAGGGTATTACACATCACTTGCGGGCCGAACCTGGATAACCCCCCCCCCCGCATTGATCTTCTAAACCCGCTCTTTTTACAGCCCACGCCCCAGCAACCGTAGTAGGGATTCTCTGTGATCCCATAGGTGTCATTCCTGAACCTTCCGACAATTAAGTTCATGGAGAAACAGAGTAATGCAATAAGAACGATGACATGATGTAGACAAGATCTATTTATGTAGAAATGGACCCCATCGTTTTATCCTTAGTAGCAATGATACATATGTTTGGTTCCCCTTCTGTCACTAGGATCAAGCACCGTAAGATCGAACCCACTACAGAGCACCTCTTCCCATTGCAAGATAAATAGATCAAGTTGGCCAAACAAAACCCAAATACCGGAGAAGAAATACGAGGCTATAAGTAATCATGCATATAGGAGATCAAAGAAACTCAAATAACTTTCATGGATAAGAAGAGATAGATCTGATCATAAACTCAAAGTTCATTGGATCCCAACAAACACACCGCAAAAGAGTTAGATCATATGGATCTCCAAGAGACCATTGTATTGAGAATCAAACGAGAGAGAGAGGAAGCCATCTAGCTACTAACTACGGACCCGAAGGTCTACAAAGAACTACTCATGCATCATCGGAGCGGCACCAATGGAGGTGGTGAACCACTCCGTGATGGTGTCTAGATTGGATCTGGTGGTTATGGACTTTGCTGCGGCTGGAATTGATTTTCACCGACTCCCCTAGGGTTTCTGGAATATTGGGGTATTTATAGAGCAAAGAGGCGGTCCGGGGCACCCGAGGTGGGCACAACCCACCAGGGCGCGCTTGGGCCTCCAGGCGCGCCCTAGTGGGTTGTGCGCCCCTCGGAGCACCCCCAGGCGCTTCTCCGGCCCATTGGATGTCTTCTGGACCAAAATATCCAGAAAAACTTTCGATGAGCTTGGACTGCATTTGGTATTGATTACCTGCGATGTAAAAAACATGCAAAAAATAGCAACTGGCACTTGGCACTTGGCACTATGTCAATAGGTTAGTACCAAAAAATGACATAAAATGATTATAAAACATCCAATAATGATAACATAACAGCATGGAACAATAAAAAATTATAGATACGTTGGAGATGTATCAGTATCCCCAAGCTTAATTCCTGCTCGTCCTCAAGTAGGTAAATGATAAAAACATAATTTTTGATGTGGAATGCTGCCTAACATGTCATCTCATATTCTTTTCTTTATAGCATGGACATTTTGACTCTTATATTGTTCAAAGCAATAGTCTAGTTTTGACATGATAATTTAGATACTCAAGCATACCAACAGGCAACCATGTCTTTCAAAATATCAACACTAAAATAAGTTATACCTAGCCCATCATGCTCAATCATTGATCCATTCATGAATAACACTCGCATATTAACTACACTCAATGCTCAAGTACAATCATAGTGCCCTCTAGTTGGTGCTTTAATGAGAAAGGATGTAGACTCAAATTAAAAATAAAAATTGCATAAAGTAAAACAAAGGCCCTTCGAAGAGGGAAGTAGGGATTTGTAGAGGTGTCAGAGCTCAAAGAAAAAATAGAGAGATAAAAACATTTTGAGAGGCATACTTTTCCCACCAACGAAAATGACTTAGAGTTCCCAACACTTTCCATGCTATATATATCATAGGCAGTTCCCAAACAGAAATTAAAGTTTATTCCTTTTTCCACCATACTTCCACTTTCCATGTCTAACCGTATCCACGGGTGCCATCCATACCAACACTTTCCAAGGAATTTATTATTTGACAACATAAAGTAAATTCATTTTTCATTTCGGGACTGGGCATCCCTAATACCTTGGTCTTACTCTCGTGCAATGACAAGTGAATAAACGCTTATCGTGAGAATAACACATCTAGCATGGAAAATATTAGCCACCCCTCACCGCCTCGCAAGCGGTACGAGCACACAAAAGAGAAATTTATTTTGAATATTAGAGATGGCACATACAAATTTGCTAAGAACGACAAAAGAATACCACATATAGGTAGATATAGTGGACTCATATGGCAAAACTGGTTCAAAGGATTTTGGATGCACAAGTAGTGATCATACTTAATGCAAAATGAAGGCTAGCAAAAGATTGGGAAGCGACCAACCAAGAAACGAATAATCTCATTAGCGAGCATTAAGCATAATTAACACCGAATAATGCACCACAAGTAGGATGTAGTTTCATTATATAACTATTGACTTCCGTGCTTGCATAGGGAATCACAAACCTTAACACCAATATTCTTACTAAAGCATAATTACTCATAAACATGACTCACATATCACATCATCATATCTCAAAACTTTTACAAGGAATCAAGTTTATTTTGTCCAATGATCTTTGTGAATGTTTTTATTATATCCTTCTTGGATATCTACTTTGGGACTAATTATCATGTGTTGCTTTTGATAAGCTCAAACAAATATAAGTGAAGATCATGATCATAATATTTCTTTCTCTCAAATTAATTTAAGTGAAGCAAGAGAGAATTTCTTGAAAATTTTACTAACTCGCAAATAAATCTGTGTGAAGCAAGAGAGCATTTCTTCAAAAATAACAAAGCACACCGTGCTCAAAAAAGATATAAGTGAAGCACTAGAGCAAATGCATAGCTCATAAAAATTTAAGTGAAGCATAGAGAGCAATTCTAATAGGTCATGGCATAATTTTGGCTCTCTCAAATATGTGTGTCCAGCAAGGAATCAAGACTTAAAACAGAAAGCAAAACAAGAAAAGACTCATATCATACAAGACGCTCCAAGCAAAACACATAGTATGTGATGAATAAAAATATAGCTTCGAGTAAAGTACCGATGGTCGTTAGAAGAAAGAGGGGATGAAACTCGGGGCATCCCCAAGCTTAGTTGCTTGCTTCTCTTTGGATAATAACCTGGGGTGCCATGGGCATCCCCAGGCTTAGGCTCTTCTTACTCCTTATTCTTTCATCCATCATAAGATAACCCGAAACTTGAAAACTTCAAGCACATAAAACTCAACAAAACCTTTGTGAGATACGTTAGTATAAGAAAATAAATCACTACTATAAGTGCTATTGAAAACCAATTCATATTTTATTCCTGCATTATATCTACTGTATTCCAACTTTTATATGGCAAAAACTCATCAAAGAAAGCCATAGAATCATCAAAGCAAGAACACAATGCAAAGAAAATAGAATCTGTCAAAAACAGAACATTATGTAGCAATCTGGATATTTCGAATACTTCAGTAACTCCAAAAATCTTACGACATTAGGAAAACCTGAGCAATTTGTATATTAATCTTCTAAAAAAATAATTTATATTTTATCACACTCTGGTTAACAATAAGAATTGTTTTCATGAGCGCAAAAGTTTGTGTTTTTTAGCAAGATCAAACAACTATCACCCAAGAAGATCCTAAAGGCTTTCCTTGGCACAAACACTAATTAAAACATAAAAAACACAATCGTAACAGTAGCATAATTGTTCTAACACTCAAGAATAGGAAGCAAAAATCAAAAATAAATTTTATTCATTGGGTTGCCTCCCAACAAGCGCTATCGTTATACACCCTTAGCTAGGCATAAAGCAAGGGATCTAAGTTTTGTCATCTTTCTTCTTAATTTCCTTAGAGGTGTTTTCATCATTGGGTTTTGTAAACACAACATAAGACATATTGTCCAAAGAAACCTTAGCATTATTAAGTTTCCCATTATCATAACCACGTTGATTTCCTGCAACAATCCAAGAGTAACATTGATTAACATTATAAAAAATTTGCTGGATTACATCTAGAATGGGGACTTCCTTTTTAAGATTTTCATGAAAGGTTTTATTATCCCCAAGCAAATGTCTTAACACATAATCGCTACTATAAAGAATTTAATCTATCACAGGCTTTTCACGATTCATACCATAAAAATCAAAGATTTCCCTAGCTTCCCGTATGATGTAGTCAAACTCATTCATAAGAACAAGAGTGGCCAACTTTTTAGCCTTAGGATTCTTTATAGCGGGAAGCTCAAAAAACAATCTTTGCAAAGTAGGGTGTGTACGGATAAATTTGGTCTCAAGTTTCAGAACTAGTGCTGAAATAGTATCCGCATAAGATCTAGTAGGTCTAAGTATAGGAGCATCATCAAGACTTAGATTTCCCACACAATTGAAAAATTCTTGGATATGTTCTTTTCCCATAGCATTCCCTTGCCCCAAGATAAAAGTTTTAGCATCCAGATTTCCTATACATCCAATCTTAGGAGTTAGGCCATCATCTGTTGTTGCCATACCGAAATCACTCATGATTGCAAGCAAAGGATAGATCCGACGAGAAAACGGCGAACGAAAAAGAGGGCGAATAAAACGGAAAATTTTTGTGAAGTGGGGGAGAAGAAAATGAGAGGCCAATGGAAAAAAATGTAAATTGCAAGGAGATGAGATTTGTGATTAGAAACCTGGTAGATGTAGATGATCCTCCTTGGCAACGATGCCAGAAAAATCCTTTTGATGTCTGCTAGAACTACGTCAATATTTCCCCAAAGAGGTAGGTATTTCCCTCAGTGACGAGAACAAGGTTATTGAACCAGTAGGAGAAGCAATCAACACTACATAAACAACACCTGCACACAAATAACAAATATTTGCAACCCGACATGTAAAAGGGTTGTCAATCCCTTTTGGGTAATAGAGCCAGAAATTGGCAAACGAAAATGAGAGAATTGTAAATATTGATAGATCGAATGCCAAATAAAATAAATTTCAGCAAGGTATTTTTGTATTTTTGGATTAATAGATCTGAAAATAAAAGGGAAATAAAATAGATCGCAAAACCAAATAATATGAGAAAGATACCTGGGGGACGTAGTGATGCGGAGGATCCCAAGGTCATCCCCATGGACCTACCATCGTCTCACCAAGTGCCTATCGAACCCATGACACGATCACGTGCAAGAGCTCTGGAAACCGAGGTGACATCTCTCCTCTCACAATTCCACTTCAATGCACATGAGACATGGCTACTACCTCAAACGGAGACATTGTGCATACTCAGGTATCAAGGAGTTGGCCATGAAGAAGCTAAGGAGCAAGGAGAATCAGGAGAGGAAGATGGGTGTGAAGACGGAGAAGAAGAAGAGCTGCGGACAAAGCCCCAGCCACCGGACGACCGGTTGTGACCGGACGTCCGGAGCCTGAAGCCCCAGCCGAGCTACAGCGAGCGGATGTCCGGCCCGGACCGGACGACCGGCGACCCCACATCCGAGCCAAATGAGCAGAAGTCCGACGCCACCGGACGTCCGACGACCGGACGACCGACCACTTCCAGAAATCCGCTACTTCAACATCTGAGCCAGAACAAGCGAACGACCAGCGACTATTGGACATCTGGCCGCTCGTGATCCTCCGGACGACCGGCCCCCAGCAGGCGTTCGGTACATGTCTGTGTATAGGATTCGGGCCCGAGGCCCATGTACCCCCTCCTTTCGCCCCCATTTGCACTAAGACTACAAATAGACCTCCTATTCCTCCTAGCTAGGGTTAGCACTGGTTTAGCTCATATTTAAGAGATAGAGCATTGCTCATCCACATCAGATCTACTCCACGAGAGAGATCGCGGCCCCTCTTCGGAGAAGATCCCTTTGGATTCAAGACCCATTTACGGGAAGATCCCCTTGTGGAATCAAGACCTCCTCGCGGAGAAGACCGTTACCTTTGTATCGTCCCTAGTAGACCATGGATCGTGTGATCTCTTATGTACTCGAGGTTCTAGCATATGTGTGACTATTTCTTGTTGGTTTAGTGATTCCCTCGTGTTTCCTCTCGTGTTTCCCCTCATGCTTTCCCTCGTGTTCTTCGTGTTCTTCGCGGGATCCGCTCCTTTTGTGAAAGATCAGGCGATTAGGGTTCTACCCTACATCATCTTGGTATCAGAGAAACGTTGATCACGATTTTGGAGCCTCCCCGTTGTGTTTCTAGCCTTGTTTTTGTTGATTTTGTCCCTAATTCGAAAATTCCCCACAAAAATAGCCCCAATTTTTTTTCGATTTGTTGGTGTGTTGAAATTTTGTTGGATTAGATCCGTGGATTTGCTTTGCCTTGAGTGGATCAAGCCTTTCCCCCTTGTCTCCACCCTTTCCATCCACGAAATCGGCCGGATTCGACAAATTTCGACCTCTCCATCATGAACCCTACTCGTTCTTCCCGTGCCCGAAATTTCGCCCAGGCACCGGACGTCCGACCGCCACCGGACGTCCGACGACCGGACGACCGACCCATCCCGGATGTCCGACATTACCTGTCGAAACTGAATTTTTTTCAGTTTGGTCACCACCACCGCCCCACTTCCGCATACACACTCCCAACACATATACACCATCACCACTTCCGCATACGACTACCATTGCTTACCAGTTTCGCACTCCGACACGTTTTGCCACTTCGAACTTTGAGAATTTGAGTTGCGGTTCCGTGTCCTATTGTGTTTCGGCTATTTAGGTACGATTCGACATCAACATCACCGCCGCTCATCTTCTCCATGAACGCGTCATCAAAAACGACCACCTCGACTACATCTTGGTATTAATGCCACCATTTTGACACCATACCGTACGCAACAAGCGGTAACCTCATCTTGGTATTGGACATATCATTATTGCCATTACATTGATAGCCATCATAGCCTTACTCGTTTGCGTCGCTTACCCTTCATACTAGCCTTTGAGTATTGACGGCAACGCGACCTGTGCACATTAGTGATCATACTTCCCATAGCATACATACATCATTGGTACATATCTTTGTATCATTGCTTGTGTCATAAGATTGTCATCACATACACAATTGCTATCTTGGTTCGTGAAGCATTGCATGAGAAAAGAGCTCAAACAAAAAAGATCCAAACAAGCTTTTGAGCAAAAGGGAAAGTTAAGCAGAGCTTTTAAGCAAGAACCATAGCATCATACAACATTAAGATTGTCATAATAGACAATCTTGGATCATATCATCGAAACACCATACATAGAGCATACTTGGGATAGAAGTTGCTGCATTTTTGCTTAGTAGGTTGTGCACAAGTCTTCGTATCCGCCTATTGTGCAATCGTGCTAGTGTCTCTCTATTGTTGTGCAACAAGAGCATTTTGGTGGATTCCACATTTTTGGCTCACCCTTGGTTGCACAACCCCACTTATCTCTTTGCGTGTGTGTGTGTGTGTGTTTCTGTGTACCTTAAATTGCTTGGTCTACATGTTGCATTGCAAACTTGCGAATCTTTTCCAACATTATTGAAGCTCACTTACAATTGCTTCAAGTTTTATGCCACCATCCTAACCAAGCTCCACAATAAGCTTCTACTTGTGTAGGTGTGAGAAACCGACAAGAATTGGTACCAATTGTGCTATTTCCTTGATCCACATTGGAGTGATCATTGATCCACTTTCAACTTCGGCCAAGGTACATTTGGTATACGTTCTTCTCTTTCTACCACTCACATTTTTCTCTTGGAATGATGGATAGGCCAAGTACTTCTACCAACCCACTCTTCATTGAGCACGGCGACGACATGAACTCCTACGTCACCAAGAGCCACCTCTTCGGTGCACGGCGTGCTTTGCATCAAGAGCAACAAGCAATGAGTGAACACATCGGCAACATCGCCACCGACTTGCGACTTTCTGAGCAACGTACAAGGGATTACTTTGACCACAAGCTCGATGATCACAAGCAAGAGAACGACGCAAGAATGGATGAGATTCGTGCTTTGTTGCTCAACCGCTCTTCTTCCACTTCATTCTCATCACGACGGTGCCGCTCAAGTCGACACTCTGACTTCACCCTCTCCAGCTCAAGTACACTAACATCGAACACTCTTCGACGTGTCGCGTGCAATGATCGTCAAGCAAGCCTCAATCCTCTACACGACACCGACTCTCAAGAGCACCGACACCATCAAAGCCAAGTTGCCTTTGCGCAAGCACGAGAATAGCAACGACAACACCAACTTGAAGAGGAAGAGCGAGCGCGTCTACACCAAGAAGAACAAGATGCCGAGGCACAACGTCAAGCGCAACGATTGCGAGATGCTAAAGCACTTGAGGCGCAACAAGCCCTCGAAGATTCAAGTCAAGTTGTACCAACTGAGGCCGACAAGCTCGTGAACAAGAAGAAGCACTTCACGAAGAAGTTCACAAATGAAGATATCAAGCTCGCATGCAACGTCAAGCTCGAAAAGTTCCCCCACCAGCTCGCCAACAACATCAAGTTCACTAAGAGCATGAAGACAATGGAAATCCCCCATGACAACACCAACATGAGGTTGACAACCCTCCTCGCCAAGAGCACCACGATCTTGACAATCATCAACAACATGGGTGTCAACATCCCCGACCCCAACACAATGAAGAGCAACACAACAGCAAGCTAAAGTTCACCATGCCCAAGTTCAATGGAAGCGACGATCCCGAAGAGTACCTTTCATGGGCATTGAAGGTCGACAAAATCTTCCGCTTGCACAACTATGAAGAAGAGAAGAAGATCGCGATGGCATCCCTTAATTTCCAAGACTATGTCCTCATTTGGTGGGAACAAGTCATTGAGTGCTGTGAGGCAAGAGGTGAACCACCCATCACTACTTGGGCGCAAATGAAGGATGTCATGAGTGCACGCTTAGTGCCTACCTACTACAACCGCGACCTCTTCAAGAAACTTCAACTACTCAAGCAAGGAACCAAGAGCATTGAAGAGTATTACAAGGAGATGGAGATTGCCATGATACGATCCAATGTCACGGAAGATGATGAGAAAACAATGACACGTTTCTTGAATGGACTCAATCATGCTATCAAGAAAATCACCGACTTCCAACCATACCCGAACATCATCGAGCTAGTGCATCAAGCTACCAAAGCGAAACACCAAGTATAATATGATTTGAAATATGCCAAGTTCTCATCCAAGACATACGGCTTCTCCAACACCCAAGCTTCAACGAATCCAACACTGTCTACCAAGCCTTCTACAACCAACATCGACAAGTCGAGTTCCAAGAAAACTTTGACTACTTTAAGTCATCCTACTACAAGAAACTTCAATCCGAGATCTTCATCATCATCAACCCCCATCGATGAGACCGTCAAGACAAGTTTCTTCAAATGCTCCAAATGCGGAGGCCGAGGCCACAAGTCCTATGAGTTCACCAACAAATGGACCATGATCCTCAACAACGACGGCACTTATGACTCAATGAGTGAAGGAGAAATGGAAGCCCTTGAGCAAGTGGCCATACTCCAGCAAGTGAACGATGAAGAGGAACAAGTCTTTTGCGAGGAAGATTCAAGTCCCACTCTAGTTGTCTCGAAGGTCTTGACTCTTCAACATCACCAAGAAGAAGACCAACGATGCCACATCTTTCATACCAAGGTCGGCATCAATGGAAGACCCGTCAAGGTCATCATCGATGGAGGGAGTTGTCATAACCCGTCAAGGTCATCACCAAGGTCGGCTCCAAGTTCCAATTTCCCAAGACGAAGCACCCGCATCCATACAAAGTTCAATGGCTTAGCGATTCCGGCACTACCCAAGTCAAGCATCAAGTACAAGTCTCCTTCAAAATTGGCGCCTATGAAGACATTTTGGAGTGCGACGTCATTCCAATGACCGTTTGCCACCTTCTTCTTGGACGCCCAGGGCAATTTGATAGATGTGTCATCCACAACGGCCGAACAAACCACTACATCTTCAAGATGAAAGGAAAGGAGTACGGACTTCACCCCATGTCTCCAAGCCAAGGGATCACAGACAAGGAAGCCACCCATCATGGAGAGAATAGTGAGAGAACGAACCACCAAAAAGAGAGTGAGCACCACAAGCCCAAATCGAGTGCCTCCACGATGACCGAAAAGAGGAACTTAGTCCTATTTGCCACCAAAAGTGAGATAAGAGGAGTGTGTGAGAACCCATATAGTGTCCTACACTATCTCCTTTTGTGCAAGGACAATGCAAAACAAGCTAACACCTCTCACGCTCTACCTTTAGTGTTGTATTCTCTTTTGCAGGACTTTCAAGATGTTTTCCCCAACGAGCTACCTCCAGGACTACCTCCACTACAAGGCATCGAGCACCGCATCAACCTCATCCCCGAAGCACCACTTCCGAACAAAGCTCCCTACCGCGTCAACCCCGAAGAGACCAAAGAAATACAAAGGCAAGCAAAGCATCTCATAGACCATGGACATGTGCACAAAAGTTTGAGTCCTTGTGCCGTTCCGGTCATTCTTGTGCCAAAACGAGATGGTAGCTTTTGCATGTGCTCCGATTGTAGACCTATCAATGCTATCACCGTTCGCTATAGGTATCCCATTCCACGCCTTGATGATATGCTTGATGAACTTAGTGGTGCCACTATATTCTCCAAGATTGATCTTAAAAGTGGTTACTATCAAATCCGCATACAAGAGGGTGATGAATGGAAAACCGCTTTGAAAACCAAGTTTGGGTTGTATGAGTGGTTAGTCATGCCTATGGGTCTATCAGAAGCACCGGGTACTTTTATGTGTCTTATGAATCATGTCTTTCGCCCTTACATTGGTGTGTTTGTTGTGGTCTACTTTGATGATATCCTTGTTTATAGCAAATCTCTTCAAGATCATGTCACCCATGTTCGAACCATTTTGCAAACTCTTCGAAAAGAGCGTCCCTATGCTAATATGGAAAAGTGCCTTTTTGGCGTTGATAAGCTCGTTTTCTTGGGTTTTGTTGTTTCCTCTAAGGGTGTTCACGTTGATGACTCTAAAATCAATGCTATCAAAACTTGGCCACAACCAACCAACTTGCATCAAGTGCGTAGCTTCCCTGGTCTAGCCGGTTTCTACCGTAGATTTGTGAAGGACTATAGCACCATTGCTTCACCTTTGCATGCTTTGAACAAGAAAAATGCGCCTTTTGTTTGGGGGCCATCCCAAGATACTGCTTATATTGAGCTTAAGAATTTGCTTACTCATGCTCCCGTGCTTGCTTTACCCAACTTTGATAAACCCTTTGAGATTCATTGTGATGCTAGTGGTAATGGCATAGGAGGTGTGTTAACACAAGAGAAGCGCCCATAGCTTACTTTAGTGAGAAACTTTCTGGAGCGCAACTCAATTACCTCATCTATGACAAAGTGCTATATGCTTTAGTGCAAGTTTTGCATGAATGGGAACACTATCTTCGCCCTCATGAATTCATCATTCACACCGATCATGAAACGCTCAAGTACCTTAAGGGTCAAACCAAGTTGAACAAGTGTCATGCTAAATGGAGTGAATTTATTGAGTCTTTTCCTTATGTCATCAAGTACATTAAAGGTAAGGAAAGTATTGTGGCGGATGCCCTTTCCCGCATATGCATGCTTGTTACTCAACTTGAATTGGATGTCATTGGCTTTGAGCACATAAAAGACTTGTATGAGCTTGATCTTACTTTTGCTACTCCTTATGCCAAATGTTTTAAGCATACCTCTTTGGACCGCTATTACATCAAAAATGGATATATTATGAGAGCTAACACACTTTGCATCCCCGAGTCTTCTCTACGTTTGTTGATTTTGCAAGAATCTCATGGAGGAGGACTAATGGGACATTTTGGACGCGACAAGACTTTCGCTATGCTCTCCAAGAACTACTATTGGCCCAAGATGTTTCGTGACGTCAACCGCTTCACCAACCGATGCTCTACATGTCGCAAAGCTAAGTCCAAAGCCCACTCCCATGGCCTTTACATGCCTCTCCCAATTCCATATCAACCATGGGAAGATATTAGCATGGATTTTGTACTTGGATTGCCTAGGACTAGAAATGGAAAGGATTCGGTATTTGTCGTTGTGGACCGATTCTCTAAGATGGCACATTTCATTCCTTGCAACAAGATAGACGATGCTTCACATGTTGCCAATCTCTTTTGGAGGGAAATATTGCGTCTACATGGAGTGCCAAAGAGGATCGTCTCAGACCGCGATGTCAAGTTCCTAAGCTACTTTTGGAAGACCCTATGCGCCAAGCTCGGAATCAAGCTACTCTTCACCATGGCGTATCATCCACAAACCGACGGCCAAATGGAGGTGACCAACCGCACACTCTTCGCTCTACTTTGAGTACTCATCAAGAAAAACATAAAGGAGTGGGAGGAGTGTCTACCTATCACCGAGTTCGCCTACAACCGAGCAAGACACTCAACAACCGGCAAGTCCCCCTTCGAGGTCGTCTACGGATTCAACCCATTGTCACCATTGGACATTCATCCTCTACCACTACAAGAGCGCGTCAATATGGACGCAAGTGCACGTGTGAACCATCTCAATAAGGTGCATGAAGATACAAGGCACACCATCGAGCGGCAAGTACAACGACTTGCGACCAATCTCAACATCAACAAGCAACCCATGGTATTCGACATTGGTGATCTTGTGTGGCTACACCTTCGCAAAGACCGCTTCCCCATCGAACGCAAGTACAAGCTTCTAGCTCGAGCGGATGGACTCTTCAAGGTTCTTACATGCTACAACAACAACGCTTACAAGATCGACCTCCCACGCGACAAGTACAATGTGAGTGACATCTTCAATGTCAAGGACCTCTCGCCCTACCATGGTGATGAAGAATTTGATTCGAGGTAGGATCTTCCCCAAGGGAGGGGGGATGATGCGGAGTATCCCAAGGTCATCCCCATGGACCTACCATCGTCTCACCAAGTGCCTAGCGGACCCATGACACGAGCACGTGCAAGAGCTCTCGAAACCGAGGTGACATCTCTCCTCTCACAGTTCCACTTCAATGCACATGAGACATGGCTACTACCTCAAATGGAGACATTGTGCATACTCAGGTATCAAGGAGTTGGCCATGAAGAAGCTAAGGAGCAAGGAGAATGTCACACCCTAGTTAGTTCATGCATTAGAGTGTTGCATCATGTCTCTTTTCTAGAAAACTGAAATGGGGATGACAAAACCCCCAGCACCCCCTGTAAACCAACTAGGGTTTACTAAAATCTTTTTCAATGAACCTGAAATGCCCTTCTAAAATGTTCATCATCTTTGCCTTGGTCTAGAACCTTTGACAAAAATGGTGCACACTTTTCTAGGACATCATAAGGTCATTGGATTAAACCATATGCTATTTGCATTTGGACATTTAAATGCTACTAAATATTTTAAATGTCCAAATAATCCCAAACTGAAATGTTCCATGTGGGATATGTTCTAAACAGTGGGCATGTGCAGTTTGGTGATTTTTGGAAATGCCTAAGTATTTTTAGAAAAGCCACAAACTTGCAGAAATAAAGAAAACAGAAAAATAAAAGGGAAACAAACTTACCTGGCAAAGCCACCAGCCGGCTCACCTGGCGGCCCAGCACTGTGCTGGCCCGTGCCAGCCAGCTGCTTCGTCCCCGCTAGGCAGGCAGGGAGGTGATGCCGGCGTGCGTGAGATCGCCAGCGCGTCAGCTGCTTGCCGCCCTCGCCCCTGGACACTGGGCGAGCTCCACGTCACCGCGCGACCCCGCAAACACGTCGCTCACTCCTCTGCCTCTCTCCCTCGCCCTCTCCTAACATGGCTGACGCTGCCGCGCCCGCGCCACCATGATAACCGCGTCCGTCATCGTCCCCGTGTCCATTCGCTCCGCCGTTGTCGAGTACGTCGAGCAGGCCGAGCCCCGAGCGCTCGCCCGCTCTGGAGTCGCCCCGACCCAGTCTTCCCCAACTCCGGCCGCCGAGATCGCCATCGTCGCCCCGCTCAGTTCCGGCCTTCACCGAGCCTGCTTCGACGCTTGCTGCAACCGCCGTGAGCTCAGCTCCGTCCTCCCCCTCTCCGTTAACTATCTCCTGCATCATATACACCGCACCACGTTCACCCGCACCCGCCGCCGCCGAGCTCGTCGCCGACGTGACTCTGACCACCCACCGGCCACACCACCGTGACCAACACACTCACCGCACTCGCAGAAGCCCATAGCACCTCTCCACGCGCCTCGCTGTGCCCCGTAGCCTCAGGTTCAACCTCACCCGAGCTCCGGCAGCCGCACAGCTCGTCGCCGGCGACGTTCCCAGCCATCCCAGCTCCACCCACTGCCACCACTCGACGCGGCTCACTCCCCGTATCACGTATATGTGCTCCGCCGTCATTTTGGTTGCCGGAGCATGAAACCCGCACCGCTCCGCCGCGTCTGGCCTAGCCGGCGGCTAGTTTGACCCTGGTTGACCCCGTGTGGGCCCAGGTTGACTCCCCTTGTGTCTATGACAAGTGGGACCGCTCTGCTAATTAACTTAGATTAGCACTAACTAAATTTAGTTAGTTAATTAACTACTGACACGCGGGTCCCACTGGTCAGGTTTGACCTGGACCGGCCCCGTTGACCACTGACGTCACCCTGACGCAATGCTGGCGCAATAATGCAAATACTGGAATTATTCTTATACAGGAAATTCCAGAAAATATTACAAACTTCAAAAATTCATAACTTTTAATCTGTAACTCCAAATGCAAAGATTTGTATATGAAATTTGATCAGAAAAATTCAACCTTTCCATCTGTAATGGTTTCATGCATGACAAAACACTTTAACCCTGCTGTTTAGGTGAAACAAGCTAATGCACTTATATGGCTTAAGAACATAAGCTTCCATTTGAATCCTTGATTCAAATGGACTCAAACCAACTTGTTTCACAATGCATTAGCCAGGACACCTCATATTGCCATGTCATAGCATGCATCATATTGTTGCATATTGCCATGTGATGATTGTGTTCTGTGGTGTCTTTCGTGGTAGGTTCCACCTCCGAGGATATTTCTGAGTATCCAACTGAAGGGCAGTACCCTACTACAACTCCATCACGCAAGCAGCCCCATTGATCATATCGATACAATCCCATGTTCTCGCTCCTGCTCTCATTTACTTCATTAAGACAACAACGTTTCAAACTGCTGTGTGCTGCGGTAGTTGAACCCTTATCCTCTGCATGACCTGCCATTGCCACAGTAACTAGATGAAACCCACTAGCATGTGTAGGAGTTGATTGAGCCATGTATGTGTTTCCTACCTTGCTATGCCTGCTATGCTTAGAGTTTTGTCAGGTCTGGTTCATCTGGGTGATGGGCTAGAGTGAAATGATTATGTCGGTAATGTGAGGGATGTGTTGAACATGATTTGGTAAAGGTATCGATGAGAGGCCATGTAGGAGTACATGATGGGTTGTTTCATTGAGGCCGTCCCTAAGAACTGAGATCTGTATGCGTGATTTAAGATTCAGCTACTACCACACATTGGGCCCTGAAATATGACCCCGCTCGACTTACTGACCCCTCTCGTCCTCTGTCCAGGAGTTGCAACTAGTTTCTGGTGTTTATAGGTTATGTGCTGGCAGTCGTGCGTAGCACTGACCCTAGGGGTGGGCTATGATGCGGTAGATACACCGTGGCACGGTGTACCGAGTCGCCCGTTTGGTGTCTCAGGAACCCTGCACACATCGTTTGGGACCGTTGAGGACACCCTGGCCGGATTTCCTTGCGGATGGAACCCGAATAGGTGATAAACCTAGACTAGAGACTTGTGTGGTTAGTCAGGTCGTGGTCTACACCCACGTCGGCTATCGGTTGAAGTCTGCCGAGCACATGTCGTGTGCAGACGCTAAGTGGTGGAAACATGTGTGACAAAGTACACCCCTGCAGGGTATAAAACTATTCGAATAGCTATGTTCGCAGTAAAGGACTACTTGGTTGCCTATACTGTTCATAGACAAGTTAATGGTAACTACTAAAAGACACAAGATAAGTGTGAGTACCGAGGATGGCTGTAATGCCCTCGAAGCACGACTTAGAGGCATAACCGCATTGAAAGCAATGTCGCAAGTGAGGTAATCTTCACACAACCCATGTAATACATAAGGGAAAGAGATACATAGTTGGCTTACAATCGCCACTTCACACAATTACATGAATAAAGCATTACATCAACCAGATACAATCAAGGTCCGACTACGGAACCAAAATAAAAGAAGAACCCCAAATGCGACACGGTCCCCGATCGACCCCAACTGGGCTCCAGTACTGATCAACTAGAACGAAACAACATAAAGGACAAGATCTTCATCAAGCTCCTCCTTTTTTTTGAGGAAGTGGTGACAGTGGGAGAGGCTCCCACTGACTTTGTATTACTCACAACAGAATAGTTACATTTGTGTTACAAAGGGGTTTTAGGCCCCCCCGGCCATGATTGATACAAAGCTAGCTGCCCAAACTAACAATGAAATCAGAGAGGAAAGGATGAACCTTCTCCGGACAGTTGTGGGTCACCAAACCCAGCAAATGTTTAAATCTAGCTAACCATGCCCCAAACGAATGCGGGATCCTCCTGAAATGTTGGTTGGTCCTTTCCATCCACAGGCTCCAAGCATCAAGCAAGAAAATGTCCATGAAAAGCGGCCGACGCCAGTCTTCTCTACCACCATGCAGAATGGCAAGCCTGTTGGTCCCCCCTGGCCACATCAGACCAATCCTACTCCAGCATTGTTGGGCAAAAGGGCACGTGAAGAAGAGATGTTCCACGGTTTCCTCGGGTGGGTTTTGGCAGAGCATGCAAGTATAGTCGCCCCCATCCACATTATAGTGCCGTCGCTTCAGCATATTCCTGGTGTTCAACCGATCTACCATAAGCAGCCACCCAAACATCTTGAACTTGATCGGGCATTTGGCTTTCCATAGCCATCCAAAGGCCTCATCAGCCATAACCTGTCTGAAGCAGTGGATATAGTATTTCTTAGACGAGTATCGTCCCAGGTCACAGACCCAAGTATCAACCGATCCACTGTCCAGACCGACGTGTGCGGACCTTTGCTGTATCTCTCTGATCTCTTCCCTGGCCTGGATCGAAAGAGGCAGACTGAAGATCGAGGCAGGATCAGTGGATTTGAGGATCTTGGCAACAGAATCATCCTCATTTAGGGCATATGAGAATGCCCGCGGATGCGTATCCATTAATGTGGAGGCTGGGTCTCCCAACCAGACATCCTTCCAGAAAAGTGAGGTACGACCATCTCCGGGGACTACCCTGGTGATCCCACGGAAGATTCCACTGAGCTGCATTACATCTTTCCACCAGAAGGAACCCACTGGCTCGGCGGTGTGCGGCACCTTGTTTGGGTAGTGCGTTTCCCAGATCAGCTGAACCCAGGGTACATCTTCACGATTGTAGAATTTGAATAGGTATTTAAGGAGAAGCGCGGTATTTTGTATTCTGACATTAATAACACCAAGGCCACCACACCGTTTCGGTCGACAGACAAGCTCCCATGCAGCAAGGGAGTTGGATTTGATCCCATCATCAGAATTTTTTGCCCATAGACAATAGCGGCGGAGTTTGTCCAGATGTTCAACTATTTTTGGGTGTAGCTTGATCGTACACATTGCATATATCAACATGGAGGTGACCACCGAATTGACCAACGTTAGTTTGGCCCCTGACGACATCAGTGTTAGGGCAGTGGAGGTTTTCCTCTCAACCGAATGGACTAATGGCATGAGATCAAGAATCGTCGGTCTCGTTGTCCCCATGGGAAGACCAAGGTATGTAAACGGCAGGGAACCAACCGAGCAACCAAACACTTCCGCCAACCCCCCGGCACGCTGATGATCAACAATGATGGGTATGAGGGTCGATTTATGGAAGTTAATTTTGAGCCCTACCGAAGCCGCATAATCCTCCAAGATAAGTTTCATACGGATTGCCTGTGTAGGACAAGCTTTCATCAAGCTCCTCCTTGAGCTTGGTTGCATCATCCGCACGGTTCAACGGCACCTGCAAGCTGGTTTTGGAAGTATCTGTGAGTCATGGGGACTCAACAATCTCACACTCTCGCGATCAAGACTATTTAAGCTTATAGGTAAGGTAAAAGGTATGAGGTGGAGCTGCAGCAAGCGACTAGCATATATGGTAGCTAACATACGCAAATGAGAGCGAGAAGAGAAGGCAAAGCATGGTCGAGAAACTATGATCAAGAAGTGATCCTAGAACAACCTACGTCAAGCATAACCCCAACACCGTGTTCACTTCCCGGACTCCACCGGAAAGAGACCATCATGGTTACACACGCGGTTGATGTATTTTAATTAAGGTCAACTTCAGGTTTTCTACAACCGGACATTAACAAATTCCCATCTGCCCATAACCGCGGGCACGGCTTTCAAAAGTTCAAATCCCTGCAGGGGTGTCCCAACTTAGCCCATCACAAGCTCTCACGGTCAATGAAGGATATTCCTTCTAGCGGGAAGACCCGATCAGACTCGGAATCCCGGTTACAAGACATTTCGACAAGGTAAAACTAAACCAGCAACACCGCCCGAATGTGCCAACAAATCCCGATAGGAGCTGCACATATCTCTTTCTCAGGGCACACTCAGATTGTCCTAGGTACGGGTAGGCCAGCCCAGAGTTTCCCCTGGTGGCCACCGGCAGCTGACAGGTTGGACCAACACTCAGAGGAGAACTGGCCCGGGGGGGGGGGGGGTAAAATAATGATGACCCTCAGGAGCGCGACTCCCAAGGGAAAAGAAAAGGCTAGGTGGGAAATGGTAAAACCAATGTTGGGCATTGCTGGAGGAGTTTTACTCAAGGCAAACTATCAAGGGGTTCCCATTATTACCCAACTGCATAAGGAACGCAAAATCCAGGAACATAACACCGATATGACGGAAACTAGGGCGGCAAGAGTGGAACAAAACACCAGGCATAAGGCCGAGCCTTCCACCCTTTACCAAGTATATAGATGCATTAATTAAATAAGATATATTGAGATATCCCAACAAAATATCCATGTTCCAACATGGAACATGCTTCAATCTTCACCTGCAACTAACAACGCTATAAGAGGGGCTGAGCAAAGCGTTAACATAGCCAAACAACGGTTTGCTAGGACAAGGTGCATTAGAGGCTTGGTTCAACAATATAGGAGGCATGATAAGCAAGTGGTAGTTATCGCAGCATAGGCATAGCAAAAGAGTGAGCAACTAGCAAGCAAAGATAGAAGTGATTTCGAGGGTATGGTCATCTTGCCTGAAATCCCGCAAGGAAGAAGAACAAGTCCATGAAGAAGACAAACGGACGTAGACGAACGGTTCCTCACAAGCATGACGTTACCAGAACCAACCCGAAGAAGCAAACACCGGAAAGAAGGACACAACATAGTAAACAACCACCACATAGATATGGCATGATGCGCAAACAAGTATGATGCATGTCCGGTTTAAAGAGGGCATGGCATGGCAAAGTGCAACAACCAAAACTACAAATTAAGTGGAGCTCAATATGCAACGGGTTGCCTATTGACGGAACACCACATCCATTATTTAGTTCTCTCTCGGTTATGTACCCAACAAGATTAAATGTTGCTAGCATGGCAAGAGGGTGATGCAAAAGAAAACTACCTATCTAGGCAAGTTTAAATGTGGCCGGAAGCAACGAACAACAATTCTGGTAAATCCCCATATGCATATATTAGGTTTGGTGCTGTTCTGCCCTAAACATAATTTTAGAGTTGTTAAGCATGCAAAGTGAAGCCACCATGTTAAACTAGGCATTTTTCTACGCCATTTACATATAAAGATTATTTAATTCGGAGCTACGGTTATTTAGTTATGAATTAAAGCATTTTAGCATGCATATGGACAAAGTTACACATACAACATTTTAAATATTTCAAACATGCATGAAAGTTGAATATATTAAACTAGACAAAATTCTAAGCAACTTTCATATATAAATTATTTAGATCCGATGCACGGTTGTGGAGTTATTAAATGCATGAAGTTTAGGGGGCTAAACTGCAAAACTGGCGTCTCTGAAAATTAAATACTAAAAATGCATAACGGAAAAAAAACATGATATGGGCCGAATCTGGCTGGGCCAACCGGAGCAGAGGCGATGGGGGTCTCACCATGGGCCATAGCCCAGATCTGGAGAGGTAGGCCGGCCTTGGTGGTGCTGGGCTTGGATCTAGTAGCGGCTGGGCTAGACCTTGGCTCACACGGCCCACGACGACGCTGGAGTCGGGCCTTGCTGGGAAAGAAACAGTAGGCCGGCTCGGTCAAAACGGAGGGAGTCAACACGGGCGAACCGAGCCAGGAGAGGAAGGCGCGTTCTCCTTCCTGTTCGAGCGAAGCAGTGGCAGGTTCAGCGGCGATGCAGGAGAGCTACGACAGCGAACTTGACGGCGGCTTGAAGGACTTGGCGGGGCGCCAGCAACGCGGACGAGATGAAGGGGACTCCGGGCGGAGAAACTCTAGGCCGCAGCGCTGGCCCCGAAGCTGCACGTGTACGAGCACCATGGTGGTTGCAGCGGCGAAGCAGAGATGAAGGCGACGCGGCAGGAGCTCGCCGGACTCGGACGAACGGCGACCGGAGCGAGCGGAGGTCAGGGGACGACGGATCCATGCTGGAGCTGGGCGGATCCGGCCCCGGGGATCCCATTCCCGGCGATGGATGGAGCTCGGGGAGACGACGCCCCATGGTGGCGGCTGGAGCCTGCAGAATTGAGAGAGAACATGAGGGGGGAAGGAGAGGGAGAAACAGAGGCGGGAGGAGAGGATATAGGGCGGCTGCTGCTCATCTTCGGCGGGGTTCCAATCGCCGGCGTCAACCGGACAACGAGGCAGGGGAACTGCTGGTCCAGCGGCGGCGGCGTGGTGATAGATGCCGCCGGCGGCGTTCTGGATCGAGGTGCAGGAAGGGGAACGGGGTGCTAGACTGCTGCTGCTGCTTTGCGGGCGCGCGGACGCGAGGGCCTGCGAGTGCTGACCGTCTCCGGGAGCACGAAGGCGAGGAAGAAGGATTCATGGGGATTGGGAGGAGGAGCGGGGTTGGACAGGCACGGAAACAGAGGAGGGATCTGGTTGGTGGCTGAGGAAAACGAGGAGGATGCGGCGGCGGCCGAGGGAATGGACGGGACAAACCTCCTAATTTTTAGGGTTGGACCTCAAGTATATATAGCAAGTGGATTTGGGGTGCATCTGGGCCCTCGATTAAAATCGGACGGTCTGGGATAAATAGATTAGGGGGCCCAATTAAGAAAATGGAGATATTTTGTAGATGTTTGGGGATGTTCCGGATCCAACGGTGACAAAAGTCTGGTTCGGGTTCTGGGAAGCTTTCGGACGCGCGCGCGAGGAGCTGCGGGCTGACGAGAGAGGTTAGGTTGGACCTGGCGGTAGGAAGTGCGCTGTGTAGACGGTCTCGAGCTGAGAGAATAGAAGAGAGGGAGGCCCGACAACAGTTTTCGGAGGCCTAAAATGTCCGACGTTAGACCGGCTATACTGCCGCTATAGTTATCCGTTGGGGCGTCAAACGGACTCCGAACGCGATGAAACTTGGCAGGCGGCCTACCTACAAAAAAACAACACCGCACGCCAACTTTCATCCCATTCCGAGAACATTTTCCGGCCACTTATAAAATACTATTTCGGACATGCCTCAGGCGCGTGCAAGTGTGTCTGGGCTCAGAATGGACAACGAAAAGAACTGGGGGAAACCCGGACGGATGCAGGTTTTGTGAAAACATGATGATGCAATGCACATGATGACACGACAAGATGCAACACGCAAGCAAATGACATGGCAACAGCCGCGAATAACTCGAAGACACCTGGCACATCGGTCTCGGGGCGCTACAACACTCCACCACTACGAGAGGATCTCGTCCCGAGATCTAGAATGGCACCGGAGGGAAAAATGGAAGAGAAGGAGAAGAGGTAAAACTAAGTTGCTTCTTTGACAAACGAGTGAAACCACGAACGTTGAAAAGGTTGGGAAAAATGAAAGAAAGAAAGCAACGGAGAAGAGCAAAGTTGAAAGCACTCCGTTAAGAAAGAGGAATAAGAAAGAACCGATTCGGGTAGCACTTCGGTTGAAAAGAGATGAAGACTTGATAAAATGAGAGAGCTTGAGCAAAAGGAACACAACACACCGGTTAAATTGATAAACCAAGAAAAGAACAAGATCCTGACAAGAACAAGAAGATGGTTTGAAGAGAGCAGCAACACAATGCCTCTGGAACAAAAGTAAGAATGGAATGAACGAAGGAAAAAACAAGAGCACGCTTACAACAAATGCTAGAACGGAATTGTTGGAAAACCAACAACGAAAAGAATAATCTTGATATGGTCTTATGGAATACATCTCAGATTATGAGGTGACAACCTGCCACTCACGGGAAAAAGAATTGGATTTATATGAACAAGGAGACGAGAAAATATTTCACCGGGAGGGTAAAAGAAGAACTTGGGTCATTTATGAGCACCATAATAGCAACAATCCTTAGGGAAGGCTTTAGGTGAAATATAACCTAAGATAATTCCAATGACGAGATTGATGGATTTAAAATACCTCATTCTTAACAACATGTGAATCATGAAACATGAACTCAAATTATCAAGAATGACATAATACCACCTCAAAAGATTAGATAGGAAGAACTGCACTCCGGATTACAAGATGAAGAATGCTTGAGCTTCTTAGAAAAGAATCTCGATGAAAAAGTTGGAGAAGGAATTAAATCCTTGATGAACCATCATGTAGAACCTCCATGAAGAACTCCGGTAATGAAAGGATAATGAGAAGAAAGAGAAGTTGAAAACACAAGGTGAATCCTTGCAATGATTAGATGGATCTTCGCGATGAAATAAATTGAGAGAGCTTGGAACTTCCGAAAAGAAAAGATGAAACAATTGAAACCAAGAATTTTGATGAGGCTCCGGAATAAGGAATTAATCACTTGGATGAAACAAGAATAAGAATTACATTATGCTTATCCTTCGCCAATTAAATTGATGACAATCAACAGATTTGACATATTACTTATTCTCGTAGAAAAGATTAAGAGAGATATGGCGCAAACTTGAGAAAGTCTTCAACGATCCACCGGTAGAATTTGGAAAGCACGAATGCATAGATATGATACATGAAGGAAGAAAACTCTTGAACGAACCACCATAAGAATTAAAAATGAACAAAGAGAAGATAAGGAAGACAGCAAATGAATGAAGATGCTTGAGAGAATTTAGATCCATGAGAACGAAGAGATCACGAGCCAATTAGAGATCTCTTGAACGATGCACCGGTAAGATTGGAGAATGATAACTGAAAGCTGAGAATTAATAAATCTTCTGAAATGATGGGCTCCGGAGAAACAAACTAGAAAGACTCCTGAATTACTCCGGTTGGGTGAAAAGAATTCTCACAATCGAAAGCAATTATGAGAGGAAGGCAACAAGCTAGAATCACGAATCTTCACGAGAACGGATATGATTGAAGAGAAAATTATTCCTTGGTCCTTAAATGTTGAGAATGACGACGAGAAACACCACCAAGAATTATTTAGACACTCCGGAAGAATCAAAACGAAGAGGTTGAGCCAACGATAAAAATAATTTGGAAGATCTTGGAGAAGACATTTGATTGATGATAAATCATTCTTACGTCAAACTTCGAAAAGAATTTAGGATAGCTCAGGGAAAAATAAGAAGAGTCAGGTAAGATCCTGGGAAAAGACCTGTGGGTTAGGGCCCACTCAAAAGAACACCGTTGAAAAGATTTAAAAGAGAGATTGGACCGGTTGAATTAAATGACATGAATGAGATAACAATCTCGAAAGAGCTTGAAAGGATCTCAAATGAGAAGACGAGCCTTTTGAGAAAACTTGAGCACGCCGGAACAAATGAATAACAAGAAGTTAATTATTATGAGGTGCACCGGTATGAGAAGGCATTTGAAATAAGGAAAAGAATATGATCAAACACCAAAAGCTTGATTTGAATCCATCGGAGAAGAGAACGAGTGAAGAGTGACGAACTTGAAGCTCCGTTAGAATCTTCCTGAGAATCACCGGATAAGAACATTGATGGAAAAGAAATGGAGAGACTTCATAATAATAAAAGGATACTTGATTAAGACATCTGAGTCCTTGAAGAAAAAGGGTGGGTGGGCGGGAAAACTAAGGCAGCTTGAGACGAATGAAACAAAAGCTGTTGAGAAGAACTGGTAATTGATCTTGCTGATGTTGAAATGATCGGATCCACTTGAAGAGAAACACGTCGGTTGAAAAGGATTGACATGACAAACTCAATGATCGAGAAGGATTAGTATTCACATAGGAATATGAGAACACCACTTGGAAAAGGTATAGAATCAATATTTGACTTCGAAGCAACTCGAATACCACAACTCAAAACAAAACAAGGATTGGCTTGCAGAATAAGCCGGAACAAACATATGATAGAGATTCCGTCCGAAGTTTTCGTGGTGGGGCCTACACGGGCTCGATCGTACAGCACCATCATGTACAAGGCAGTGCACATGACATACGAAGCGTCCCCGAGTCGGCATAGCCAAGGACTCTTTAAGACACAACGAGACCACTGTAAAACCGACCGTGAATAGGCGGACCACTAGACGTCGAACCCCAATTTCAAATCATACATCTGTCGGAAAGATATCCTAGGAGTGTGACACCCCAAGACCGGAGCTTCAGATGCCTTCCATGTTTCCGAGTGTTGTCGGGTGTTTTTTTTGGTTCATTGCATCATGTGCATTGCATCATGTCATCATTTTCTCAAAGTCATCTAAAAATTCAACTAAATAAATGGCATGGACCTTTGATCCATTTAAATCGAGGGAACTCACATGGTGATGTCTCTTTATAACATATATCCTCCCACTATTATTAGGGAGCTATAAGTAATATTCCATTAACTTTCGAATCACCATAACACACTTGCAATTTAATTCCGTGCCTCTTATGCTTCAAGTTGCACCTCCAAACTTTGCCAACAATTCTTTCCCATTTTTCGAGGCTCCTCCTAAATTCTCAATATTTTTGGACCTACCGAATGCCCACGTCTTATTCAAACTCTTTTGGATTTAAATTCAAACGAGTTCGAATCCAATCTTCATGCACACATTCACTTCTATTTTCTTGGCCCAAGCTCATTTTTGCGAGTCCGGGAAAATTATCCCAGTGCCCAAATTCCTTCTCCAACCTTTTCTTTCTCTTATTTATGCCTTTGCTATTTGCTATTTTGGCAAATAAAAGGAAATGAGGAAGAGAGTAGGAGAGAGAGCAGCCCAGCAGGCCCCTGGCAGTTTTCCTCTCCATTGGGCCAGCCTCCCAAGGCCCACTCCCCAGCTAACCCTAGCGCAGGGAGAGAGCCCATCTTCTCTCCCTCTCGATCCCATCTCTCCCTCTCGTCCTCATCCAGCGTCGCCTCCCACCTCGTCTTCTCTCCCCAATCCCCTCATCCTCTCCCTCGCCTCTTTTCCCCGCTCTCTGCCGCCACCCACTCACACCATCACGCACGCCTCCCTGATCCGGCGTCCTGCTTCCTCCTTCGCCGCGCCAAGTCCCTCCTCCTTCCCGAGGCCGCCGCTGGCGCCCCAAGTTCCCCTCGTCCTCGACCCCCATCTCTCCCTCGACCAGGCCTGCCGCCGCCATCGCGAACGTCGTGGCCCCGCGCCCTCAAGCTCCAGCGACCGTCGCCGCTCCGTGCACCCTGGCCATCCTCCTGCGCCCCTCGACTCCTTCCCCTCGACCTCGAGCTCCTCTGTCAGCGTTGCAGATCTCCGCTTCCTCTTCCTCGCGTGGCATGGCTCCCTGTCGCGTGCCTTGATGCTCGCCCGCAAACCCCCTCCCTGCGTGCCCCTGCTCCCTTCGCCTCCTCGCTGCTAGCTCCGCCTGCACGGGAGCACACGAGCAGCAGCAGCCTGAGCCGCACCCTGCCTGCACCGCGCCATGGCCGACCAGAGACCAAGAGCCCTACTCCTCTTGGACCTTGTCAGGTCCACCCCGCTCCGGCCACAACACCAGCAAGACCACTGCTACATCTGTACACTGCGTTGTTGCTCGTGGCATGTCAAGACCGTCTTCATGGATTCACGCCAAGTACCGCTACCGCCAAGTACCTCTTCGCAAGACCAAGTACCTCTCCGAATGAACGTGAACGACTGCCGTTGCAAGAACGGCATCGGAAAGTCCGAAGACCCCAAGTACCACAACACTGATGACATGAACATCTACAGAATGTGTACGACTACACGGTGTTGCGCCAAGTACCCCAATGGCCGGAGCCCTCGGATCCGTCAAGCTCGTCTACATACCGAGAACAACTACCGTCTCCGAAGAACCGTGTAATGGAACCGTCAAGTGCGACTATGAGCCGTGTACAACAACACGGAATTCCTCGGACGCCAAGTTCAACGATGCATCAAGTTCCTCGCCGTGACCCCGAACATCTACGGAAACTCGTGCTACGATAAACATGTACCACTACCGTCGTCGAGATCGCGAGAACCTCTACCGTTGACCCTAGAGCATGCGAGAACGACTACTTCCACTACGAACGTCCCGAGAACGTCTACTTCCCCTACACCGCATCGAACTCGAACCCCTCCGATAAGGCACGCTTCGAAGGTATAACCCCGAGTCGACCGCCCATGTACGAATGCATGTGTAGTTTGAGATGCATGTTTGGATGTTGTATCCTCCCGTGATCGTTAGATGTTTCCCTCGCTTGTCACCGTCGTCGACCCGTGGGAACCCGGTTGCCGGGATCACCCCACCTTCTATCACATGTCACGCTCCCGTCACTTTTCCTTTTGCACCGGTATCTCCATGAGCTATCGGAACCGGAATGTTGCCGTGGCACCATTTCCGTTGTCATTGTCGTGGCACCCCTTTCGTTTCCGCCATGATGACAAATGCTTCTTAATGCTCTTGTCAACTTTTAATAATAATTGCCTAAAACTTGTTCACGTCATCCGCATCATGATAAAAACAATTAAAATGTTTATATTGTCGTTGCACCAAATTGATAAATGCATATGGGGATTTACCGGATTCACTATTTGTTATCCGGCCCCATTTAAATTGTTTAGATGGTATAGTTTTGTTATCTTTCACCTCTTGACATGCTTAACAACATTTAATATTGTTGTGTACCTAAACAAGAGGGAACTAAATAAGTCATGTGGTGTTTTCTTCAATATGCAACTCCGAGGCATATTGAGCTCCACTTAATCTGTAGGATTGCTTGTGCACTTTGCCATGCCATGCTTCATTAAACCGGACATGCATCATACTTGTTTGTGCATCATGCCATGATTATGTGGTGGCTGTTTACTATGTTGTGTGCTTCTTTCTGGTGTTGCTTCTTCGGGTTGGCTCCGGTAACGTTGTGATTGTGAGGACCCATTCGACTATGTCTGTTTGTCTTCTTCATGGACTCATTCTTCTTCCTTGCGGGATTTCAGGCAAGATGACCATACCCTCGAAATCACTTCTATCTTTGCTTGCTAGATGCTCGCTCTTTTGCTATGCCTATGCTACGATGCCTACCACTTTCTTATCATGCCTCCCATGTTGTTAAACCAAGCCTCTAACCCACCTTGTCCTAGCAAACCGTTGTTTGGCTATGTTACCGCTTTGCTCAGCCCCTCTTATAGCGTTGTTAGTTGCAGGTGAAGATTGAAGTTTGTTCCTTGTTGGAACATGGAGATGTTGTTCCTTGTTGGAACATGTTTGCTTGTTGGGATATCACAATATCTTTGACTTAATTAATGCATCTATATACTTGGTAAAGGGTGGAAGGCTCGGCCTTATGCCTGGTGTTTTGTTCCACTCTTGCCACCCTAGTTTCCGTCATATCGGTGTTATGTTCCTGGATTTTGCGTTCCTTACGCGGTTGGGTGATAATGGGAACCCCTTGACAGTTCGCCTTGAATAAAACTCCTCCAGCAATGCCCAACCTTGGTTTTACCATTTGCCACCTAGCCTTTTCTTTCCCTTGGGTTCTGCAGACTCAAGGGTCATCATTATTTTAACCCCCCCGGGCCAGTGCTCCTCTGAGTGTTGGTCCAAACTGTCAGCCGCCGGTGGCCACCAGGGGCAACTCTGGGCTGGCCTACCGGAAGTTTAGACAATCTGAGTGTGCCCTGGGAAAGAGATATGTGCAGCTCCTATCGGGATTTGTCGGCACATTCAGGCGGTGTTGCTGGTTTAGTTTTACCTTGTCGAAATGTCTTGTAACCGGGATTCCGAGTCTGATCGGGTCTTCCCGCTAGAAGGTCTATTCCTTCGTTGACCGTGAGAGCTTGTCATGGGCTAAGTTGGGACTCCCCTGCAGGGATTTGAACTTTCGAAAGCCGTGCCCGCGGTTATGGGCAGATGGAAATTTGTTAATGTCTGGTTGTAGACAACTTGAACCTTAACTTAATTAAAATGAGTCAACTGCGTGTGTAACCATGATGGTCTCTTTCCGGCGGAGTCCGGGAAGTGAACACGGTGTTGGAGTTATGCTTGATGCAGGTTGTTCTAGGATCACTTCTTGATCATAGCTTCTCGGTTGTGCTTTGCCTTCTCTTCTCGCTCTCATTTGCGTATGTTAGGCACCATATTATGCTAGTCGCTTGCTGCAGCTCCACCTCATACCTTTTACCTTACCCATAAGCTTAAATAGTCTTGATCGCGAGGGTGTGAGATTGCTGAGTCCCCGTGACTCACAGATACTTCCAAAACCAGCTTGCAGGTGCCGATGAGTCCGTGCAGATGACACAACCAAGCTCAGGAGGAGCTCGATGAAGATCTTGTCCTTTGTGTCATTTTGTTCTAGTTCATAAGTAGTGGAGCCCAGTTGGGGTCGATCGGGGACCGTGTCGCATTTGGGGTTCTTCTTTTATTTTGGTTCCGTAGTCGGACCTTGATTGTATCTGGTTGATGTAATGCTTTATTCATGTAATTGTGTGAAGTGGCGATTGTAAGCCAACTATGTATCTCTTTCCCTTATGTATTACATGGGTTGTGAGAAGATTACCTCACTTGCGACATTGCTTTCAATGCGGTTATGCCTCTAAGTCGTGCTTCGACACGTGGGATATATAGCCGCATCGAGGGCGTTACAAAGAGCTACTTGAATTCCCACTTATAAACTCCCGAAACTTTCCGGTTATGCAATCAGGTGTTGGGGATACAGGGGAAGCATAATATCTCACCCAAAACTAGCAAATCCTACATCCAGCTGTATCCATCCTTCAACACATAACCAAGAAACCTTCAGAAATCATCTACCTCAACCTTCGAAAAGCATCCGTTATACAAGTTATGGCAATACTCCCAAACTCCCGCCCCAGTACTGGGTGGCGTCAAGGTTATCTCACCAACGAACTGCATAAAAGAGATTTTCGATGTCGGTGAACTAAACTCAGGTATTCCAGAACTGCAACGATAAAATTGTGACGACAACACCTCGGAGCTCAACTCCCCGGGACACTGCCACAAAACCCCTGACAGGAGGCACCAAAACAATGTTCTCATCACAAAACCATCGGAATGATTCCAAGATACCCGCGTGATCCTAAATTTTTTTTAGTGAAATTTGAGAAGAGAAGAGTCAAAACTCTACGTTAGGATGCCTTAGCAGAGCGATGAGGAGACTGGGAAGTAAAAAGAATTCCTAAACTCTCCGATATATAATTCCTAGAAGACTCAAAACATTTTTCTAGACTCAATAGCGGCTGCTAAAAACGATCAAGCAGTGGGGGCTCCTAAGGTCGGGGAAGGCTCTAATTACCAACTTGTAATGCCCTCGATTTGGCTATATCTCCCACGTGTCGAAGCACGACTTAGAGGCATAACCGCATTGAAAGCAATGTCGCAAGTGAGGTAATCTTCACAAAACCCATGTAATACATAAGGGAAAGAGATACATAGTTGACTTACAATCGCCACTTCACACAATTACATGAATAAAGCATTACATCATCCAAATACACTCAAGGTCCGACTACGGAACCAAAATAAAAGAAGAACCCCAAATGCGACAAGGTCCCCGATCGACCCCAACTGGGCTCCACTACTAATCAACTAGAATGAAACAACATAAAGGACAAGATCTTCATCAAGCTCCTCCTTGAGCTTGGTTGCGTCATCCGCATGGTTCAACGGCACCTGCAAGCTGGTTTTGGAAGTATCTATGAGTCACGGGGACTCAGCAATCTCGCACCCTCGCGATCAAGACTATTTAAGCTTATAGGTAAGGTAAAAGGTATGAGGTGGCACTGCAGCAAGCGACTAGCATATATGGTGGCTAACATACGCAAATGAGAGCGAGAAGAGAAGGCAAAGCACGGTCAAGAAACTATGATCAAGAAGTGATCCTAGAACAACCTACGTCAAGCATAACCCCAACACTGTGTTCACTTCCCGGACTCCACCGGAAAGAGACCATCACGGTTACACACGCGGTTGATGTATTTTAATTAAGGTCAACTTTAGGTTTTCTACAACCGGACATTAACAAATTCCCATTTGCCCATAACCGCGGGCATGGCTTTCGAAAGTTCAAATCCCTGCAGGGGTGTCCCAACTTAGCCCATCACAAGCTCTCACGGTCAACGAAGGATATTCCTTCTAGCGGGAAGACCCGATCAGACTCGGAATCCCGGTTACAAGACATTTCGACAAGGTAAAACTAAACCAGCAACACCGCCCGAATGTGCCGACAAATCCCGATAGGAGCTACACATATCTCTTTCTCAGGGCACACTCAGATTGTCCTAGGTACGGGTAGGCCAGCCCAGAGTTGCCCCTGGTGGCCACCGACAGCTGACAGGTTGGACCAACACTCAGAGGAGCACTGGCCTGGGGGGGGGGGGGTAAAATACTGATGACCCTCAGGAGCGCGACTCCCAAGGGAAAAGAAACAGCTAGGTGGCAAATGGTAAAACCAATGTTGGGCATTGCTGGAGGAGTTTAACTCAAGGCGAACTGTCAAGGGGTTCCCATTATTACCCAACGTGTAAGGAACGCAAAATCCAGGAACATAACACCGATATGACGGAAACTAGGGCGGAAAGAGTGGAACAAAACACCAGGCATAAGGCCGAGCCTTCCACCCTTTACCAAGTATATAGATGCATTAATTAAATAAGATATATTGTGATATCCCAACAAAATATCCATGTTCCAGCATGGAACATGCTTCAGTCTTCACCTGCAACTAACAACGCTATAAGAGGGGCTGAGCAAAGCGGTAACATAGCCAAATAATGGTTTGCTAGGACAAGGTGGGTTAGAGGCTTGGTTCAACAATATAGGAGGCATGATAAGCAAGTGGTAGGTATCGTAGCATAGGCATAGCAAAAGAGCGAGCAACTAGCAAGCAAAGATAGAAGTGATTTCGAGGGTACGGTCATCTTGCCTGAAATCCCGCAAGGAAGAAGAACGACTCCATGAAGAAGACAAACAGACGTAGACGAACGGTTCCTCACAAGCACGACGTTACGGGAACCAACCCGAAGAAGCAAACACCGGAAAGAAGCATACAACATAGTAAACAACCACCACATAGATATGGCATGATGCGCAAACAAGTATGATGCATGTCCGGTTTAAAGAGGGCATGGCATGGCAAAGTGCAACAACCAAAACTACAAATTAAGTGGAGCTCAATATGCAACAGGTTGCATATTGACGGAACACCACATCCATTATTTAGTTCTCTCTCGGTTATGTACCCAACAAGATTAAATATTGCTAGCATGGCAAGAGGGTGAAGCAAAAGAAAACTACCTATCTAGGCAAGTTTAAATGAGGCCGGAAGCAACGAACAACAATTCCGGTAAATCCCCATATGCATATATTAGGTTTGGTGCTGTTCTGTCCTAAACATAATTTTAGAGTTTTTAAGCATGCAAAGTGAAGACACCATGTTAAACTAGGCATTTTTCTACCCCATTTACATATAAAGATTATTTAATTTGGAGCTACAGTTATTTAGTTATGAATTAAAGCATTTTGGCATGCATATGGACAAAGTTACACATACATCATTTTAAATATTTCAAACATGCATGAAATTTGAATATTATTAAACTAGACAAAATTCTAAGCAACTTTCATATATAAATTATTTAGATCCGATGCACGGTTGTGGAGTTATTAAATGCATGAAGTTTAGGGGGCTAAACTGCAAAACTGGCGTCTCTGAAAATTAAATACTAAAAACGCAAAACGAAAAAAAAACATGATATGGGCCGAATCTGGCTGGGCCAACTGGAGCAGAGGCGATGGGGGTCTCACCATGGGCCATAGCCCAGATCTGGAGAGGTAGGCCGGCCTTGGTGGTGTTGGGCTTGGATCTAGCAGCGGCTGGGCTAGACCTTGGCTCACACGGCCCACGACGACGCTGGAGTCGGGCCTTGCTGGGAAAGAAATAGTGGGCCGACTCGGTCAAAACGGAGGGAGTCAACGCGGGCGAGCCGAGCCAGGAGAGGAAGGCGTGTTCTCCTCCCTGTTCGAGCGAAGCAGTGGCAGGTTCAGCAGCGATGCAGGAGAGCTACGACAGCGAACTTGGCGGGGCGCCAGCAACACGGACGAGACGAAGGGGACTCCGGGCGAAGAAACTCTAGGCGGCAGCGCTGGCCCCGAAGCTGCACGTGTACGAGCGCCATGGTGGTTGCAGCGGCGAAGCAGAGATGAAGGCGACGCGGCAGGAGCTCGTCGGACTCGGACGAACGGCGACCAGAGCGAGCGGAAGTCGGGGGACGATGGATCCATGCTGGAGCTAGGCGGATCCGGCCCCGGGGATCCCATTCCCGGCGATGGACGGAGCTCGGGGAGGCGACGCCCCATGGTGGCGGCTGGAGCCTGTAGAAGAGAGAGAGAGAACATGAGGTGGGAAGGAGAGGGAGAAACAGAGGCGGGAGGAGAGGATACAGGGCGGCTGCTGCTCATCTTCGGCGGGGTTCCAATCGCCGGCGTCGACCGGAAAATGAGGCAGGGGACCTGCTGGTCCCGCGGCGGCGGCGTGGTGGTAGATGCCGCTGGCGGCGGCGTTCTGGATCGAGGTGCAGGAAGGGGAACGGGGCGCTAGATTGTTGCTGCTGCTTTGCGGGCGCGCGGATGCGAGGGCCTGCGAGTGCTGACCGTCGCCGGGAGCACGAAGGCGAGGAAGAAGGATTCATGGGGATCGGGAGGAGGAGCAGGATTGGACAGGCACGGAAACAGAGGAGGGATCTGGTTGGTGGCTGAGGAAAACGAGGAGGATGCGGCGGCGGGCGAGGGAATGGATGGGACAAACCTCCTAATTTTTAGGGTTGGACCTCAAGTATATATAGTAAGTGGATTTGGGGTGCATCTGGGCCCTCGATTAAAATCGGACAGTCTCGGATAAATAGGTTAGGGGGCCCAATTAAGAAAATGGAGATATTTTGTAGATGTTTGGGGATGTTCCGGATTCAACGGTGACGAAAGTCCGGTTCGGTTTCGGGGAAGCTTTCAGACGCGCGCACGAGGAGCTGCAGGCTGACGAGAGAGGTTAGGTTGGACCTGGCGGTAGGTAGTGAGCTGTGTAGACGGTCTCGAGCTGAGAGAAGAGAAGAGAGGGAGGCCCGGCAACAGTTTTTGGAGGCTGAAAATGTCCGACGTTAGACCGGCTATACTGCCGCTATAGTTATCCGTTGGGGCGTCAAACGGACTCCGAACGCGATGAAACTTGGCAGGCGGCCTACCTACAAAAAAACAACACCGCACGCCAACTTTCATCCCATTCCGAGAACATTTTCCGGCCACTTATAAAATACTATTTCGGACATGCCTCGGGCGTGTGCAAGTGTGTCTGGGCTCAGAATGGACAACGAAAAGAACTGGGGAAACCAGGACGGATGCAGGTTTTTTGAAAACATGATGATGCAATGCACATGATGACATGACAAGATGCAACACGCAAGCAAATGACATGGCAACAACCACGAATAACTCGAAGACACCTGGCACATCGGTCTCGGGGCGCTAATAACGCCCTCGATGCGGCTATATCTCCCACGTGTCGAAGCACGACTTAGAGGCATAACCGCATTGAAAGCAATGTCACAAGTGAGGTAATCTTCACACAACCCATGTAATACATAAGGGAAAGAGATACATAGTTGTCTTACAATCGCCACTTCACACAATTACATGAATAAAGCATTACATCATCCAAATACACTCAAGGTCCGACTACGGAACCAAAATAAAAGAAGAACCCCAAATGCGACAAGGTCCCCGATCGACCCCAACTGGGCTCCACTACTAATCAACTAGAACGAAACAACATAAAGGACAAGATCTTCATCGAGCTCCTCCTTGAGCTTGGTTGTGTCAACTGGACGGTTCAACGACACCTGCAAGCTGGTTTTGGAAGTATATGTGTGTCACGGGGACTCAGCAATCTCACACCCTCGCGATCAAGACTATTTAAGCTTATAGGAAGGGTAAAAGGTATGAGGTGGAGCTTCAGCAAGCGACTAGCATATATGGTGGCTAACATACGCAAATGAGAGCGAGAAGAGAAGGCAAAAGCACGGTCGAAAATCTATGATCAAGAAGTGATCCTAGAGTAACCTACGTCAAACATAACTCCAACAACCATGTTCACTTCCCGGACTCCGCCGGAAAGAGACCATCACGGTTACACACGCGGTTGATGTATTTTAATTAAGGTGAACTTCAGGTTTTCTACAACCGGACATTAACAAATTCCCATCTGCCCCTAACCGCGGGCACGACTTTCGAAAGTTCAAAACCCTGCAGGGGTGTCCCAACTTAGCCCATGACAAGCTCTCACGGTCAACGAAGGAATAGACCTACTCCCGACACATTCCAATCAGACTCGGTATCCCGGTTCTACAAGACATTTCGACAAGGTAAAACAAAACCAGCAACACCGCCCGAATGTGCCGACAAATCCCGATAGGAGCTGCACATATCTCTTTCTCAGGGCACACTCAGATTGTCCTAGGTACGGGTAGGCCAGCCCAGGGTTGCCCCTGGTGGCCACCGGCAGCTGACAGGTTGGACCAACACTCAGAGGAGCACTGGCCCGGGGGGGGGGGGTAAAATAATGATGACCCTCAGGAGCGCGACTCCCAAGGGAAAAGAAAAGGCTACGTGGCGAATGGTAAAACCAATGTTGGGCATTGCTGGAAGAGTTTTACTCAAGGCGAACTGTCAAGGGGTTCCCATAATAGCCCAACCGCGTAAGGAACGCAAAATCCGGGAACATAACACCGATATGACGGAAACTAGGGCGGCAAGAGTGGAACAAAACACCAGGCATAAGGCCGAGCCTTCCACCCTTTACCAAGTATATAGATGCATTAATTAAATAATATATATTGTGATATCCCAACAAGTAACCATGTTCCAACAAGGAACAACATCTCCATATACCAACCAGGAATAAACTTCAATCTTCACTTGCAACTAACAACGCTATAAGAGGGGCTGAGCAAAGCGGTAACATAGCCAAACAACGGTTTGCTAGGACAAGGTGGGTTAGAGGCTTGGTCCAACAATATAGCAGGCATGATAAGCAAGTGGTAGGTATCGCAACATAGGCATAGCAATAGAGCGAGCATCTAGCAAGCAAAGATAGAAGTGATTTCAAGGGTATGGTTATCTTGCCTGAAATCCCGAAAGGAAGAAGAACGAGTCCATGAAGAAGACAAACGGATGTAGACGAACGGTTCCTCACAAGCACGACGTTACCGGAACCAACCCGAAGAAGCAAACACCAGAAAGAAGCACACAACATAGTAAACAACCACCACATAGACATGGCATGATGCGCAAACAAGTATGATGCATTTCCGGTTTAAAGAGGGCATGGCATGGCAAAGTGCAACAACCAAAACTACAAATTAAGTGGAGCCCAATATGCAACGGGTTGCATATTGACGGAACACCACATCCATTATTTAGTTCTCTCGGTTATGTACCCAACAATATTAAATGTTGCTAGCATGGCAAGAGGGTGAAGCAAAAGAAAACTACCTATCGAGGCAAGTTTAAATGAGGCCGGAAGCAACAAAAACAATTCCGGTAAATCCCCATATGCATATATTAGGTTTGGTGCTGTTCTGCCCTGAAACCTATTTTAGAGTTGTTAAACGTGCAAAGTAAAACCACCATGTTAAACTAGGCATTTTCCCACCCCATTTACATATAAAGATTATTAGGTTCCGAGTTACGATTATTTAGTTATGAATTAAAGCATTTTAGCATGCATATGGACAAAGTTACACATACAACATTTTAAACATTTCAAACATGCATGAAAGTTGAATATTATTAAACTAGACAAAATTCTAAGCAACTTTCATATATAAATTATTTAGATCCGATGCACGGTTGTGGAGTTATTAAATGCATGAAGTTTAGGGGGCTAAACTGCAAAACTGGCGTCTCTGAAATTTGAGAAGAGAAGAGTCAAAACTCTACGTCAGGATGCCTTACCAGAGCGATGAGGAGACTGGGGAGTAAAAAGAATTCCTAAGCTCTCTGATATATAATTCCTAAATGACTCAAAACATTTTTCTAGACACAACTCGGCCACTAATAACGATCAAGCAGTGGGGGCTCCTAAGGTCGGGGAAGGCTCTGATTACCAACTTGTAACGCCCTCGATGCGGCTATATCTCCCACGTGTCGAAGCACGACTTAGAGGCATAACCGCATTGAAAGCAATGTCGCAAGTGAGGTAATCTTCACACAACCCATGTAATACATAAGGGAAAAGATACATAGTTGCCTTACAATCGCCACTTCACACAATTACATGAATAAAGCATTACATCATCCAAATACAATCAAGGACCGACTACGGAACCAAAATAAAAGAAGACTACCCCAAATGCTACACAGATCCTCGATCGACCCCAACTGGGCTCCACTACTGATCAACTAGAACGAAACAACACAAAGGACAAGATCTTCATCGAGCTCCTCCTGAGCTTGGTTGCGTCATCTGCACGGACTCATCGACACCTGCAAGCTGGTTTTGGAAGTATCTATGAGTCACGGGGACTCAGCAATCTCGCACCCTCGCGATCAAGACTATTTAAGCTTATGGGTAAGGTAAAAGGTATGAGGTGGAGCTGCAACAAGCGACTAGCATATATGGTGGCTAACATACGCAAATGAGAGCGACAAGAAAAGGCAAAGCACGATCGAGAAACTATGATCAAGAAGTGATCCTAGAACAACCTACGTCAAGCATAACTCCAACACCGTGTTCACTTCCCGGACTCCGCTGGAAAGAGACCATCACGGTTACACACGCGGTTGATGTATTTTAATTAAGATCAACTTCAGGTTTTCTACAACCGGACATTAAGAAATTCCCATTTTCCCATAACCGCATGCACGGCTTTCGAAACTTCAAAACCCTGCAGGGGTGTCCCAACTTAGCCCATGACAAGCTCTCATGGTCAACGAAGGATATTCCTTCTAGCGGGAAGACCCGATCAGACTCGGAATCCTGGTTACAAGACATTTCGACAATGATAAAACAAGACCAGCAACATCGCCCGAATGTGCCGACAAATTCCGATAGGAGCTGCACATATCTCTTTCTCAGGGCACACTCAGATTGTCTAAACTTCCGGTAGGCCAGCCCAGAGTTGCCCCTGGTGGCCACCGGCAGCTGACAGGTGGACCAACACTCAGAGGAGCACTGGCCCCCGGGGGGGGGGGGGGGGGTTAAAATAATGATGACCCTTGAGTCTGCAGAACCCAAGGGAAAGAAAAGGCTAGGTGGCAAATGGTAAAAACCAATGTTGGGCATTGCTGGAGGAGTTTTACTCAAGGCGAACTGTCAAGGGGTTCCCATTATTACCCAACCGCGTAAGGAATGCAAAATCCAGGAACATAACACCGATATGACGGAAACTAGAGCGACAAGAGTGGAACAAAACACCAGGCATAAGGCCGAGCCTTCCACCCTTTACCAAGTATATAGATGCATTAACTAAATAAGAGATATTGTGATATCCCAACAAGTAAACATGTTCCAACAAGGAACAACATCTCCATGTTCCAACAAGGAACAAACTTCAATCTTCACCTGCAACTAAGAACGCTATAAAAGGGGCTGAGCAAAGTGGTAAGATAGCCAATCAACGGTTTGCTAGGACAAGGTGGGTTAGAGGCTTGGCTCAACAATATGGGAGGCATGATAAGCAAGTGGTAGGTATCGCAGCATAGGCATAGCAAAAGAGCGAGCATCTAGTAAGCAAAGATAGAAGTGATTTCGAGGGTATGGTCATCTTGCCTGAAATCCCGTAAGGAAGAAGAACGAGTCCATGAAGAAGACAAATGGACGTAGCCAACGGATCCTCACAAACGCGACGTTATCGAAACTAACCCGAAGAAGCAACACCGGAAAGAAGCAAACAACATAGTAAACAACCAACACATAATCATGGCATGATGCACAACCAAGTATGATGCATGTCCAGTTTAATGAAGCATGGCATGTCAAAGTGCACAAACAACTCTACAAGTTAAGTGGAGCTCAATATGCAACGAGTTGCATATGGATGAAACACCACATCAAATATTTAGTTCTCTCTCGGTTAGATACTCAACAGAATTAAATGTTGGTTAACATGGCAAGAGGTGAAGCTTAACAAAACTATACTATCTAAACAAATTAAATGGGGCCGGATATAATAAACAACAAATCCAGTAACTCGCCATATGCATTTAGCAAATTAATGCAAACAACAAATTAAACATTCTTGATGTTGTTAACATGATGTGGATGACATGTGCAAGTTTATGCAAATTTTATTAAAAGTTGGCAAGAGCAATATGAAGCATTTGTCACCGTGGTGGAAAGGAAAGGGGTGCCACGGCAACGATAACGAAAACGGTGCCACGGCAGCGTTCCGGTTCCGGTAACTCGATTGAGATACCGATGCAAAGGAGAAGTGTGCGGTTGCATGCAGAAGATGGTGGGGCGCTCCCGGATACCGGGTGTCCCACGAGTTGGCGACAAGGAAACAAGTGACAAATTGGACACGGTGCAAAAATGAGCATCTCAAACATCGCAAGCATTCGTTCACGGACGTCGTCTCAGGGTTATACCTTCGAAGTGTGCGTTACCAGAGCGGTTCGGGTCAAGCGTTGTAGTCGTTCACGATCGTCGTGGGAAGTAGTCGTTCTCGTGGCGACGGTAGTCGTTCACGTTCTTAGCCTCACAAGTTTTCATAGATGTTCATGTCATCTGTGTCGTGGTACTCGGGGTCTTCGGACTTTCCGGTCCAGTTCTTGCGACGGCGATAGTGGTACTTGGCAAAATGCATGTCGACGGTAGTTGTTCTCGGTTTGTCGTGGTACTTGGCGATTTCGGAGACGGCGGAAGACGAACTTGGCGGTTCTTGTTGACCTAGTACGTGGCGTTATTTCTGGTTCGGTGATCGTTTTAGGCGTCGGGCGTCGAGGTCTCCGGCCGTAGTGGTACTTGGTGTATTCCGAAACTGTCTTGGCGTCTTCACGCATAGGGGTACTTGTTCGTTTACTCCACGGTCTTGGCGGATCCACGCAATGGTAGTGGTACTCGCGAAGAGGTACTCGGCGATCGTCGTGTAGATGTGCACGTGTCTTTGGTGACATCAGGATGCATCTTGGCGGTCTCGTCTCGGTGTAGATGTACATGGCAAATGTAGTGGTACTCAGCAACTTGTCGAACCCAAGTGACTGTGAACGTTCTCGCGGACGAAGCCGGGAGGTGAAGGCAAAGCAACGCGGCGGCGGCCTGTGCTCACTGGTGAAGCAGCAACAGAAGAGGAAGGTGGTGATCAGCGGCAGGTGCTCGAGGCGAGAGGAGTAGGGGAACGCGGCGGGGTCGGCCCTGGTGTCACTTGACCAGGAAGATGGCGGAGGGACGCAGGATCCCACCGGCGACGGCCTTGAGACGACAACGCCATGGGTTCCCTGGACAGCATCCACGGGAGTTGCAGAGAGGCGAGGTGGAAGGAGCTGGCGCCTGGGTGACGCAGGCTCCTGGTGGAGGTCGGCGGCGGCGTCGCAGGCCGGCAGGGCACTTGAGGGCGCAGGGCTGAGAAGGGCTCGTGCGACATGAGAGGAAGGAGGGAGGCGAGGACGTCGAGGAGGGTTGAGGGCGACGCGGAGAAGCAGGAGGAGAGGCAGGGGCGACAGTAGCCGGCGGGGGCGCAGGCTTGTGATGGCGGCGGCGGGCCGGCCTGGCACTACGGGGACTGGCGGCCATGTGAGCTGCTGCTCCTGTCACAAACGACGACGGTGAACCCGCGAGATGAGGCGGCAGCGAGAGGAAGGGAGAGGCCATGGATCGGGCGAGAGGAGAGAGGAGCGTGGGCATGGGCGCTGGTGATGGGGATCGAGCGGGGAGCGAGAGAGGAGGATGGGATCGGGCAGCACGGCGCTAGAGGGAAGGAGATGGGATCGTTGCGATCGGCTAGCGTTAGCAGTGGGGCTGCGGGACTCCTTGGGCCAGGGAGGCCAGCCCATCAGAGAGGGTTAGGGTAGGCTGGGCTAGCTGCGCAAATGGGCCAGTCTATATGGACAGACCTAAGAGGTTGGCTGGGCTGGCTCTCTTCTCTCTCCCTCTAATCTCTTTTACTTCTTTATTTCCTGATTTAACAAATAAACAGAGGAATAAGAAATGTAAAGAGAGATAGGAGAAGAATTTGAGCAGGACGCCAATTTTCTTGGACTCATAAGAATGAGCTTGATCCAAGAAAAATACATTTGGCACCGTTTGGAAGGATTGCATTCGAACACATTCGAATGTGATTCAAATGAGTTTAAATTAGGAAAACATTTTTGGAGAGTCCAAAAATGTTCGGAATATTGGTGGAGCTCCGTAAAATGGAGAAAGGATAAAAGCAAAGTTTGGGGACCAAACTTGAAGCGACAAAAGGCATGTGATTATTTGCAAGTGTGTTCATGGGTAAATCCAAAAGAATGGAAATATTTATAATAGCTCCCTAATAACGGGAGGATATGTTATAAAGAGAATCACCATGTGAATTCTCTCGGTTTAAATGGACCGAAGATCCATGCAATTTACTTAGTTGAGTTTTTAAAACGGGTTGCATGATGACATGATGCAATGATGAATGCAACGAACCAAAAAAAACACCAACGAAACTTGAAACCCAAGGAAGATATCTGAAGCTCCGGTCTTGGGGCGTTACAACACTCCACCATTATGAGAGGATCTCGTCCCGGGATCTAGAATGGCACCGGAGGGACAACGGAAGAGAAAGAGAAGAGGTAAAACTAAGTTGCTTCTTTGACCAATGAGTGAAACCAAAGAACCTTGAAAAGGTTAAGCCATTTCGAGAAAAGAATACAACGGAGATGAACGAAGTTGAAAACACTCCGTTAGAAAAGAGGAACAAGGAAGAACAACTTCGGGCAGCACTCCGATTGAGAAGAAAAGGAATTGAATAAGAACTTGATAAGATGAGAAGATACTTGAAGAGATCAACAACATACAGCCTCCGGAACTATTGAATGAATGGAACAAGAGGTAAGAAAGATCTCAGACAGCACTCTAGATGAAAAGATGTGCAAGGCTTGATAAGGCGAAAAGAACTTGAGGAAAAAGGACACAACACTCCGGTTAAATGGATAACGCGAGAAAATAATAAGGTCCTGACAATCCGAGAAGATGGGTTGAGGAGAGCAACATCACAATGCCTCCAGAATGGAAGAATAGAAGATAGATAATTGCCATAGGAGGATTGAGAAGAAAATGCCAACTTCTGCCACAAAAGAGCTTGAAGAGGCATCTTTAGGAGAAGGGTCGAACGGAGTTGTTGGAAAACCAATAACAAAAAGAATAAGCTTGATATGGTCTTATGGGATACGAAACCCAAAAACCCTAGAAGGCTCAAGATAAGTGTGAGTACCGAGGATGGCCCACTTGTAGGATGACGAGGGAGGATCCACGGTGGAGTATTGTGCTGGTGATTAGTGGACTCGTGTGCGAAAACTATTTTACTAGTGGTGTCTCGTAGGATAGCTTAGCCAAGAGTCAAAGCTGGCTTGCTGCAATAACTCCACCACCTTCTTGAGAATGAGCATGTATAGTAGGATCTGTTGTAAGACTTATTGAGTACCTTTGTACTCATGTTGCTTTAATTACTGTTTTCAGACGACAACACCGCCCCCTCCGACGGGTTTTACGTAGACCTCTAGTGACTTGCCACCCAGGTGGTGATTCTGGCGATGGAGGGCCCTTTGTAGATAGACATGCTTTGTCCAGCCTTCTTTCTTTCTAGCGTCTGTACTCAGACTTATTTGCTTTTGCATGTGCTTGTATGGTTGTATGACTTGAGTGTCGGGTCATGTGACCCCTACCTGTATGAACATGTTATGTATGGCTCTCCGGAGCCTTTAAATAAAGTACTTGAGTTGTAGAGTTTTGTTGTGATGCCATGTTGTATTTACACATATCGAGCATATTGTGTGTATGATTGAAATGCTTGGTATGTGTGGGATCCGACAATCTAGTTTTTTATCCTTGGCAGCCTCTCTTATGGGAAATGTAGTCTAGTGCCTCCTTGAGCCATAGTAGTCCGCTACAGCCCGGTTCACCGGAGTCCTGCTAGCCCAGCAATACTGCTCTGGACACTTGACTAGCCGGCATGTGTTTCACTTCGTTCCTGTGTCTGTCCCTTCGGGGAAATGTCACGCGATGACATCCGGAGTCCTGCCTAGCCTGCTACAGCCCGGGTTCCCCGGAGTCCTGTTAGCCCAGTGCTACAGCCCGAATTCACATGTTGTTGACCGACATGCTCGATGTGATTCATGTACGTCTATCCCCATAGGTTTGTGCCGCTTTGGGTTCACGACTAGCCATGTCAACCCAGGTTCTCTGTCATATGGATGCTAGAGACACTATCATATAAATGAGCCAAAAGGCGCAAACGGTCCCGGGCCATGCTAAGGCGACACCCGTGGGAATACCGTGCGTGAGGCCGCAAAGTGCTATGAGGTGTTACCGGCTAGATCGATGTGACTTGGAATCGGGGTCCTGACAGAGAATCAGAAGAGGAAGATCGGCGTGAAGACGGAGAAGAAGAAGAGATGCGGACAAAGCCCGACCACCGGACGACCGGTCGGGACCGGACGTCCGGAGCCTAAAGCCCCAGCCGAGCTACAGCAAGTGGACGTCCAGCTCGGACCGGACGACCGATGACCCCGCACCCGAGCTAAATGAGCGGAAGTCCGACGCCACCGGACGTCCGGCAACCGGACGACCGCCCACTTCAGGAATTCCGCTACATCAACATCCGAGGCAGAACAAGCGGACGACCGGCGACTACTGGACATCCGGCCGCTCATGATCCTCCGGACGACCAGCCCCCAGCGGACGTCCGGTACCTGTCTGTGCATAGGATTCGGGCCCGGGGCCCACGTACCCCCTCCATTCGCCCCCATTTGCACTAAGACTATAAATATACCTCCTAGCTAGGGTTAGAATTGGTTTAACTCATATTTAGAGATAGAGCATTGCTCATCCACATCGGATCTACTCCACGAGAGAGACTGCGGCCCCTCTTCAGAGAAGATCCCTTTGGATTCAGGAACCCTTTACGGGAAGATCCCCTTGTGTATTCAAGACCTCCTCGCGGAGAAGACCGTTACCTTTGTATAATCCCTAGTTGACCGTGGATCGTGTGATCTCTTATGTACTCAAGGATCTAGCATATGTGTGACTATTTCTTGTTGGTTTAGTGATTCCCTCGTGTTTCCCCTCATGTTTCCCCCCGTGCTTTCCCTCGTGTTCTTCGTGTTCTTCGCAAGATCTGCTCCTTTCATGAAAGATCGGGCGATTAGGGTTCTACCCTACATCCCGTAGGTTTCACTAGTGGCTTCTCTCAAGAAAAATAGAAAATGGTGGGTAAACAAATTACTGTTGCGCAATTGATAGAACTTCAAATAATCATGACGATATCCAGGAAATGATCATTATATAGGCATCACGTCCAAGATTAGTAGACTGACTCCTGCCTGCATCTACTACTATTACTCCACACATCCACCGCTATCCAGCATGCATCTAGTGCATTAAGTTCATGGAGAAAAGGAGTAATGCAATAAGAACAATGACATGATGTAGAAAAGATCTATTTATGTAGAAATACAGCCCATTGTTTTATCCTTAGTAACAACGATACATATGTGTCGGTTCCCCTTCTGTCACTGGGATCAAGCACCGTAAGATTGAATCCACTACGAAGCACCTATTCCCATTGCAAGATAAATAGATCAAGTTGGCCAAAGAAAACCAAAATATCGAAGAAGAAATACGAGGATATAAGTAATCATGCATATAAGAGATCAAAGAAACTCAAATAACTTTCATGGATAAAAAGAGATAGATCTGATCATAAACTCAAAGTTCATCGGATCCCAAGAAACACACCGCAAAAGAGTTACATCATATGGATCTCCAAGAGACCATTGTATTGACAATCAAACAAGAGAGAGGAAGCCATCTAGCTACTAACTATGGACCCGAAGGTCTACAAAGAACTACTGACGCATCATCAGAGAGGCACCAATGGAGGTGGTGAACCCCTCTGTGATGGTGTCTAGATTGGATCTGGTGGTTCTGGACTCTGCGGCGGCTGGAATTGATTTTCATGGACTCCCATAGGGTTTTTGGAATATTAGGGTATTTATAGAGCAAAGAGGCGGTCCGGGGGCACCCGAGGTGGGCACAACCCACCAGGGCATGCCTGGGCCTCCAGGCACGCCCTGGTGGGTTGTGTTGCCCTTAGAGCATCCCAAGCGCTATTCCGACCCATTGGATGACTTTTGGTCCAAAAAAATCCACAAAAAGTTTCGCTGCATTTGGACTCCATTCGGTATTGATTACGTGCGATGTACAAAACATGCAAAAAACAGCAACTAGCACTTGGCACTATGTCAATAGGTTAGTACCAAAAAATGATATAAAAAGGCTATAAAATGATTATAAAACATCCAAGAATGATAATATAACAACATGGAACAATAAAAAATTATAGGTACATTGGAGACGTATCATTGCCTAATCACAAATAGTTCATCCGAGTGAACCATATGCTGTATATTGCACACACCTTCATCTATCTGTCTGTTTATTTTGTTCCTCCTCATCGCAAACAGTTAATTGAACTGAACCTATGCCCTACATCGCAGACGCAACTAAAATTTAAACCGTGTTTGATGCATCCATCATCACAAACGTTTTGCACCTTTTTGACGGTTTTTTACACCACCGTTTGTGATTATTGCATCGCACACAGTTTCGTCGAAGGGTCTCTGATCATAGTGTTGCGTTAGCAGCATGATGCAATAGTGGAAGATTTTATCTATTTCATTTCTTTCATGCATATGCATGTCATTTTCATGGTGTAGAAAATATTGTTCTAGTGGATCAGTAGGAGGCACGACAATAGAAGCAAGACCAATTATTTCATCCTTACTAGGTAATTCCTTCTTATGAGGTTGTCGACTAAACATGGAGAAATTAAATTCATGAGACTCATCACCAAAGCTAACACTGGCAATCTGTTTATGACAATCTGTAGTAGCATTGACAGTGTTCAAGAAAGCTCTACCAAAGATAATGGGACAAAAATCATCTTGTGGGGAACCAAGAACAAGAAAATTAGTAGGATATTTTATTTTCCCACACAAGACTTCAACATACCTAACAATCCCAAGTGGTTTGATAGTGTCTCTATTACCAGTTTAATAGTAACATCTATGTCTTCTATTTCAGTGGGTGCTATATCATTCATAATTTCTTGGTATAGGGTAAAAGGGATATCACTCACACTAGCACCTAAATCACATAAACCATGATAACAATGATCTCCTATTTTTACTGAGACAATAGGCATGCCAACTACATGTCTGCGTTTATCTTTTTCACCGGGTTAGGAAATTCTAGTAGCTTCATCATAGAAATAAATAACCAGCCCACCAATATTTTCTACCAGGAGATCTTTAACCATCACAACACTAGGTTCTACAATGATTTGTTCAGCAGGTTTGGGTGCTCTAATATTACTTTTGCGAACCACAGTTGAAACCTTAGCATGTTCCTTTATCCTAATAGGGAAGGGTCATTTTTCAATATAATCAGTAGGCACAACTGGATCAACATTGTAAATAATAGTTTCATCTTTAACTACAACCGGTTCTTTAATTTCTTCTTTAATAGGTGGATGATATTTGAACCACTTCTCTTTAGGAAGATCAACATGAGTAGCAAAAGGTTCACAAAAGGAGCCTACTATCTCAGAGTCAAGTTCATATTTAGTGCTAAACTTTTGAAATGCATCGGTATTCATAAAAGATTTAACACAATCAAACTCAAGCTTAATACCTGACTCTTTACCTTTGTCGAGTTCCCAATCTTCAGAGCTGCGTTTAATTCTTTCTAAAAGATCCCACCTGAATTCAATAGTTTTCTTCATAAAAGAACCAGTACAAGAAGTGTCGAGCATGGATTGATCATCACGAGATCTCATGATTGGGGCGTGAATACAACATTGACTGAAGCCTCCCCCAAGCTAGAGCGATAATTTCACCTTCACGAGGCCAAAAATTATATATGTAATTCTGATCACGATGAACTATATGCATAGGATAATTTTTTTTGGTGAAATTCCAATTCCAATTTCAATCGATTCCAATTCCAATATCCAATATCATCGCATAGCCTATACCATGTCAATGATTTTCCCTTCAAAGATAAATGGAAAATCTTCTTCCTAGTTTCATCTCCAGATAAACCTGGAAGCTTAAATAATCTGCAAATTTCATCCACATATATCAAGTGCATATCAGGATGTTCAGTTCCATCTCCTACATAAGGATTAGCTAGTAGTTGTTCCATCATACCCGAAGGAATTTCATAACCAATATTTTCAGTAGGTGTAGTAGGTTGAGGGGCAACTAATTGTGGTTCCGGTCTAGGTGAAGATACCCCAAACAAACCCCTCAAAGGATAGTTCTCCATAGTGACAAGTGACAATAAATTTCAGCATGTAGTAATAATTTTTCCTTTCTAGTTTCCACTTACCAAGAGCGCTTCACTCCCCAAAAACTATGCCAGAAAAGAGCCTTGATGACCCACAAGTATAGGGATCAATCGTAGTCCTTTTGATAAGTAAGAGCTTCGAACCCATGGAGGAGCAAAAGGAAATGACAAGTGGTTTTCAGCAAGGTAATTTGTACAAGCACTGAAATTGTCGGTTACAGGTAGTTTGCTAGCAAGATAATTTGTAATGAGCAAGTAACGATAACTGTAAATAAAGTGCAGCAAGGTAGCCCAACCCTTTTGTGGCAAAGGACAGGCCAAAACGCTCTCTTATTATAAGCAAAGCGTTCTTGAGGGTACACAGGAATTTCATCTAGTCACGTTCATCATCTTGGTTTTATTCATGTTCGCTATTTTGATAATTTAATATGGGGTGGACCGGTGCTTAGGTGATGTTCTGTCTTGAACTAACCTCCTGCTTATGATTAACCCCCTCGCAAGCATCTGCAAGTATGAGAAAAGTTTTAAGATAAAATCTAACCATAGAATTAAACTTTTGGATCCAAATTAGTCACTTACGAAATAGCGCGTAAACTAGGGTTGAAGCGTCTGTCACTCTAGCAACCCATCATCTAATAACTACTCCACAATGCATTCCCTTAGGCCTAAGTATGGTGAATCGCCATGTAGTCGACGTTCATATGATAACACCAAGGGAATCACAACATACATATCATCAAAATATCGAACACATCTCAAGTTCACATGATTACTTGCAACATGACTTGTCCCGTGACCTCAAGAACAAAAGTAACTACTCAAAAATGATATTCATGATCAAGATCATAGGTGTATTAAATAGCATAATGGATCTGAACATATAATCTTCCACCAAATAAACCATACAGTAATAAACTACAAGATGTAAGCAACACTACTAGTCACCCATAGGTACCAATCTGAGGTTCCAGTACAAAGACTGAACACAAGATAAGAACTAGGGTTTGAGAGGAGATGGTGATGTTGAAGATGTTGATAAAGATTGTAAATAATAGTAGGAAAACATGAAGCATTATTATGCATGAAAACATTGTAAATAACAATAGGAAAACATTATGCAAAATTGACATATCACTCAGGTACGAGTTCATGACCTTCTTCCTAAAATAAAATTGAATATTTCACCATTTGAGGGTAGATACATTCCTGATGTTTATCTTACTTGGGAGTTAGAAACAGAACAACATTTTACATGCTTACAATATCCAAAGGACAGACATATTGTTGCTGCTGTATGTGCTTTCACTAGTTATGCATGTGTTTGGTGGTATGAACATTGTTGATTATACCCTATTCTAGCTACTTGGGCTGCTTTGAAAACTGCTATGCATACTCATTGGGCTCCACCTTATTATCAACGTGAATTACTTCAAAAATTTCAGCGTTTAAGACAAGGGAAAATTTATGTAGAGGTATATTATCAGGAATTATAAACTAGCATGATTAGATGTGGTATTGTTGAGGATAATGAAGCTATGCTTGCATGTTTTATGGGTGGACTAAATAGGGAGATTCAGACCATTCTAGAGTATAAGGAGTATGATAATATTACTCTTTTACACCATCTTGCTTGCAAAGCTGAACGTGAAGTTCCATATCGACAAGCATTGGCGCGAACTAATTTTTCTATCGGACGATCTTCATCACGGAAGCCACATACATCTTATCCTTCCACACGTCCTACTGCAGCACCACCTACTTCATCTACCAAATCCATTCGAGATACAAGAAAACAGGCACCACTACCACCATCCGCCAAGAGCACACCTTCGGGTCCTGCACAAAGCTCTTCTTCATCCATGGCATCAACAGGGCAAACACATGAGGTTATATGCCATCGTTGCAAGGGCGAGGTCACTATGCCAAAAATTGTCCATCTCTGCGAGTGATGATTGTTACTGAGGATGGTGGGTATAAGTCCGCTAGTGACTATGATGAGGAGACTTTGCCTCTTATTGCAAGTAAAGAACATGGTGGAGATGATTCTGAACATGAGACGCAATACATGGTTGCTGAAGATGCTGACAGGTATGAAATTTAGTTGGCCAGCGTGTTTTGAGTGTGTAGGTTACACAAGCTGAGCAAAATTAGAGGCACAATTTGTTCCACACAAAGGGAGTTGTGAATGAACGTTTTGTTCGCGTCATCATAGATGCAGGGAGCTGCAACAACTTGGCTAGCATGGAGATGGTGGAGAAACTATCTCTTGCCACAAGGCGACATCGACATCCTTACTACGTTCAATGGTTCAACAACTGCGGCAAGGTTAAGGTAACATGTACTATTCATGTGCATTTTAGTATCACTACATATGTTGATTATGTTGATAGTGATGTGGTACGCATGCAAACATGTTCATTATTACTTGGTAGACATGGCAATTCGATAAAAATTCTATACACCATGGTAGAAACAGTCAGTATACTCTTGATCATAAGGATAAACATATTACTTTGCTTCCTATGTCTCCTGATTCCATTTTGAAAGATGATATTAATCGAGCTAGTAAAGCAAAACAGGAGCAAAATAAGAGTGAAAACAAGATAGTGGTAAAAGAATTTGAGCTACAAATGAAACCTAATAATAGACCATCTAGTGTTGCTTGTGAAATTAAATGAAAAGTGGATGTTTACTTGCCACCAATATGATATTGATGATCCAGATTGCAGCAAATCTGTTTGCTATGCTTTTGTGTGTAGAGATGAATTATTTTCATTCGAGGATGTGCCTTCCTCTTTGCCTCCTACTTTCACTAACATTTTGCAGGAGTTTTCTGATGTTTTTCCATAAGACGTGCCGCCGGGATTGCCACCTATTCGAGGGATTGAGCATCAGATTGACTTAATTCCCTATGCATCGCTACCCAACCGTGCACCATACAATACCAATCCAGAGGAGACGAAGGAGATTATGCATCAAGTATAGGAGCTACTCAACAAAGTTATATATGTGAATCCCTTAGTCCTTGTGATGTTCCTATTATTATAGTGCCAAAAAAGGATGGTACATCACACATGTGTGTGGATTGTAGAGGCATTAATAATATTACTATTCGTTGTCTTCATCCTATTCCTAGGCTAGATGATATGCTTGATGAATTAAGTGGCTCTACTATTTTCTCGAAAGTTGATTTGCGTAGTGCATACCATTAAATTCGTATGAAATTGGGTGATGAACGGAAAACCGCATGTAAAACTAAGTTTGGATTATATGAGTGGTTAGTCATGCGTTTTGTGTTAAGTAATGCACCTAGTACTTTCATGAGATTAATGAATGAACTTTTATGTGATTTCATTAGACGATTTGTGGTAGTCTATTTTGATGGTATACTAATTTGTAGCAGATCTTTGGAGGAACATTTGGAACATTTACGTGATGTTTTTATTGCTCCACGTGATGCACGTTTCTTTCGTAACCTTGGTAAGTGCACCTTTCGCACCGACCAAGTATCTTTTGAAGTTTTCTTGGACGAGTGTTGGCCGCAGCCCAAAACGGTCGCACAAGTGAGGAGTTTTCTTGGACTTGCTGGTTTCTATAGGCGTTTTGTGAGAGATTTCAGCACCATTGTTGCACCTGTCAATGAGCGTACAAAGAAGGATGTACCTTTTGTTTGGGGTACAACATAGGAAGAAGCCTTCACGGTATTGAAAGATAAGTTGACACATGCTCCATTACTCCATCTTCCAGATTTTAATAAGACTTTCAAGCTTGAATGTAATGCTAGTGGCATTGGATTAGGAGGTGTGTTTGTCGGTGTACAAAACTAGGGGCTCATTTTTGTACCCCTTTACCTGTGCACGGGCAGTCAGAGCCGCACCCGTGACCACACCAAGCAAAGGAAGGGAGGTAAGCCAAGGTAAGACCGAAGCCCAAGACGAAGCAAAGCAACGACAATGACCAAGGCCACAAAGATCAGATGGGCAAAGCAGGTTTCCCCGGCAGGGACCCTTGCCGGGGCAGCTCGCCCATGCCAGTCGAGCGAGCCACCCTTGGGCCCACCAACACTTGAAAAATGTATTGGACGGGGCTTGGGAGGCACCTCTGTGGTGGCATGCAGATCTTCGTGAAGACAAAGAATAGTCAAGATCAAATGCGGATAGGAAGGCAGCCATCCTCACCGAAGAAACCCACAAGACCCCCGGCAAGATCCTTGCCGGGGACGCCTGCGCGCCACGGCAAGACCCTTGCCAGGCCACCCGGCAAGGCCCTCGCCAAGCGCATCAGCAAGGCCACCGTCAGGCCCGCACCAGCCAAGTCTCCACCGCCGTTCGCATGCAGCTGCCGACCCAACCAGCTGGGCAGGCACCTGCGTGGCGACATGCAGCCCTTCGTGGAGGCTCCACCACCGCGCCACCTCAGCTGTCTGCCTACCTACATGGCACCGCATGCATCGCTGGCCAGGGCGCGTGTTGAAGCTTGGAGGAGCGGCGACGGACGGGACGGGCCTCGCCCCCGTCCCCGATAAAGTGGAGGGACACCTAAGCCTTGAATTTAGTGTGCTTTGTCCTGTAATACTAGGATAACCTCGCAACATTGTTGCCTTTCCACCTCGTGTGTGCCACTGTGGCAACCCCTTTTTCTATAAAAGGAGGCCCAAGGCGACGAGGAGAGGGATTCGGCTTTTTGGAGCTCGTTGCACCCCGTAGCTAGTTCAAGAACTCAGAATACATCCTCCAAAGATGGACTAGGGTTTTACGTATCCTCGTGGCCCGAACCTGGGTAAACGAACCGCGTGCTCTCTATTAGACCCACTCTTCTCTCAACCCCGCGCCCCGCAACCGCAGTAGGGATTCTTGTGATCCCATAGGTGTCGTTTCCCACCGATATCTTTGGCGCGCCAGGTAGGGGGCGCGTTTGTGAGAATCTGATCTGGTAGTTAGCCTAGCGGTTCTTCGTCACCATGGCCCCTAAGAAGAAGACGGCCACGACCATTGGCTCGTGGGGGCCGAATGACCCATGCCGGTGCGGACAAGCAGCGGACCGGTCGCGGACAGGACCCGGGCCGCGGCCCATGAACACCAGCACCACCCAGATAGTCGGAGCCAGGCGAGTGGCGTCGTTCATGCACCAGACGATAGGCCCCACGCCACCAGATCCAAAGACGGATCTGGGCCCCCTTCCGGCGGCGCGGTGCCCTCCGGGGGTGTTGTTGCGCTGACTCCGGGCGGCACGACGACCTCCAGGACGCATATGCCAGCGACCACCGCGCGTTCTTCCCATGGTGTGCGCGCCGAACAGCATCACCACGTTGGTGACCCTGGGCACCGCCGTGGGAAGATCCCTGTGCATCGCCAGCAAGGTGAAGGAGTTCAACACGCTCGCCGAAGCACTGGTGAAAATGGCACGCAGCCGCTCGGTCGTGACACAGCTCCTTCTAACATAGTTAGAAGTCGAAGCGCGCCATGATCCACTCAGCTGTCACCACCACCCACACCAGCAGAAGCCTTGGTGCGTGCGCAGCTGCTCCTCGACTTCCCTCCTGCTGCAGAGAAGCTCGATGAGTGGAGGGCCACCATCCAGAGCCTCGTCGCCGTCGTGAACAAGGACGATCCGCGACCGGCAGGGCCCTCGGGTCAGCGATCCACCAAACCGCCACCTGCTGGCGCTGGGAGGACCGGGGGAGCTGCGGCCACGGTGCACTCTCCTCCTCCTCGCCAGTCGCCGCGGGTGTCGGCCCGTCGCGGCGACGCTAGTGATAACATCGCCATAGCGTCGTCCGATCCACGGACCCTCCACGACCAGTGCTAGGTCCTTCGGGAGTGAGCTCACGAAGATGCTCGAACCACCGTCGAGTGCCGGCGCGAAGCGCGCCGCCAGTCGGACAAGCGGGCGGGACCCACTACAGACCACCCGGCACCAGGGGGCCCCGACGGCCTACCTTACGAGGTGGGCTACCTGGCTTTTACCCTTGAGCTGAGGTAGTTCCAGTGGACGTCCCACCACATGTTCAAGCCCGACGTCGGCGAGAAGTACACCGGCAAGACCCATCCGTCCGAGTTCCTCAGCATCTACACCATCGCGATGCAGGCCGCTGGGGCTCGTGACCACAAGGTGCTTGCCAACTACTTCCCATTGGCGCTCAAGCCCAATGTGATGTCTTGGTTGATGCACTTGCCGGCGAACTCCATCTCTTCTAGGTCAGATCTGTGCCATGAGTTCGTTGGCGCCTTCACGGGAGGCCACCAAGCTCATGGCTAGGCCAGTGATCTGCATATCATTCCCCAGAAGGAAGGGGAGATCCTGCGCAAGTATATCCAGAGATTCAGCGGGTGCAGTACAACATCCCCAACGTTCATCCCGCCGCTGTGATTAGCGTGTTCCATCAGAACATGCGCAATCGCAAGATGCGCGAGGAGCTGGCGATGACCAAGGTTAAGGATGTGGCCGAGCTCTATGTTCTGGCCGACAGGTGCACCCGGGCTGAAGAGGGAAGGAAGTACCCCGGAAAAAACGTTGGCACGGAAACCGACTCTACGGAGGAGAACGACGCCGCCCTGACGAAGAAGAGCCGACGTTGCAACAGGAAATGCAAAGGCAAGGTCGTGCTTGCCGTTGAGGGATCTGATGATACCGGTGCCAGCAAGAAGGTCAAGGCAGACACCCCCGGCAAGGAGATTGCCGGGTGCGCCGCCTGCCGGGCCATGGCGGCTACCAACAAGCCAGGAAGCTCCAGCAAGCAATACTTCAATATCCACCGCACCAAGGGCCACGATCTCCAGAATTGCCGGCAAGTCGAGCTGCTTGCTGAGAAGGAAAAGGGTGAGTACGAAAGGCGGGACAAGGAGAAGGACCAGGATGGTGCTGAGGGATCCGGCAAGAAGCGCGACGGCCAAGGAGGCCGCCCCGGCAAGGACAAACAGCAAGAAAGACCCGCCCGGGGCCGCGACAAGAAACAAGAAGACGACGATCGCGACGAGGACGATGAGTCTGGTGAGCAAGAGTTCCAGAAGGCTACGGAGGCCATGTGCGTCGATGGCGGCGCCTCGCTACACACCTCTCACTGCCAGCTCAAGCAGTAGGCGCGAGAGGTTACAGCAACAGAGCCGTCGTTCGACGCTCAGAAGCCACTAAAGTGGTCCAGCACGCCCCTCATCTTTGACGCCGAGGACCACCCTGATCGCACTACCGTGGTCGGGTGTTTGGCATTGTTGGTTTTGCCAACAATACGCAACCTCAGGGTGAACAAGATGTTGGTTGACGGCGGGGCTGGCCTGAACCCAATCTCTCCTGTCGTGATCAAAAGGTTGCAGATCCCTGACGGAGACCTCGAGGATACGGGCACATTTCAGGGGGTCAATCCAGGGAGAAGCCAGCCAAAGGGAAAGGTCACACTGCCCGTGACATTTGGAGGGGAGTTGAACTTCTGGACGGAGAGGATCCTCTTCAATGTGGCCGAGTTCCCCTTTCCCTACAACGGGATCCTCGGCCGGCGGGCACTAGCTAAGTTCATGGAGGCATCACACTACGCCTACAACATGCTAAAGATGCCCGGACCATTGACCATCATCTCCATCCCCTCCGACAAGAAGGACGTGCTGATCTGCACTGACCAACTATATCGGGAAGCAGTTGCAGCAGCTGTTGTCAAGGCACCTGCTCCTGCCACCGAAGGCCCGGGAGGAAAGAAGGAGCCCGACAAGACCTCTCGCACCCACTCCGGCAAGCGCACCTCCTCGGGGTGTTGTGCTACCGTTGAGGACGTGCCAGAGAGCTCTGCCGACAAGAACAAGAGATCTAGAGCCGGGCCGCTGCAGACCAAGAAGGTGCCCATCGCGGAAGACGACACGGGAGGGGCCTTCATCGTAGGCTCCGCCCTCAGCAGCAAATAGGAAGGCGAGCTCGTCACCTTCCTACAGGCAAATGTCGACGTGTTTGCATGGCAAGCGTCCGACATCCCCGGTGTTCCCAGGGAGGTGATTGAGCACCACCTAGCCGTATGCCCCCACGCATGGCCCGTCAAGCAGAAGGTCAGAAAGCAGGCTCTGGAGAGGCAGGAGTTCATCACAGAGGAGATCAGGAAGTTAGAAGCGGCAGGATTGGTGAGAGGGGTGCTCCACCCGACATGGTTGGCCAATCTGGTAGTGGTGCACAAGGCAAATGGGAAGTGGAGGTTGTGTATTGATTACACAGATATCAATAAGGCTTGTCCTAAAGACCCCTACCTGGTGTCGTGCATCGACCAGATTGTTGACTCCAGGGCCGGGTGTGATCTGTTATCATTCCCCGATGCCTACTCCGGCTACCACCAAATCTTCATGACAAGAGAGGATGAAGAGAAGACAGCGTTCATCACCCCATGTGGTATGTATTGCTTTTTACGGATGCCTTTCGGGTTGAAGAGTGCTGGCTCAACATTTGCAACAGCGGTCCAAATTGGTTTTGAACCTCAGCTCCATAGAAATACGGAGGCCTACATGGATGACATAGTGGTCAAAACCAAGGACGGAGCGACTCTTGTGCAAGATCTAGAAGAGACATTTGCCAACCTGCGCAAGATCAACCGCAAGTTGAACCCTGAGAAGTGCGTCTTTGGCGTCCCGTCCGGCAAGCTTCTCAGATTCTTCGTGTCACAGCACGGGATTGAGGCAAACCCAGTCAAGATCAAGGCTGTTGAGCAGATCAAGGCGCCCAAGAGGATCAAGGATGTGCGTCGGCTCACCAGCTGCGTTGCCGCCATGAGCCGGTTCATCTCCAAGTCCGCCGAGCGCGCCCTTCGCTTTTCCAAGATCTTGAAAAAGGCGGGCCCAATAGAGTGGACCCTAGAAGCCGAGGCCGCACTACAGGACCTAAAGAAATACCTTTCCTCCACACCAATACTAGTTGCGCCTAAATCACAAGAGCCGTTGCTGCTGTATTTGGCGGCGACGAATCAAGTGGTCAGCGCCGCACTAGTGGCGCAGAGGGAGGTCGACGAGGAGGCAGCAATGGCAGCAGAACCAGCAGATGGCGAGCCGAAGATTGCCCTGGCAGGGCCTGGTGTCCACATGGTGCGGCCCCCGGCGGAGTCTGGTGCCACCAAGGCGATGCCCCCGCGGTCGAGTGAAGTGGTGCCTAGGAAAAAGATGATGCACCACCCGGTTTAATTTGTCAGCTCCCTCTTGCAGGGGGCTAGGTCAAGGTATTCCAGTGTGCAAAAGTTGCTCTTCGGCCTCCTCATGGCCTCGGGGAAGCTGCATCACTACTTCCAGGCCCACGAGATCACTGTCGTCACTCGCCTCCAGTTGCAACGGATACTTCACAACCCGGACGCAACCGGAAGGATTGTGGAATGGGCCTTGGAGTTGTTAAGCTTCGGCTTAAAGTTTGAGAGTACCTCGACAATTTAGAGGAGAGTCTTGGCGGATTTCATCGTGGAATGGACCTCGACGCCTGACGAAGAAATCCAGGAGACTACTCTCCCCGGCAAGGAAGTAGACCACAACTGGATCATGTACTTTGATGGAGCCTTCTCGCTGCAAGGCGCCGGTGCCGGCGTGCTGCTTGTCGCACCAAACGCAGAGCACCTCAAGTATGTGATCCAGATGCACTTCCCCAGGGAGATGTCCACCAATAACACCGCCGAGTACGAGGGATTGCTTGCCGGTCTCAGGATCGCGGCGGACCTCGGGGTTAAGAAGCTCATCGTCAGGGGTGACTCGCAGCTTGTTGTCAGGCAGGTCAACAAAGATTATCAGAGCCCACTGATGGAAGCATACTTAGATGAGGTGAGGAAGCTGGAGGAACGCTTTGACGGTATCCAGGCGGAGCACGTCCCCTGAGCGGAGAATGACATCGCCGATTACCTGTCAAAGCGTGCCACCTTCAAGCTACCAGTGGAACCAAGTACGTTCTTTCTCCGGTTAACTCAACCATTCGTCGATCCATTAGCAGGGCAGAGCAAGTGGAGGAAATCAGGTCACGGCAAGTACATTCCTACCGAGCCCCCCGGGGCTGCTGGCAAGCGTGCTGCCGCGGACGCTGAGTCTGCCCAAGAGCAGCTGGCTCCGGCGGGGCGTCAGGCCCTGGCCGTGGAGACAACCATTCCCATGGCAGAAGAGATGCCTTTGGTCCTTGCCGTCAAGCCTCAGGCTCCGACATGGGCGCAGCACACCGTCCAATTCCTCCAAACAGGGGAGCTTCCTGAGGAGCAGGAAGAAGCGGAGAGAGTAGCCCGTCGGTCCGCCCTGTACCAGTTCATCGATGACGTCCTGTACCGGAGGAGGCCGAACGGTGTGAAACTCAAGTGCATCCCCTGGGAGGAAGGACTAGAGCTGTTGGCAGAGATACATGGAGGCATATGTGGCTCCCACATAGGGTCGAGGACCCTTGCCGAGAAGGCATTCCGGCAAGGTTTCTTCTGGCCCACCACCCTCCAGGATGTGACGGCACTAGTCACCAAATGTGAAGCGTGCCAGTCCCATTCAAATAAGCTTCATCAACCATCTCAAGCCCTTCAGACAATCCCTCTCTCCTGGCCATTCTCGGTCTGGGGGCTCGATATACTAGGCCCTTTCCCCCGCGCTGTCGGGGGCTTTGAGTACTTGTACGTTGCAATCGACAAGTTCACAATGTGGCCAGCGGTGGAAGCAGTGAGGAAGGTGACCGCTCAGTCAGCCGTCAAATTCTTCAAAAGACTGGTCTGCCGTTTTGGTGTGCCAAACAGAATCATCACCGACAATGGCACGCAGTTCACAAGCCACACCTTCATGCAGTACATCCGAGACCTCGGCAACAAGGTCTGTTTTGGTTCCGTGGCACATCCACGGAGCAATGGCCAAGCGGAGAGGGCAAATGCTGAACTGTTGCGAGGCTTGAGAATGAAGACCTTTGACAAGCTGCACAAGAGTGGAAGGCGCTGGATTGAAGAGTTGCCGGCGGTTCTTTGGTCGATCAGGACGATGCCAAATCGAGCCACCGGCCAGACACCTTTCGCCCTGGTATACAGAGCGGAAGCAGTTCTCCCCACGGAACTCATACACGGGTCACCTCGAGTGCTCGCTTATGATGAGCTTGAACAAGAGCCGTTGTGCCAAGATGACGCGACGCTCCTTGAAGAAGATCGTCTTCGGTCTGCTGTGAGAGCAGCACACTACCAGCAAGCCTTGCACCACTACCATAGCCGCAAGGTTCATGCCTGAAGCCTTGAGGAAGGCGACCTTGTTCTTCGGCGCGTTCAGTCAGCCAAGAATTCCAACAAGTTGACGCCGAAGTGGGAAGGCCCTTATCGGGTAATACGAGTCACCAGGCCAGGCGCAGTCCGCCTGGAGTCCGAGGATGCCATACCAGTGAGCAACTTCTGGAACATCGAGCATCTTCGCAAGTTTTACCCATAAGGCGCGGCTTGCCGGGCCTCCCGGCAAGCCACCTTTTGTACGAGCTTTGCCAACAAGGCATGTGACCCTCTATACAAAGCCAGGCGCAGACCCTGAGCATAAATAAATGAAGCGCTGGCGCCCTAAGTTATAGCATGCATGCTAGGTCGAGTATTGTCCTTGGTTAGGGTTGATAGTGCTTAGCGGCGGCTAACCCCTAGCTTAGAGGTCGAGTGCGCGTCTCTCTGTTCTTCTCTGTCTTCTTTGGTTCGCAGGACACATGAGTATCCTTACCGAGCTGCTTTGGAAGGAAGGGAATGGACCGGCGTCCGGACCCCGGCAAGCCAGTATTGCCGGGGGCTACAAGAGCAAAGATCCACCTGCGGCAAGCCAAGGTTGCCGGGGGCTATAGATTCAGATAAGTTCTCTATCCCTTATCATGTGTTTCGTTATGGACTGAGGTATCTGAAACCTCGTTTTATCCTTAGGCTACCGTGCCCCTCATTCCGGACCCTAGGACTCGTTTCCTGGGACCAAGTTTGGTCATAGTCGCGGCAGCAAAGAAATGAAACGAGGAGCCTAAGCCCACCTCATCCCTGCCTCCGCCAAGGGCGTGAGAAAGGTCGAGCGAAGTGGGGGGACAACAAGGCCTGTTGCCGGGCGAGAAAACATTTATCTTAAAGGTAACAAGGATTTACTCCTTGTCATCGGTTTTAACTGCGAACGAAAAACCCGGCAAACATCCCTTTTTCATTAAAAAAACATCCCGTACAAGTACAGTTCATACGAAATGACAAACATGAACAAGGGGATTACAAGTTCTAAAGTTAACAAAGGCCCGAAGGCTTACAAGACTAAAAAGAGATAAGATGCCCGTAATCCCTTTCTTGTCCCTCTCCTCAGGAAATGGAACAAGAAAACTGAATGGGTAAAGGGGTGCCTAGGCGAGGTACGAGTGGTAGAAGACACCAAGAGAACATCTTGGTGGCCGTCCAAGGGCTGGATGGTGATGGCGGCGCTGGAGGCAGAGCTTGAAGACAAGGCGGCATGACGTCGGTACGCGACAAAGGCATCGGTGCCCGCGTACTCCGACTTGACGGCCTGCCGCCCGCCCTCTTCCTCTTCCGCAGTCTCCCAACGCCAGCCTCCAAAGGATACCACCCAGAGAAGTTCAAGGAGCCGGCGACACGGATGATGGGGTCACCAGTGCCGCTCAGAGCAGATCCCGACGCCTAATCAGACCCGTCATCCTGCCGCCCGCTAGCCTCGTCGTCGCTGCCGTTGTCCTCCTCGCCACACTCGCTCAAGGAGGAATCTTCGTCGTCAGAAGAGCACTCCACGCGAGTCCCGAAGTGCCCGAAGATCTTGACGTAGAGGAGGACACCCTCCATTATTTTGAAATGGAGAGTGAGCCCATCCGTTAAGCTGTGGAGGCGAGCGAACGTGTTCCACCCTCGGTGGAGATACATGACGTGAGGGGCGGGGAACTCGACGTCGGCCCATGTGCCACCGTTCTGGCAGCCCCTCATATGCAACCGCAACGCCTGCGGCGGATCCAGCTCCATCTCCCACGCGAATGGAGTTGGGAGGCGAAGGCGACGGCGCGGTGGCTAGCTTAGCCTGACGAAGAATTCACAGGGGTTGTCCCTGGCATGGCCCTCCATCGGAGGAGGAGCTGCTGGCGGAGGAGAGGCTGATCTGCCGCCCCGTCCTCCTCTTCCCCGAGCACTGCGACCTCTGCCCCAGCCTCGCCCACGGCCTCGCCCCCTCCCCCTTCCCCTCGCGGCCGGCTCTGCCAACACGGGCTCAGGGGGAGGAGGGACGCGTTGTCGAGCGGCGACCCTCGCCGCCACCGTCGAAGGACCGGGATTCCCTTTCTCCATGGTGAATGAAAGGAAGGAGCGGAAGCGAAGGGAGGTAGAAGATGGAGGAATGTGGGATGCCATCCTCCCTTCCCCCTCTTTATACAGGAACAGGGTTGCGGCTCGGCCGCCCCGCTCGGCCAATCAAGACATGGGAGGCGCAGGGAACCAAGACCGACCCGCTGGCCCAACCAGCGACGGCACGGTTTCTTGCCTCCGCCGTTTGCCACCCCGAGTGCATGAAAGACGCATGGCAGACGTGCAAAACCGAGGGGACGGGTGAGGCAACCACTCCCCACCCCGTGATCGAGGGAGTGGACGCCTTGAAGACTCATTCAGTAAATGGGCCATGCCTCCACGCCTCCCACCCTTTACGGGGAAGGCGCGAGCCGCCTCTTTACTATGATGTGACGCATGCGTGTGAAAACCTCCCCACGCATGCCGCCTACGTCACGCACGCCCCTCCACCTCGCGCCGCGCGCGTGGGTCATGGGAAGCAAAGCGCGCGAAAATTCATACCACGGTAAAAACCGCCCCACCTGCCCGCGCGCCGTCTTGGGCCTGACCCAACAACGTGTCGCGCTTATGTGTGGCCCAGGCCCGGGGGCTCCTGTCGGTGTACAAAACTAGGGGCACATTTTTGTACCACTTTACCTGTTTACGGGCAGTCAGAGCCGCGCCCGTGACCACACCAAGCAGAGCAAGGGAGGTAAGGCAAGATAAGACCGAAGCCCAAGATGAAGCAAAGCAACGACAAGGAACAAGGCCACAAAGATCAAATGGGCAAAGCAGGTTTTCCCGGCAGGGACCCTTGCCAGGGAAGCCTCAGCGGCCTCGACAAGACCCATGCGAGGATAGCTCGCCCATGCCAGCCGAGCGAGCCACCCTCGGGCCCACCAACACTCGACAAATGCATTGGACAGGGCTCGGGAGGCACCTCTGTGGTGGCATGCAGATCTTCGTGAATACAAAGAATAGTCAAGATCAAATGAGGATAGGAAGGCAGCCATCCTCACCGAAGAAACCCACAAGACCCCTGGCAAGATCCTTGCCGGGGACGCCTACACGCCACGGCAAGACCCTTGCCGGGCCGCCCGGCAAGGCGCTCGCCAAGCGCGTCAGCAGGGCCACCGTCAGGCCCGCACCAGCCAAGTCTCCGCCGCCGTTCGCATGCAGCTGCCGACCCAACCAGCTGGGCAGGCACCTGCGTGGCGACATATAGCCCTTCATGGAGGCTCCACCACCGTGCCACCTCAGCTGCCTGCCTACCTACATGGCACCGCATGCAGCACTGGCCAGGGCGCTTGTTGAAGCTTGGAGGAGCGGCGACGGACGGGACGGGCCTCACCCCCGTCCCTGATAAAGTGGAGGGACACCTAAGCCTCACATTTAATGCGCTTTGTCCTATAATACCAGGATAACCTCGCAACACTGTTGCCTTTCCACCTGATGTGTGCCATGTGGCAACCCCTTTTTCTATAAAAGGAGGCCCAAGGCGACGAGGAGAGGGATTCAGCTTTTTGGAGCTTGTTGCACCCCGTAGCTAGTTCAAGACCTCAGAATACATCCACCAAAGCAGGACTAGGGTTTTACGCATCCTCGCGGCCCGAACCTGGGTGAACGAACCACGTGCTCTCTGTTAGACCCGCTCTTCTCTCAACCCCGCGCCCCACAACCACAGTAGGGATTCTTGTGATCTCATAGGTGTCGTTTCCCACCGAAGTGTTATTACAAGATGGCAAAATGTTGCATACTTTTGTAAAAAATTGAGTGGGCCTAGTCTAAACTATTCTACCTATTATAAAGAATTATATGCTCTCATTCGGACCATAGAAATATAACAACATCATTTATGGCCCAAAGAATTTGTTATACATTCTGATAATGCATCTTTGAAACACATTAAAGGCAAGCAAAATAGAACTATAGGCATGCTAAATGGGTTGAACTCATTGAGACTTTCCCTTATGTCATTAAACATAAGAAGGGTAAAGAAATGTTATTCCTGATGCATTGTCTCGTAGTTATACTATGCTTTCACAACTTGACTCTAAAATATTTGGTTTGGAGACCATCAAAGATCAATATGTGCATGATGCTGAATTTAAATATTTGCTTCAAAATTGTAAAGAAGGGAGAACATGGAACAAGTTCGTCATTAATGATGGATTTGTGTTTCGTGTTAACAAGCTATGCATTCTAGCTAGCTCCACTCATCTTTTGTGGTTGCAGGAGGCGCATGGAGGAGGATTAATGGGACACTTTGGCATCAAGAAGACAGAGGACGTACTTGCTACTCATTTCTTGTGGCCTAAGATGAGACAGGATGTTGAGCGTTTTGTTGCTCGATGCACTACATGTAAAAAAGCTAAGTCATGAATCAATCTTCATGGTTTATATATGCCATTGTCTATACCTTTTGTTCCATGGTAGGATATATCGATGGTGACAAATATACCTATGTTCCAGGGGAGGGATAACATATTTGTTGTCATGTTTAGATTTTCAGAAATGGCAAACTTCATACCATGTCATAAAAACGAGGATGCTGCTAATGTTGTTGGTTTGTTCTTTCGTGAAATTATTCGCTTGCATGGTGTGCCAAATACTATTGTTTTAGATCATGATACTAAATTTCTTAGCCAATTTTGGAGATGTTTATGGGCTAAGTTTGGGAGTAAACTATTTTTAGTACTATTTGTCACCCCCAAACTAATGGACAAACTGAAGTAGTCAATAGAACATTGCCTACTATGCTTAGGGATGTTTTGAAGAATAACAAGAAAATATGGGAAGAATGCTTGCCTCATATTGAATTTTCTTATAATCGTCGCTGCATTCTACTACTAACATATGCCCTTTCGAGATTGAGGATGGTTCTCTACCTCATGCCCCTATTGATTTGTTGCCACTTGCATCTTCGGAGAAGGTTAATTTCGATGCTAACCAACATCCGGAATTGACCTTAAAAATGCATGAGTTAACTAAGGAGAACATTGGTCGTATGAATGCTGAATATAAACTTGCTGGAGATAAGGGTAGAAAATATGTTGTGTTTGTTGGAGATATGCCCTAGAGGCAATCATGTATGATGATATTTCCTATGTGTTTATGAATAAAGATACTCCTTGGACATTATCAATGATGTATATCAACAAGTACAGGACTTGTTTGTGGGACTATGCATTGTATGATGACTATCCTAAAAGGTCCCTAGTCGAAAGGGCTGTGTGGACGCTCAGCCAACTAGACTAGCATATGACATGGTCGATGGCTTGGTCTCACTAGCCATGGAGCATTGGATGTTAACCGGATAATATGGACTTGGAAGGATCTGGTCGGATTCGACGTAGTCGGATCCGAGTCAAGATAAGGTCCGAGTCGGACATACCCAACTATGAGACGCATCGATATGTCATCTGTGAGTCTCTAGTACAACATATGTTCTATGTCTTATGACCTAAGCTGACGCATGTAATCAAGATGGTGACAGACTTGCTTTGGGCCAACTAAACGCTACTCCGTAATTGGGTAGTTGTAAAGGTAGGTTTCGGGTTTGTCCAGACCCATGGTGCGAGATGTGGTCGAGCAAGAGGGGATTTGCCCCTTCGATCAGGAGAGATATACTCTGGGCCCCTCGTGTGATCCAGCCAGGATAAGCATGGCCATGCGACAAGGATTACGAGATAATCCGGTTTGTGGCCGGCATCACTGGAACGAGAAAGAGGTCGGGCTAGCACAAGGATGACAGACTCGCCTTAAGCCTGACAACATATATCGTGTGGCAAAAGGGATGGAAGTGTGATGTACAGGTTCGCCTAACAAGCTTCATAGTCTGTTTGGTGTTTGGCATGCCTTGCTAGAGACCGCTACCAACTGTGTAGTTAGGAGGTGATCCGAACTGCGACCAAGCCGGCTTGAAACTAAGGGGTCGCGCGCTTAAGGGAAGAACCTACAAGGTCGTATTTGAGGACACTGGTCGGATGTGATCCAAGCTGTATTCGGATTGTGGCCGAGTAGACTTATGGGCTTTAGGGTCCGTGCGAGGCCCAAGTGTTGAGCCCGCGACGGACGCCTATATAAAGTGGAGGTGCCGCACACTCACACAATTGATCACTTCGGTGCTGTCACCAGGGTTAGATGTCGAATAGACACCTCCACTCGCCGCCGGTTGTGTGATCGGACCTAGTAGTCCGCCGCACGACGTTCCTCCAGCACGCGCGGATACCGTTAGAGGCGGTGCACTTGCGTCACTCCGGCGAACCTGTACGTGGGAACCGACTACCGGCTCTACAAGGGAGATCGGACGAGGAGGAGACGATCCACACGGACGCGCTGCCCCAACTCTTCTTCTGCTGCACGGCACTGTGCGTCTAGTGGTAACGAACTATGACCCATCTCCCGTAGCATGTTCTTGGTTGTTCTGTGTGTAGGAAAATTTTAATTTACAGTCGACACACCCTACCGTAGACCCCAATTGTGGTATCAGAGCCAGGTTATAGGATTTGGATTCAGATCGTATGTATATTAGATATGTGGAGGCGATAGATGAGATCTGTTGTCATTGATGAGATCGGTTGTGTGCACGGCTAATGAGATCAACTGCACATGGGAATCGATGTGGCTATGTTTTCTGATGATCGTAGTCGATGAGGTCGTGACACAACCTACACCTACCGGTCGGTATTCGCCATCGGGGTTAACAGTGAAATGTAAATCCGAATCGGGGACCGCCGTGTGCGTAGCGCCTTGTATTTCGTACACGATCACTCAAACCGGTAGAATGCGATTCTATGCGTAACTTTGTTTTGCAGGTTTGATGTGAATAGTATGGCTCATGTGTATGTGATGCATGTGTGTAATTTATACATGGCATGCGTGTCATGTTTGTCAGCCGGCAGGAGCCAAAGTGCTTTCATTATATTGTATAACGACCTGCGTGTCGACTTATGACTCTATGTAAAATTCATTACTAGTTGTAGTAGTTGGATAATAGAGATCAGGTTGGCGGCTTGGCGGCTTGGCGTGACAAACTAGATGGAGTTTCTAGATGGTCATCGGAGTTGGAGCCGACCTGGAAAAACATCCATGAAGGAGCCATACTATTTCACAATATATTTTTTACTTATGATTGTTATGCTTCTTTGTTTCTATGCATGTTAGAATGGTAGAAAGATCCCTCGTGAATATCAAGTAAATTGCCATTCCCGATGTTTCACCTTCGCACGTCAAGTACGTCTAGTAGTGGGCTCATAAAATTGGGGTGCTGCTAGGTGTCCTTGAACTAAAGGGTTTGTGTCGGACACGGACATGCATTGCATTAGGTTAACTTGACAAGGCTATCAAAACGGTTTTGGGCCTTGTGGCAAAAGAGGTCGGGAGCCGGGGTATGAGATACCTACCCGACCGACAGGAGTCATATAGGGATACGATTAGCAAGGAGTTCCTTACCGGATAGGCATGTTGTGTAGCAGTGATGCTAAAGCTCACAAGTCGCATGTGCTAGTCGAATCCTGGATCACTGAGAGTTTGCGGAGGGATGCTGACTTCAGTGGGAGTATTTCTGTTTAAGGCTAGAATTACTCTACATAAACACATTGCTTAGTGATTGCATATTTTTCTGTTGTAGATCAATGGCACCACCTGCTCAACCCAACTTTGCATTGAAATCAATTCTGGAAAAGGATAAACTGAATGGAACAAACTTTACTACCTGGTATAGAAATTTGAGAATTGTTCTCAAGCATGATAAAAAGGAACATGTTCTAGAGGATCCGCTTCCAGAGGAACCTGCCGATAATGCTAGTACCACAACCAAGAATGCCTACCAGAAACTCGTTGATGAATCAAACGAGATCAGCTGCCTCATGCTGGCTTGTATGGAGCCTGATTTGCAGCAGCATTTCAAAGACGTTGGGGCTTTCGATATGATCGAGAGTCTCAAGAGCATGTTTCAGGTGCAGGCTAGGACCGAAAGGTTCAACGTCTGGCGATCCTTGATGGATTGTAAGCTGAAGGAAGGTGATCCACTGAGCCCGCATGTGATCAAGATGATCGGATATGTGCAAGCTTTGGATCGGTTGGGCTTCCCGCTCTTGGATGAGCTGGCTACTGATGCAGTTCTGGGTTCTCTTTCGCCCAGCTATGGGACATTCATCTCGAACTATCATATGCCTGGCATGGATAAGAAGCTCACTGAATTGCATGGGATGCTCAAAGTGGCAGAGCAGGATATTAGGAAAGGCACGCATCAAGTATTGATGGTGCAGAAATCAACTAAGTTCAAGAAAAGTTGGTCCAAGAAAAAGGCTAAGGCAAAGGGCACGGAGACGGTAACCTCCGCCGTTGCACCTAAGTCTGGACCGGACTCACATACCATTTGCTATCATTGCAAGGAAACTGGTCACTTGAAAAGGATTTGTAGCAAGTGGCTTGCAGAGCATGTCAAGAAGGCCGGGAATGCTTCTTCAGGCAAAGGTACACTTGTTGCATATGTTATAGACATTTACCTTGCTGACATACCTAGCCGCTCTTGGGTATTTGATACCAGATCGGTTGTTCACATTTGCAACTTGATGCAGGGGCTGGTAAGAACTAGGCTTGTGGCACAAGGGGAGATTGACATCAGGGTCGGCAACAAAGCAAGAGTTGCTGCGTTGGAGGTCGGCACGATGCAGCTCCAGCTTCCTTTTGGATTTATTTTGGAATTGAATAATTGTTATTACATTCCTGCACTTAGTCGGAATATTATTTCTGCCTCATTCTTGATGAGTCAGAGTTATGAATTCAATTTAAAGGACAATGGTTGTTCGATTTATTTGAATGGTATGTTCCACGGCTATGCACCCATTGTTGATGGGTTATTTATATTGAATCTAGAACAAGAACCGGTCTATAATGTGAACGTCAAGAGGCATAAGCCTAATGAGATAAATCTGACATACTTCTGGCATTGTCGGCTTGGACACATTAGTCTGAAACGCATGAAGAAGCTCCATGATGATGGACTCCTAACTTCGACCGACTTTGGGTCGTTCGTGACATGCGAATCATGCTTGCTCAGCAAGATGACTAAGTCTCCTTTTGCAAAGAGTTGTGAGAGGGCATCCGAACTGTTGGAACTGATACACAGTGATGTGTGTGGACCAATGAGCACAACTGCCAGAGGTGGCTATAAGTACTTCGTGACTTTTACCGATGACTTGAGTAGATATGGATATATCTATTTGATGAGGCACAAGTTGGAAACTTTTGAAAATTTCAAAGAATTTCAAAACGAGGTTGAGAATTAGCTCGGCAATACCATAAAACTTCTATGATCTAATCATGGAGGTGAGTACATGAGCCAGGACTTTGATGACCATCTGAAAAGCAGAGGTATAGTATCTCAGCTCATACCTCCAGGTACACCACAGAGAAATGGTGTATCGGAACGGAGGAATCGTACCATGTTGTACATGGTTCGATCTATGATGAGCAAATCGGATTTACCCTTATCATTCTCGGGATATGCTCTAGAAATTGCAGCTTTCACACTTAACAGGGTACCATCAAAATCCGTAGACAAGACACCGCATGAGATGTGGACCGGGAAGAGTCCCAGTTTGTATTTTCTAAAGATTTGGGGCTGTGAAGCATTTGTCAAGAAACTTATGTTAGACAAGCTTACACCCAAATTTGATAAACGCATATTCGTGGGATATCCGAGGGAAACCTTGGGATATAGCTTCTACGACCGGGAAGAGAAGAAAGTGTTTGTTGCTCAGAACGGGGTTTTCCTTGAGAAAGAGTTTCTCAGTCGGGAGGCCAGTGGGAGGACAGTCCGACTCGAAGAAATTCAAGGACCACTCGGGGACGGCTCAGCTGGTGATCAGATCATACCGGAGTCAATCAGGGAACCCGTAGTGGAAGCGGCACCGGAACCATGGAGGTTGGAAAGATTGTGCAGAGTGTGTGATGTATTGTTGCTAGAAAGTGACGAGCCGACTACATATGCGGAAGCGATGGTGAGCCCAGATTCCGAGGCATGGCTGGAGGCCATGAGATCCGAGTTACAGGCCATGGATGAGAATCAAGTCTGGGACTTGGTGGATCCGCCGCCTGGCATAACAACCATTGGTTGCAAATGGGTCTTTAAGAAGAAAACCGATGTGGATGGAAATGTTCAGATCCACAAAGCTCGGCTTGTCGCTAAGGGTTATGGACAAGTTCAAGGAATTGACTACGACGAGACTTACTCGCTGGTAGCGATGCTGAAGTCGGTGAGGATCGTACTAGCTATAGCTGCATATTTTGATTAGGAGATATGGCAGATGGATGTCAAGACGGCTTTCCTTCACGGAAATTTAACCGAGGACATGTATATGATATAGCCCGAGGGTTTTGTCGATCCGACTAGCACTAGTAAGGTAAGCAAGCTCAAGAGATCCATTTATGGGTTGAGGCAAGCATCTCGGAGCTGGAACATTCGTTTTGATGAGGTCGTCACTGGTTTCAGCTTCATCAAAAGCGAAGAGGACTCTTGTTTATACAAGAAGTTAAGTGGGACCTCGATAGTGTTTTTGATCTTGTATGTGGATGACATACTACTGATCGAAAATGATATTTCGATGCTGAACTCGGTTAAGGAGTCATTGAATGGCAAGTTTTCGATGAAGGACCTTGGTGAGGCAATATACATTTTAGGCATTAAGATCTATAGAGATAGATCAAGGAGGCTGCTCGGCTTAAGCCAGAGCACGTACATAGATAAAGTGTTGAAGCGGTTCAACATGAGTGAGGCAAAGAAAGGGTTCTTGCCACTCTCACATGGTATAAGGCTAAGTGAGACTCGGAGTCCTTCGACATCTGATGAACAAAGCAGGATGAGTAGGATTCTGTATGCCTCGGCAATCAGATCCATCATGTATGCCATGATATGTGCGCGGCTTGATGTTTCTTTTGCAATAAGCCCAACAAGTAGATACCAGGCCAACCCAGGTGAGAGTCACTGGGCAGCGGTAAAGACTATTTTGAAGTACACTTGCCAAACAGACTCTTGACATGGTGATGTCCATGGAATGCTCCGCATCACACATGCTTGCACCCATGCTTGGCGGAGCAGAGGAAGCGGAGACACAAGACTACCAGAGCCGTGCTCAAGGCCAGAAGGCATGAAGAGCAGAGGGGCGAGGTGAAACTCCCCCGACAAGGCCCTTGCCAGGGTGGCCTTCACGGCCTCAGCAAGTGCCTTACCGGGGCAACGTGCCCAACACCAACAAGGCTGCCACCCTCGAGTCTAAGAGTTTCGACGCCGTCAACCACATCGGAACCAAGGCTTGGGAGGCGCCTCCATGGTGGCATGCAGCCCTTTGTGAAGACAAAGGGCCTACGAGGCCTAGATAGGAACAAAGAAACAAGACAACAGCAAGGCTCCTTGCCGAGGATGCCCACGAGGCCCTGGCAAAGCTCCTGCCAAAGATACCCACGAGGCCCCGGCAATACTCTTGCCGAGGGTTCCCGCAAGGCCCCGGCAAGACCCTTGCCGGGAAGATCAGCAAGACCGCGGCAAGGCCTTGCCGCTCCATCGTCACCCCAGCTCAACGGCTGACCCACCAACTAGACAGGTACCCATTTGGCAGTACGTGGGTCCTAGGCCAACTATTCACGCACCTATGTGGTGGCATGCAGATCTTCGTGAAGACCCTGCCACCACGCCAGCTTAGCAGCCTCCCAACCTACATGGCACTGCATGCCTCATTGGCCTAGACGCATGTCGGAGCAAGGCGAAGCGGCGACGAATGGGACGGGCTTCGTTGCCGTCCCTGATAAAGCACGAGGACACCTAAGTAGCGCATTTAATGTGTTTTGTCTCGTAATGTCAGGCGACAAACACGACTACTGTACAACTTTCCACCTCCTGCGTGCCACTGTGGCAGTCCCTTTGGCTATAAAAGGAGTCCGCGGCATACTGTTACAGGATTCAGACTTTTTGGACGCTGCACACTTTGTAGCTAGTCGAAGAATACCAGATAAACAAAAACTAGCAGGAGTAGGGTATTACGCATCACTTGCGGGCCGAACCTGGATAAACTCCCCTCGTGTTGATCTTCTAAACCCGCTCTTTTTACAGCCCACGCCCCAGCAACCGTAGTAGGGATTCTTTGTGATCCCATAGGTGTCGTTCCTGAACCTTCCGACAATTAAGTTCATGGAGAAACAGAGTAATGCAATAAGAATGAGACATGATGTAGACAAGATCTATTTATGTAGAAATAGACCCCATCGTTTTATCCTTAGTAGCAATGATACATATGTGTCGGTTCCCCTTCCGTCACTAGGATCAAGCACCGTAAGATCGAACCCACTACAGAGCACCTCTTCCCGTTGCAATATAAATAGATCAAGTTGGCCAAACAAAACCCAAATACCGGAGAAGAAATACGAGGCTATAAGTAATCATGCATGTAGGAGATCAAAGAAACTCAAATAACTTTCATGGATAAGAAGAGATAGATCTGATCATAAACTCAAAGTTCATTGGATCCCAACAAACACCCCACAAAAGAGTTACATCATATGGATCTCCAAGAGACCATTGTATTGAGAATCAAACGAGAGAGAGAGGAAGCCATCTAGCTACTAACTACGGACCCGAAGGTCTACAAAGAACTACTCATGCATCATCGGAGAGGCACCAATGGAGGTGGTGAACCACTCCGTGATGGTGTCTAGATTGGATCTAGTGGTTATGGACTCTGCTGCGGCTGGAATTGATTTTCGCCGACTCCCCTAGGGTTTCTGGAATATTGGGGTATTTATAGAGCAAAGAGGCTGTCCGAGGCACCCAAGGTGGGCACAACCCACCAGGGCGCGCTTGGGCCTCCAGGCGGGCCCTGGTGGGTTGTGCGCCCCTCAGAGCACCCCCGGTGCTTCTCCGGCCCATTGGATGTCTTCTGGTCCAAAAGATCCACAAAAACTTTCGCTGAGCTTGGACTGCATTTGGTATTGATTACCTGCGATGTAAAAAACATGCAAAAAATAGCAACTGGCACTTGGCACTATGTCAATAGGTTAGTACCAAAAAATGACATAAAATGATTATAAAACATCCAATAGTGATAATATAACAGCATGGAACAATAAAAAATTATAGATATGTTGGAGACGTATCAGTATCCCCAAGCTTAATTCCTGCTCGTCCTCGAGTAGGTAAATGATAAAAACAGAATTTTTGATGTGGAATGCTGCCTAACATGTCATCTCATATTCTTTTCTTTATAGCATGGACATTTGGACTCTTATATTGTTCAAAGCAATAGTCTAGTTTTGACATGATAATTTAGATACTCAAGCATACCAACAGGCAACCATGTATTTCAAAATATCAACACTAAAATAAGTTATCCCTAGCCCATCATGCTCAATCATTGATCCATTCAGGAATAACACTCGCATATTAACTACACTCAATGCTCAAGTACAATCATAGTGCCCCCTAGTTGGTGCTTTTATGAGAAAGGACGTAGACTCAAATTAAAAATTAAAATTGCATAAAGTAAAAGAAAGGCCCTTCGAAGAGGGAGATAGGGATTTGTAGAGGTGTCAGAGCTCAAAGAAAAAATAGATAGATAAAAACATTTTGAGAGGCATACTTTTCCCACCAACGAAAATGACTTAGAGTTCCCAACACTTTCCATGCTCTATATATCATAGGAGCTTCCCAAATAAAAATTAAAGTTTATTCCTTTTTCCACCATACTCCCACTTTCCATGTCTAACCGTATCCACGGGTGCCATCCATACCAACACTTTCCAAGGAATTTATTATTTGACAACATAAAGTAAATTCATTTTTCATTTCAGGCCTGGGCATCCCTAATACCTTGGCCTTACTCTCGTGCAATGACAAGTGAATAAACAATTATCGTGAGAATAACACATCTAGCATGGAAAATATGAGCCACCCCTCACCGCCTCGCGAGCGGTACGAGCACACAAAAGAGAAATTTATTTTGAATATTAGAGATGGCACATACAAATTTGCTAAGAACGACAAAAGAATACCACATATAGGTAGATATAGTGGACTCATATGGCAAAACTAGTTCAAAGGATTTTGGATGCACAAGTAGTGATCATACTTAATGCAAAATGAAGGCTAGCAAAAGATTGGGAAGCGACCAACCAAGAAACGAATAATCTCATTAGCGAGCATTAAGCATAATTAACACCGAATAATGCACCACAAGTAGGATGTAGTTTCATTATATAACTATTGACTTCCGTGCTTGCATAGGGAATCACAAACCTTAACACCAATATTCTTACTAAAGCATAATTACTCATAAACATGACTCACATATCACATCATCATATCTCAAAACTTTTACAAGGAATCAAGTTTATTTTGTCCAATGATCTTCGTGAATGTTTTCATTATATCCTTCTTGGATATCTACTTTGGGACTAATTATCATGTGTTGCTTTTGATAAGCTCAATCAAATATAAGTGAAGATCATGATCATAATATTTCTTTCTCTCAAATTAATTTAAGTGAAGCAAGAGAGAATTTCTTGAAAATTTTACTAACTCTCAAATAAATCTATGTGAAGCTAGAGAGCATTTCTTCAAAAATAACAAAACACACCGTGCTCAAAAAAAGATATAAGTGAAGCACTAGAGCAAATGCATAGCTCATAAAAATTTAAGTGAAGCATAGAGAGCAATTCTAATAAGTCATGGCATAATTTTGGCTCTCTCAAATAGGTGTGTCCAGCAAGGAATCAAGACTTAAAACAGAAACCAAAACAAGAAAGGCTCATATCATACAAGACGCTCCAAGCAAAACACATAGTATGTGACGAATAAAAATATAGCTTCGAGTAAAGTACCGATGGTCGTTAGAAGAAAGAGGGGATGCAACTCAGGGCATACCCAAGCATAGTTGCTTGCTTCTCTTTGGATAATAACCTGGGGTGCCATGGGCATCCCCAAGCTTAGTCTCTTCTTACTCCTTATTCTTTCATCCATCACAAGATAACCCAAAACTTGAAAACTTCAAGCACACAAAACTCAACAAAACCTTTGTGAGATCCGTTAGTATAAGAAAATAAATCACTACTATAAGTGCTATTGCAAACCAATTCATATTTTATTCCTGCATTATATCTACTGCATTCCAACTTTTATATGGCAAAAACTCATCAAAGAAAGCCATAGAATCATCAAAGCAAGAACACAATGCAAACAAAACAGAATCTGTCAAAAACAGAACATTCTGTAGCAATCTGGATATTTCGAATACTTCAGTAACTCAAAAAATCTTAGGACATTAGGAAAACCTGAGCAATTTGTATATTAATCTTCTGAAAAAATAATTTATATTTTATCATGCTCTGGTTAACAATAAGAATTGTTTTCATGAGCGCAAAAGTTTGTGTTTTTAGCAAGATCAAACAACTATCACCCAAGAAGATCCTAAAGGCTTTACTTGGCACAAACACTAATTAAAACATAAAAAACACAATCATAACAGTAGCATAATTGTGCTAACACTCAAGAATAGGAAGCAAAAATCAAAAATAAATTTTATTCATTGGGTTGCCTCCCAACAAGCGCTATCATTTTACACCCTTAGCTAGGCATAAAGCAAGGGATCTAAGTTTTGTCATCTTTTTCTTAATTTCCTTAGAGGTGTTTTCATCATGGGGTTTTGTAAACACAACATAAGACATATTGTCCAAAGAAACCTTAGCATTATTAAGTTTCCCATTATCATAACCACGTTGATTTCCTACAACAATCCAAGAGTAACATTGATTAACATTATAAAAAATTTGTTGGATTACATATAGAATGGGGACTTCCTTTTTAAGATTTTCATGAAAGGTTTTATTATCCCCAAGCAAATGTCTTAACGCATAATCTCTACTATAAAGAATTTAATCTATCACAGGCTTTTCACGATTCATACCATAAAAATCAAAGATTTCCCTAGCTTCCCGTATGATGTAGTCAAACTCATTCATAAGAACAAGAGTGGCCAACTTTTTAGCCTTAGGATTCTTTATAGCGGGAAGATCAAAAAACAATCTTTGCAAAGTAGGGTGTGTACGGATAAATTTGGTCTCAAGTTTCAGAACTAGTGCTGAAATAGTATCTGCATAAGATCTAGTAGTTCTAAGTATAGGAGCATCATCAAGACTTAGATTTCCCACACAATTCAAAAATTCTTGGATACGTTCTTTTCCCATAGCATTCCCTTGCCCCAAGATAAAAGTTTTAGCATCCAGATTTCCTATACATCCAATCTTAGGAGTTAGGCCATCATCTGTTGTTGCCATACCGAAATCACTCATGATTGCAAGCAAATGATAGATCCGACGAGAAAACGGCGAACGAAAAAGAGGGCGAATAAAACGGCAAATTTTTGTGAAGTGGGGGAGAAGAAAATGAGAGGCAAATGGCAAAAAATGTAAATTGCAAGGAGATGAGATTTTTGATTAGAAACCTGGTAGATGTAGATGATCCTCGCCGGCAATGACGCCAGAAAATTCCTTTTGATGTCTGCTAGAACTACGTCAGTATTTCCCCAAAGAGGTATGTATTTCCCTCAGTGACGAGAACAAGGTTATTGAACCAGTAGGAGAACCAATCAACACTACATAAACAACACCTACACACAAATAACAAATATTTGCAACCCGACGTGTAAAAGGGTTGTCAATCCTTTTGGGTAACGGAGCCAAAAATTGGCAAACGAACGTGAGAGAATTGTAAATATTGATAGATCGAATGCCAAATAAAATAAATTTCAGCAAGGTATTTTTGTATTTTTGGATTAATAGATCTGAAAATAAAAGGCAAATAAAATAGATCGCAAAACCAAATAATATGAGAAAGATACCTGGGGGACGTAGTGATGCGGAGGATCCCAAGGTCAACCCCTTGGACCTACCATCGTCTCACCAAGTGCCTAGCGGACCCATGACACGATCACGTGCAAGAGCTTTGGAAACCGAGGTGACATCTCTCCTCTCACAATTCCACTTCAATGCACATGAGACATGGCTACTACCTCAAACGGAGACATTGTGCATACTCAGGTATCAAGGAGTTGGCCATGAAGAAGCTATGGAGCAAGGAGAATCAAAAGAGGAAGATGGGTGTGAAGATGGAGAAGAAGAAGAGCTGCGGACAAAGCCCCAGCCACCGGACGACCGGTCGGGACCTGACGTCCGGAGCCTGAAGCCCCAGCCAAGCTACAGCGAGCGGATGTCCGGCCCGGACCAGACGACCGGCGACCCCACATCCGAGCCAAATGAGCGGAAGTCCGACGCCACCGGACGTCCGACGACTGGACGACCGGCCACTTCCGGAAATCCGCTACTTCAACATCTGAGCCAGAACAAGCGGACGACCGGCGACTACCGGCCGCCCGGCCGCCCGTGAGCCTCCGGACGACCGCCCCCTAGCAGACGTCCGGTACATGTCTGTGCATAGGATTCGGGCCCGAAGCCCATGTACCCCCTCCTTTCACCCCCATTTGCACTCAGACTATAAATAGACCTCCTATTCCTCCTAGCTAGGGTTAGCACTGGTTTAGCTCATATTTAAGAGATAGAGCATTGCTCATCCACATCGGATCTACTCCACGAGAGAGACCGCGTCCCCTCTTCAGAGAAGATCCCTTTGGATTCAAGACCCCTTTACGGGATGATCCCCTTGTGGATTCAAGACCTCCTCGCGGAGAAGACCGTTACCTTTGTATCGTCCCTAGTTGACCATGGATCGTGTGATCTCTTATGTACTCGAGGTTCTAGCATATGTGTGACTATTTCTTGTTGGTTTAGTGATTCCCTCGTGTTTCCTCTCGTGTTTCCCCTCGTGCTTTCCCTCGTGTTCTTCGTGTTCTTCACGGGATCTGCTCCTTTTGTGAAAGATCGGGTGATTAGGGTTCTACCCTACATCATCTTGGTATCAGAGCCACGTTGATCACGATTTTGGAGCCTCCCCGTTGTGTTTCTAGCATTGTTTTTGTTGATTTGGTCCCTAATTCGAAAATTCCCCACAAAAATAGCCCCAATTTTTTTTGATTTGTTGGTGTGTTGAAATTTTGTTGGATTAGATCCGTGGATTTGCTTTGCCTTGAGTGGATCAAGCCTTTCCCCCTTGTCTCCACCCTTTCCATCCACGAAATCGGCCGGATTCGACAAATCTCGACCTCTCGATCATGAACCCTACCCGTTCTTCCCGTGCCCGAAATTTCGCCCAGGCACCGGACGTCCGACCGCCATCGGACGTCCGACGACCGGACGACCAACCCATCCCGGATGTTCGACGATACGTGACGAAACTGAATTTTTTTCAGTTTGGTCACCACCACCACCCCACTTCCGCATACAAACTCCCAACACATATACACCATCACCACTTCCGCATACGACCACCATTGCTTACCAGTTTCGCACTCCGACACGTTTTGCGACTTCGAACTTTGAGAATTTGAGTTGCGGTTCCGTGTCCTATTGTGTTTCGGCTATTTAGGTACGATTCGACATCAACATCACCGCCGCTCATCTTCGCCATGGACACGTCATCAAAAACGACCACCTCGACTACATCTTGGTATTCATGCCACCATTTTGACACCATACCGTACGCAACAAGCGGTAACCTCATCTTGGTATTGGACATATCATTATTGCCATTACATTGATAGCCATCATAGCCTTACTCCTTTCCGTCGCGTACCCTTCAGACTAGCCTTTGAGTATTGCCGGCAACGCAACCTGTGCACATTAGTGACCATACTTCCCATAGCATACATACATCATTGGTACATATCTTGGTATCATAGCTTGTGTCACAAGATTGTCATCACATACACAATTGCTATCTTGGTTCGTGAAGCATTGCATCAGAAAAGAGCTCAAACAACAAAGATCCAAACAAGCTTTTGAGCAAAAGGGAAAGGTAAGCAGAGCTTTTAAGCAAGAACCATAGCATCATACAACATTAAGATTGTCATACTAGATCATCTTGGATCATATCATCGAAACACCATACATAGAGCATACATGGGATAGAAGTCGCTGCATTTTTTCTTAGTAGGTTGTGCACAAGTCTTCGTATCCGCCTATTGTGCAATCGTGCTAGTGTCTCTCTATTGTTGTGCAACAAGAGCATTTTTGTGGATTCCACATTTTTGGCTCACTCTTGGTTGCACAACCCCACTTATCTCTTTGCGTGTGTGTGTGTTTCCGTGTACCTTACATTGCTTGGTCTACTTGTTGCATTGCAAACTTGCGAATCTTTTCCAGCATTATTGAAGATCACTTAGAATTGCTTGAAGTTTTATGCCACCATCCTAACCAAGCTCCACCATAAGCTTCTACTTGTGTAGGTGTGAGAAACCGACAAGAATTGGTACCAATTGTGCTATTTCGTTCTTCCACATTGGAGTGATCATTGATCCACTTTCAACTTCGGTCAAGGTACATTTGGTATACGTTCTTCTCTTTCTACCACTCACAGTTTTCTCTTGGGATGATGGATAGGCCAAGTACTTCTACCAACCCACTCTTCATTGAGCACGGCGACAACATGAACTCCTACGTCACCAAGAGCCACCTCTTCGGTGCACGGCGTGCTTTGCATCAAGAGCAACAAGCAATGAGTGAACACATTGGCAACATCGCCACCGACTTGCGACTTTCCGATCAACGTACAAGGGATTACTTTGGCCACAAGCTCGATGATCACAAGCAAGAGAACGACGCAAGAATGGACGAGATTCGTGATTTTTTGCTCAACCGCTCTTCTTCCACTTCGTCCTCATCACGACGGAGCCGCTCAAGTCGACACTCTGACTTCACCCTCTCCAGCTCAAGTACACCGACATCGAACACTCTTCGACGTGTTGCGTGCAATGATCGTCAAGCAAGCCTCAATCCTCTACACGACACTGACTCTCAAGAGCACCGACACCATCAAAGCCAAGTTGCCTTTGCGCAAGCATGAGAACAACAACGACACCGCCAACTTGACGAGGAAGAGCGAGCGCATCTACACCAAGAAGAACAAGATGCCGAGGCACAACGTCAAGCGCAATGATTGCCAGATGCTAAAGCACTTGAGGCGCAACAAGCCCTCGAAGATTCAAGTCGAGTTGTACCAACTGAGGCCGACAAGCTCATGAACAAGAAGCACTTCGCGAAGAAGTTCACGAATGAAGATATCAAGCTCGCATGCAACGTCAAGCTCGAAAAGTTCCCCCACCAGCTCGCCAGGAACATCAAGTTCACTAAGAGCATGAAGACAATGGAAATCCCCCACAACAACACCAACATGAGGTCGACAACCCTCCTCGCCAAGAGCACCACGAGCTTGAAAATCATCAACAACATGGGCATCATCATCCCCGACCCCAACACAACGAAGAGCAACGCAATGGCAAGCTAAAGTTCACCATGCCCAAATTCAATGGAAGCGACGATCCTGAAGAATACCTTTCATGGTCATTGAAGGTCGACAAAATCTTCCGCTTGCACAACTATGAAGAAGAGAAGAAGATCGCGATGGCATCCCTTGATTTCCATGACTATGTCCTCATTTGGTGGGAACAAGTCATTGAGCGCTGTGAGGCAAGAGGTGAACCACCCATCACTACTTGGGTGCAAATGAAGGATGTCATGAGTGCACGCTTAGTGCCTTCCTACTACAACCGCGACCTCTTCAAGAAACTTCAACTATGCAAGCAAGGAACCAAGAGGGTTGAAGAGTATTACAAGGAGATGGAGATTGCCATGATACGAGCCAACGCCACGGAAGATGATGAGAAAACAATGGCACGTATCTTGAATGGACTCAATCATGCTATTAAGAAAATCGCCGACTTCCAACCATACCCAAACATCATCGAGCTAGTGCATCAAGCTACCAAAGCGAAACACCAAGTACAATATGATTTCAAGTATGCCAAGTTCTCATCCAAGACATACGGCTTCTCCAACACCCAAGCTTCTGTTGGGGATCGTAGCAGAAATTAAAAAAATTCTACGTATCACGAAGATCAATCTAAGGAGTAATCTAGCAACGAGGGGAATAGGAGTGCATCTACATAACCTTGTAGATCGCGAACGGAAGCGTTCAAGTGAACGGGGATGATGGAGTCGTACTCGCCGTGATCCAAATCACCGATGACCAAGTGCCGAACGGACAACACCTCCGCGTTCAACACACGTACGGTTTGGAAGACGTCTCCTCCTTCTTGGTCCAGAAAGGGGGAAGGAGAGGTTGATGAAGATCCAGCAGCACGACAGCGTGGTGGTGGATGCAGCAGGATCCCGACGGGGCTTCGCCAAGCACAAGCGGGGAGGAGAGGTGTTACGGAGGGAGAGGGAGGCGCCAAGAGCAAGGTACGGCTGCCCTCCCTCCCTTCCACTATATATAGGGGCTAGGGGGGCGCATGCCCCCTTGGAGATCCCATCTAAAGGGGGGGCCCTGGGGGCAACGACCCCCTTAGGGTTTCCAACCAGGGGGCGCATGCCCCCTCGGGGGGCAACGCCCCCTTAGGGTTTCCAACCAAGGGGGCGCATGCCCCCTCGGGGGGCAACAGCCCCCTAGGGTTTCCAACCCTAGGCGCCTTGGGACCTTGGGTGGGGCGCACCAGCCCATCAGGGGCTGGTTCCCACGCCACTTCAGCCCATGGGGCCCTTCGGGATAGGTGGCCCCATCCGGTGGACACCCGGGACCCTTCCGGTGGTCCCGGTACAATACCGGTAACCCCTGAAACCTTCCCGCTGGCCGAAACTGGACTTCCTATATATAAATCTTTACCTCTGGACCATTCCGGAACTCCTGTGACGTCCGGGATCTCATCCGGGACTCCGAACAACTTTCGGGTTACTACATACTAATATCTCTACAACCCTAGTGTCACCGAACCTTAAGTGTGTAGACCCTACGGGTTCGGGAGACACGCAGACATGACCGAGACGCCTCTCCTGTCAATAACCAACAGCGGGATCTGGATACCCATGTTGGCTCCGACATGCTCCTCGATGATCTCATCGGATGAACCACGATGCCGAGGACTTAATCAATCCCGTATTCAATTCCCTTTGTTAATCGATACGTTACTTGCCCGAGGCTCGATTGTCGGTATCCCAATACCTTGTTCAATCTCGTTACCGGCAAGTCACTTTACTCGTACCGTAATGCATGATCCCGTGACCAACCCCTTGGTCACATTGAGCTCATTATGATGATGCATTACCGAGTGGGCCCAGAGATACCTCTCCGTCATACGGAGTGACAAATCCCAGTCTCGATTCGTGCCAACCCAACAGACACTTTCGGAGATACCTGTAATGTACCTTTATAGTCACCCAGTTACGTTGTGACGTTTGGCACACCCAAGGCACTCCTACGGTATCCGGGAGTTGCACAATCTCATGGTCTAAGGAAATGATACTTGACATTCAGAAAAGCTACAGCAAACAAACTACATGATCTTTGAGCTAAGCTTCGGATTGGGTCTTGTCCATCACATCATTCTCCTAATGATGTGATCCCGTTATCAATGACATCTAATGTCCATAGTCAGGAAACCATGACTATCTTTTGATCAACGAGCTAGTCAACTAGAGGCTCACTAGGGACGTGTTGTGGTCTATGTATTCACACATGTATTACGATTTCCGGATAACACAATTATAGCATGCACAATAGACAATTATCATGAACAAAGAAATATAATAATAACCATTTTATTATTGCCTCTAGGGCATATTTCCAATAGTCTCCCACTTGCACTAGAGTCAATATTCTAGTTACATTGTGATGAATCAAACACCCATGCAGTTCTGGTGTTGATCATGTTTTGCTCTAGGGAGAGGTTTAGTCAACGGATCTGCTACATTCAGGTCCGTATGTACTTTACAAATCTCTATGTTTCCATTTTGAACACTTTCACGAATGGAGTTGAAGCGACGCTTGATATGCCTGGTCTTCCTGTGAAACCTGGGCTCCTTGGCAAGGGCAATAGCTCCAGTGTTGTCACAGAAGAGGGTCATGGGGTCCGACGCATTGGGTATGACTCCTAGGTCGGTAATGAACTCCTTCACCCAGACTGCTTCTTGTGCTGCCTCCGAGGCTGCCATGTACTCCGCTTCACATGTAGATCCCGCCACAACGCTTTGCTTGCAACTGCACCAGCTTACTGCCCCACCATTCAAAATATACACGTATCCGGTTTGTGACTTTGAGTCATCCAGATCTGTGTTGAAGCTAGCATCGACGTAACCCTTTACGACGAGCTCTTCATCACCTCCATAAACGAGAAACATTTCCTTAGTCCTTTTCAGGTACTTCAGGATATTCTTGACCGTTGTTCAGTGTTCCATGCCGGGATTACTTTGGTACCTTCCTACCAAACTTACGGCAAGGTTTACATCAGGTCTGGTACACAGCATAGCATACATGATAGACCCTATGGCCGAGGCATAGGGGACGACACTCATCTTTTCTCTATCTTCCGCCGTGGTCGGGCATTGAGCTGTGCTCAATCTCGTACCTTGCAATACAGGCAAGAACCCCTTCTTTGACTGATCCATTTTGAACTTCTTCAATATCTTGTCAAGGTACGTACTCTGTGAAAGACCAATGAGGCGTCTCGATCTATCTCTATAGATCTTGATGCCTAATATATAAGCAACTTCTCCAAGGTCCTTCATTGAAAAACACTTGTTCAAGTAGGCCTTTATGCTTTCCAAGAGTTCTATATCATTTCCCATCAACAGTATGTCATCCACATACAATATGAGAAATGCTACAGAGCTCCCACTCACTTTCTTGTAAATGCAGGCTTCTCCATAAGTCTGCATAAACCCAAACGCTTTGATCGTCTCATCAAAATGAATGTTCCAACTCCGAGATGCTTGCACCAGCCCATAAATCAAGCGTTGGAGCTTGCACACCTTGTCAGCATTCTTAGGATCGACAAAACCTTCCGGCTGCATCATATACAATTCTTCCTTAAGGAAACCATTAAGGAATGCCGTTTTGACGTCCATTTGCCATATCTCATAATCATAGAATGCGGCAATTGCTAACATGATTCAGACGGACTTCAGCTTCGCTACGGGTGAGAAAGTCTCATCGTAGTCAACCCCTTGAACTTGTCGATAACCCTTAGCGACAAGCCGAGCTTTATAGATGGTCACATTACCATCCCCGTCTGTCTTCTTCTTAAAGATCCATTTATTTTCTATGGCTCGCCGATCAACGGGCAAGTCAGTCAAAGTCCATACTTCGTTTTCATACATGGATCCTATCTCGGATTTCATGGCTTCCATCCATTTGTCGGAATCCGGGCCCGCCATCGCTTCTTCATAGTTCGATGGTTCACCGTTGTCTAACAACATGATTTCCAAGACAGGGTTGCCATACCACTCTAGTGCGGAACGTGTCCTTGTGGACCTACGAAGTTCAGTAGCAACTTGATCTGAAGTTTCATGATCATCATCATCAACTTCCTCTCTAGTCGGTGCAGGCACCGCAGGAACATTTTCTTGAGCTGTGCCACTTACCGGTTCAAGAGGTAATTCTTCATCAAGTTCTACCTTCCTCCCACTTATTTCTTTCGAGAGAAACTCTTTCTCTAGAAAGGACCCATTCTTGGCAACAAAGATCTTGCCTTCGGATCTGAGGTAGAAGGTATACCCAACAGTTTCTTTAGGGTATCCTATGAAGACGCATTTTTCCGACTTGGGTTCGAGGTTTCTAGGTTGAAGTTTCTTGACATAAGCATCGCATCCCCAAACTTTTAGAAACGACAGCTTAGGTTTCTTCCCAAACCATAATTCATACAGTGTCTTCTCAATGGATATCGACGGAGCCCTATTTAAAGTGAATGCGGCAGTCTCTAAAGCATAGCCCCAAAATGATAGCGGTAAATCGGTAAGAGACATCATAGATCGCACCATATCTAATAGAGTGTGATTACGACGTTCGGACACCATTACGCTGAGGTGTTCCAGGCGGCGATAGTTGTGAAACTATTCCACATTTTCTTAAGTGTGTGCCAAATTCGTGACTCAAGTATTCTCCCCCACGATCTGATCGCAAGAACTTGATTTTCCTGTCACATTGATTCTCAACCTCACTCTGAAATTCCTTGAACTTTTCAAAGGTCTCAGACTTGTGTTTCATTAAGTAGACATACCCATATCTGCTCAAGTCATTAGTGAGGGTGAGAACATAATGATAGCCATCGCGAGCCTCAACACTCATTGGACCGCACACATCAGTATGTATGATTTCCAATAAGTTGGTTGATCGCTCCATTGTTCCTGAGAACGGAGTCTTGGTCATTTTACCCATGAGGCATGGTTCGCACGTGTCAAATGATTCGTAATCAAGAGACTCTAAAAGTCCATCTGCATGGAGCTTCTTCATGCGTTTGACACCTATGTGACCAAGGCAGCAGTGCCACAAGTATGTGGGACTATCATTATTAACCTTACATCTTTTGGTATTCACACTATGAATATGTGTAGCATTACGCTCGAGATTCATTAAGAATAAACCATTCACCATCGGAGCATGACCATAAAACATATCTCTCATATAAATAGAACAACCATTATTCTCGGATTTAAATGAGTAGCCATCTCGAATTAAATGAGATACTGATACAATGTTCATGCTCAAAGCTGGCACTAAATAACAATTATTGAGGTTTAAAACTAATCCCGTAGGTAAATGTAGAGGTAGCGTGCTAACGGCGATCACATCGACCTTGGAACCATTCCCGACGCGCATCGTCACCTCGTCCTTCGCCAGTCTCCGCTTATTCTGCAGCTCCTGCTTTGAGTTACAAATATGAGCAACCTCACCGGTATCAAATACCCAGGAGCTACTACCAGTACTGATAAGGTACACATCAATTTCATCTATATCACATATACCTTTCGTGATGCCGGCCTTCTTGTCCGCTAAGTATTTGGGGCAGTTCTGCTTCCAGTGACCACTTCCCTTGCAATAAAAACACTTAGTCTCGGGCTTGGGTCCATTCTTTGGCTTCTTCCCGATAGCTTGCTTACCGGGCATGGCAACTCCCTTGCCATCCTTCTTGAAGTTCTTCTTACCCTTGCCTTTCTTGAACTTAGTGGTTTTATTCACCATCAACACTTGATGTTCCTTTTTGACTTCTACCTCTGCTGATTTCAGCATTGCAAATACTTCAGGAATGGTCTTTTCCATCCCCTGCATATTGAAGTTCATCACAAAGCTCTTGTAGCTCGGTGGAAGCGACTGAAGGATTCTGTCAATGACCGCGTCATCCGGGAGATTAACTCCTAGCTGAGTCAAGCGGTTATGCAACGCAGACATTTTGAGTATGTGCTCGCTGACAGAACTATTTTCCTCCATCTTACAGCTGAAGAACTTGTCGGAGACTTCATATCTCTCGACCCGAGCATGAGCTTGAAAAACCATTTTCAGCTCTTCGAATATTTCATATGCTCCGTGTCTCTCAAAACGCTTTTGGATTCCCGGTTCTAAGCTGTAAAGCATGCCGCACTGAATGAGGGAGTAATCATCAACACGTGTCTGCCAAGCGTTCATAACGTCTTGGTTCTATGGGATGGGTGCGTCACCTAGCGGTGCTTCTAGGACATAATCTTTCTTGGCAGCTATGTGGATGATCCTTAGGTTCCGGACCCAGTCCGTATAGTTGCTGCCATCATCTTTCAGCTTGGTTTTCTCTAGGAACGCGTTGAAGTTGAGGACAACGTGGGCCATTTGATCTACAAGACATATTGTAAAGATTTTAGACTAAGTTCATGATAATTAAGTTCATCTAATCAAATTATTAAATGAACTCCCACTCAGATAGACATCCCTCCAGTCATCTATGTATAACATGATCCGAGTTAACTAGGCCGTGTCCGATCATCACGTGAGATGGACTAGTCAACATCGGTGAACATCTTCATGTTGATCGTATCTTCTATACGACTCATGCTCGACCTTTCGGTCTTCTGTGTTCCGAGGCCATGTCTGTACATGCTAGGCTCGTCAAGTCAACCTAAGTGTATTGCGTGTGTAAATCTGTCTTACACCCGTTGTATTCGAACATTAGAATCTATCACACCCGATCATCACGTGGTGCTTCGAAACAACGAACCTTCGCAACGGTGCACAGTTAGGGGGAACACTTTCTTGAAATTATTACGAGGGATCATCTTATTTAAGCTACCGTCGTTCTAAGCAAATAAGATGTAAAACATGATAAACATCACATGCAATCAAATAGTGACATGATATGGCCAAATTCATTTGCTCCTTTGATCTCCATCTTCGGGGCTCCATGATCATCGTTGTCACCGGCATGACACCATGATCTCCATCATCATGATCTCCATCATCGTGTCTTCTTGAAGTTGTCTCGTCATCTATTACTTCTACTACTATGGCTAACGCTTTAGCAATAAAGTAAAGTAATTACATGACATTTATGTTGACACGCAGGTCATAAATAAATAAAGACAACTCCTATGGCTCCTGCCGGTTGTCATACTCATCGACATGCAAGTCGTGATTCCTATTACAAGAACATGATCAATCTCATACATCGCATATATCATTCATCATTCATCACAACCTTTGGCCATATCACATCACAAAACACTTGCTGCAAAAACAAGTTAGACGTCCTCTAATTGTTGTTGCAAGTTTTTACGTGGCTACTATAGGTTTCTAGCAAGAACGTTTCTTACCTATGCCAAAACCACAACGTGAATTGCCAATTTCTATTTACCCTTCATAAGGACCCTGTTCATCGAATCCAATCCGACTAAAGTGGGAGAGACAGACACCCGCCAGCCACCTTATGCAACTAGTGCATGTCAGTCGGTGGAACCAGTCTCACGTAAGCGTACATGTAAGGTTGGTCCGGGCCGCTTCATCCCACGATGCCGCCGAATCAAGATAGACTAGTAACGGCAAGCAAATTGACAATATCGACGCCCACAAATACTTTGTGTTCTACTCGTGCATAGTAACTACGCATAGACCTAGCTCATGATGCCACTGTTGGGGATCGTAGCAGAAATTCAAAAATTTCTACGCATCACCAAGATCAATCTATGGAGTAATCTAGCAACGATGGTAATAGGAGTGCATCTACATACCCTTGTAGATCGCGAGCGGAAGCGTTCAAGTGAACGGGGATGATGGAGTCGTACTCGCCGTGATCCAAATCACCGATGACCAAGTGCCGAACGGACAACACCTCCGCGTTCAACACACGTACGGTTGGGAAGACGTCTCCTCCTTCTTGATCCAGCAAGGGGGAAGGAGAGGTTGATGAAGATCCAGCAGCACGACGGCGTGGTGGTGGATGCAGCAGGATCCCGACAGGGCTTTGCCAAGCACAAGCGTGGAGGAGAGGTGTTACGGAGGGAGAGGGAGGCGCCAAGAGCAAGGTGCGGCTGCCCTCCCTCCCTTCCACTATATGTAGGGGCTAGGGGGGGCGCATGCCCCCTTGGAGATCCCATCTAAAAGGGGGGGGGGCCTGGGGGCAACATCCCCCTTAGGGTTTCCATCCAGGGGGGCGCATGCCCCCTCGGGGGGCAACGGGCCCCTAGGGGGGCAACGGACCCCTTGGGTTTCCAACCCTAGGCGCCTTGGGCCCTTGGGTGGGGCGCACCAGCCCATCAGGGGCTGGTTCCCACGCCAATTCAGCCCATGGGGCCCTCCGGGATAGGTGCCCCATCCGGTGGACCCCCGGGACCCTTCCGGTGGTCCCGGTACATTACCGGTAACCCCCAAAACCTTCCCGCTGGCCGAAACTGGACTTCCTATATATAAATCTTTACCTCCGGACCATTCCGGAACTCCTCGTGATGTCCGGGATCTCATCCGGGACTCCGAATAACTTTCGGGTTACTGCATACTAATATCTCTACAACCCTAGCGTCACCGAACCTTAAGTGTGTAGACCCTACGGGTTCGGGAGACACGCAGACATGACCGAGACGCCTCTCCGGTCAATAACCAACAGAGGGATCTGGATACCCATGTTGGCTCCCACATGCTCCTCGATGATCTCATCGGATGAACCACGGTGTCGAGGACTTAATCAATCCTGTATTCAATTCCCTTTGTCAATCGGTACGTTACTTGCCCGAGACTCGATCGTCGGTATCCCAATACCTTGTTAAATCTCGTTACCGGCAACTCACTTTACTTGTACCGTAATGCATGATCCCGTGACCAACCCCTTGGTCACATTGAGATCATTATGATGATGCATTACCGAGTGGGCCCAGAGATACCTCTCCGTCATACGGAGTGACAAATCCCAGTCTCGATTCGTGCCAACCCAACAGACACTTTCGGAGATACCTGTAATGTACCTTTATAGTCACCCAGTTACGTTGTGACGTTTGGCACACCCAAGGCACTCCTACGGTATCTGGGAGTTGCACAATCTCATGGTCTAAGGAAATGATACTTGACATTCAGAAAAGCTACAGCAAATGAACTACACGATCTTTGAGCTAAGCTTAGGACTGGGTCTTGTCCATCACATCATTCTCCTAATGATGTGATCCCGTTATCAATGACATCTAATGTCCATAGTCAGGAAACCATGACTATCTTTTGATCAACGAGCTAGTCAACTAGAGGCTCACTAGGGACGTGTTGTGGTCTATGTATTCACACATGTATTACGATTTCCGAATAACACAATTATAGCATGAACAATAGACAATTATCATGAACAAAGAAATATAATAATAACCATTTTATTATTGCCTCTAGGGCATATTTCCAACAGCTTCAACGACTCCAACACCGTCTACCAAGCCTTCTACAACCAACATCGACAAGTCGAGTTCCAAGAAAACTTTGACTACTTTAAGTCATCCTACTACAAGCAACTTCAAGCCGAGAGCTTCATCATCATCAACCCCCACCGATGAGACCGTCAAGACAAGTTTCTTAAAATGCTCCACATGCGGAGGCCGAGCCCACAAGTCCTACGAGTTCACCAACAAACGGACCATGATCCTGAACGACGACGGCACTTATGACTCAATGAGTGAAGGAGAAATGGAAGCCCTTGAGCAAGTGGCCATACTCCAGCAAGTGAACGATGAAGAGGAACAAGTCTTTTGCGATGAAGATTCAAGTCCCTCTCTAGTTGTCTCGAAGGTCTTGACTCTTCAACATCACCAAGAAGAAGACCAACGATGCCACATCTTTCATACCAAGGTCGGCATCAATGGAAGACCCGTCAAGGTCATCATCGATGGAGGGAGTTGTCATAACCTCATAAGTGAAGAACTTTGATCCAAGTTCCAATTTCCCAAGACGAAGCACCCGCATCCATACAAAGTTCAATGGCTTAGCGATTCCAGCACAACCCAAGTCAAGCATCAAGTACAAGTCTCTTTCAAAATTGGCGCCTACAAAGACATTTTGGAGTGCGACGTCATTCCAATGACCGTTTGCCACCTTCTTCTTGGATGCCCAGGGCAATTTGATAGATGTGTCATCCACAACGGCCAAACAAACCACTACATCTTCAAGATGAAAGGAAAGGAGTACGTACTTTGCCCCATGTCTCCAAGCCAAGGGATCGCCGACAAGCAAGCCACCCATCGTGGAGAGAATAGTGAGAGAACAAACCACCAAAAAGAGAGTGAGCACCACAAGCCCAAATCGAGTGCCTCCATGATGAGCGAAAAGAGGAACTTAGTCCTATTTGCCACCAAAAGTGAGATAAGAGGAGTGTGTGAGAACCCATATAGTGTCCTACACTATCTCCTTTTGTGCAAGAACAATGCAAAACAAGCTAACACCTCTCATGCTCTACCTTTAGTGTTGTATTCTCTTTTGCAGGACTTTCAAGATGTTTTCCCCAACGAGCTACCTCCGGGACTACCTCCACTACAAGGCATCGAGCACCACATCAACCTCATCCCCAGAGCACCACTTCCGAACAAAGCTCCCTATCGCGTCAACCCCGAAGAGACCAAAGAAATACAAAGGCAAGCAAAGCATCTCATAGACCATGGACATGTGCACGAAAGTTTCAGTCCTTGTGCCGTTCCGATCATTCTTGTGCCAAAACAAGACGGTAGCTTTCGGATGTGCTCCGATTGTAGACCTATCAATGCTATCACCATTCGCTATAGGTATCCCATTCCACGCCTTGATGATATGCTTGATGAACTTAGTGGTGCCACTATATTCTCCAAGATTGATCTTAAAAGTGGTTACTATCAAATCCGCATACAAGAGGGTGATGAATGGAAAACTGCTTTGAAAACCAAGTTTGGGTTGTATGAGTGGTTAGTCATGCCTATGGGTCTATCAGAAGCACCGGGTACTTTTATGTGTCTTATGAATCATGTCTTTCGCCCTTACATTGGTGTGTTTGTTGTGGTCTACTTTGATGATATCCTTGTTTATAGCAAATCTCTTCAAGATCATGTCACCCATGTTCGAACCGTTTTGCAAACTCTTCGAAAAGAGTGTCTCTATGCTAATATGGAAAAGTGCCTTTTTGGCATTGATAAGCTCGTTTTCTTGGGTTTTGTTGTTTCCTCTAAGGGTGTTCATGTTGATGACTCTAAAATCAATGCTATCAAAACTTGGCCACAACCAACCAACTTGCATCAAGTGCGTAGCTTCCTTGGTCTAGCCGGTTTCTACCGTAGATTTGTGAAGGACTATAGCACCATTGCTTCACCTTTGCATGCTTTGAACAAGAAAAATGCGCCTTTTGTTTGGGGGCCATCCCAAGATACCGCTTATATTGAGCTTAAGAATTTGCTTACTCATGCTCCCGTGCTTGCTTTACCCAACTTTGATAAACCCTTTGAGATTCATTGTGATGCCAGTGGTAATGGCATAGGAGGTGTGTTAACACAAGAGAAGCGCCCCATAGCTTACTTTAGTGAGAAACTTTCCGGAGTGCAACTCAATTACCTCATTTATGACAAAGAGCTATATGCTTTAGTGCGAGTTTTGCATGAATGGGAACACTATCTTCACCCTCATGAATTCATCATTCACACTGATCATGAAACGCTCAAGTACCTTAAGGGTCAAACCAAGTTGAACAAGAGTCATGCTAAATGGAGTGAATTTATTGAGTCTTTTCCTTATGTCATAAAGTACATTAAAGGTAAGGAAAGTATTGTGGCAGATGCCCTTTCCCGCATATGAATGCTTGTTACTCAACTTGAATTGGATGTCATTGGCTTTGAGAACATAAAAGACTTGTATGAGCTTGATCTTACTTTTGCTACTCCTTATGCCAAATGTTTGACACATACCTCTTTGGACCGCTATTACATCAAAAATGGATATATTATGAGAGCTAACACGCTTTGCATCCCCGAGTCTTCTCTTCGTTTGTTGATTTTGCAAGAATCTCATGGAGGAGAACTAATGGGACATTTTGGACACGACAAGAATTTTGCTACGCTCTCCAAGAACTACTATTGGCCCAAGATGTTTCGCGACGTCAACCGCTTCACCAACCGATGCTCTACATTGTGATGCCCCCGATTCAATCGTACACTAATCATGCACGCAAATGTGTACGATCAAGATCAGGGACTCACGGGAAGATATCAAAACACAACTCTACAAATAAAATAAGTCATACAAGCATCATAATACAAGCCAGCGGCCTCGAGGGCTCGAATACAAGTGCTCGATCATAGGCGAGTCAGCGGAAGCAACAATATCTGAGTACAGACATAAGTTAAACAAGTTTGCCTTAAGAAGGCTAGCACAAACTGGGATACAGATCGAAAGAGGCGCATGCCTCCTGCCTGGGATCCTCCTAACTACTCCTGGTCGTCGTCAGCGGGCTGCACGTAGTAGTAGGCACCTCCGGTGTAGTAGGGGTCGTCGTCGACGTGGCGTCTGGCTCCAGGGCCCCAGCATCTGGTTGCGACAACCAGGTAGAAGGGAAAGGGGAAAAGAGGGAGAAAAGCAACCGTGAGTACTCATCCAAAGTACTCGCAAGCAAGGAGCTACACTACATATGCATGGGTATATGTGTAAAGGGCCATATCGGTGGACTGAACTGCAGAATGCCAGAATAAGAGGGGGATAGCTAATCCTGTCGAAGACTACGCTTCTGGCAGCCTCCGTCTTGCAGCATGTAGAAGAGAGTAGATTGAATTCCTCCAAGTAGCATCTCCAAGTAGCATCTCCAAGTAGCATCTCCAAGTAGCATCTCCAAGTAGCATCGCATAGCATAATCCTACCCGGCGATCCTCCCCTCGTCGCCCTGTGGAAAAGCGATCACCGGGTTGTCTGTGGAACTTGGAAGGGTGTGTTTTATTAAGTATCCGGTTCTAGTTGTCATAAGGTCAAGGTACAACTCCAAGTCGTCCTGTTACCGAAGATCACGGCTATTCGAATAGATTAACTTCCCTGCAGGGGTGCACCAACTTACCCAACACGTTTGATCCCATTTGGCCGGACACACTTTCCTGGGTCATGCCCGGCCGCGGAAGATCAACACGTCGCAGCCCCACCTAGGCACAACAGAGAGGCCAGCACGCCGGTCTAAACCTAAGAGCACAGGGGTCTGGGCCCATCGCCAATAGCACACCTGCACGTTGCGAGGGCGGCCGGAAGCAGACCTAGCCTAGCAGGCGTTCCAGTCCAATCCAGCGCGCGCCGCTCCGTCGCTGACGTCTGAAGTGCTTCGGCTGATACCACGACGCCGAGTGCCCATATCTTTCCCACGTAGTTGGTTAGTGCGTATAGGCTCGTAGCCAACTCAGATCAAATACCAAGATCTCGTTAAGTGTGTTAAGTATCCGCGAACGCCGAATAGGGCCAGGCCCACCTCTCTCCTAGGCGGTCTCAACCTGCCCCGTCGCTCCGCCACAAAGATCCATCCAGAGGGCCGTCGGGACAAAGGTCCTTTCAGCCCCCAATTCGTGAATCACTCGCGGGTACTCTTCGAGCTGACCCGACTTTAGTCACCATCTGTATAGTATGTATGTATGTATCATATATACCCGTGATCACCTCCCGAGTGATCACGGCCCAATAGTAAAGCAAGGCAGACTGACAAGAATGTAGGGCCAATGGTGATAAACTAGCATCCTATACTAAGCATTTAGGATTGCTGGTAAGGTATCAATGACTGTAGCAACAATGACAGGCTATGCATGAGAATAGGATTAACGGAAAGTAGTAACATGCTACACTACTCTAAGGCAAGCAGTATAAAGGAGAATAGGCGATATCTGGTGATCAAGGGGGGGGGGGAGGGATTGCCTGGTTGCTCTGGCAAGAGAGAGGGGTCGTCAACTCCGTAGTCGAACTGGGCAGCAGCAACGTCGGTCTCGTAGTCTACCGGAGAGAAAAAGAGGGGGGGGGAGAAACAATGAATACCATGTAAACAGATGCATATCAATGCATGACAAGACAAGTAACGATGCTAGGCGGGCCCTAACGTGGTATGAGGTGATGCCGGTTAAGGGGGGAAACATCCGGGAAAATATCCCCGGTGTTTCGTGTTTTCGGGCAGAGGAGCCGGAGGGGGAAAGTTGCGGGTTCGATAGGTTCGGGGTGTGCGGCGGACGAACGGACTGCGTATCCGGATTCGTCCCGTCGTTCTGAGCAACTTACATGTTGAAAATATTTTAATCCGAGTTACGGATTAAAAGATATGATTTTCTAAAGATTTTATTAATTTCTGGAATTTAATTAATTATTTAATTAATTCGGAAAACAGATTAATGACATCAGGATGATGTCATGCTGACATCAGCAGTCAACAGAGTTGACTTGGTCAACCTGACATGTGGGTCCAGGGGGGGACCCACCTGTCCTCCTCTAATTAGGTTAATTAGGGTTTAGGTTAATCTAATTACAGTTTAATTAAACTTAACTAGTTAACTAAACCGGATTAATTAACTTAATTAATTACTTAATTACTTAATTATTTAATAATTAATTTTATTAAATCATTTTTATTTTTATTAATTATATTTATTATATTTTATTTTTTTAATTCCTTTTTTTTAAAACGTTATGGGGCGGGGCCCCCTAGTCAGTGGCCCGGGGGGGGGGGGCTTGCTGCGACGGGGTTCGGCCGGGGCGCGGCCCGGGCGGACACAAGCCCACGCAGGCGGCCGCCGGCGGTGCCGGGGGTGGCAGAGGGGGGGGGGGGGCGGAGCAAGGCCGTGGCCGTGGGGGCCATGAGCGGAAACTCGGGCGGCGTTGGCTGGCGGCACCGAGCGATGCGGGCTCGCATGCCAGGGCGCGTGCGGAGGCGCGCGGGGCGCCGTGGTGCGCGCCGGCGCACACACGCGCGACGCGAGGACTGGCGGCAGTGGCGCACGGGAGGAGGGGAGCACGGGGTGAGGGAGAGAGAAGGAAGGCCGGAGCCTCACCGACGTTCGTGGGGATCATGGCAGCGGGCTCGGGGAAGGTCGGGGGGGACCGGCGAGGAGGAGGAGGCGCGTGGAGCTCCGGGCGGCGGCGAATCGGTCCAGCGAGTCGGGGAGGGGACGAGGAGGCCACGGCGAGGTCGAGGTCGGCGGCCAGCTCCGGCGATGTGTGGCGGTGGAGTCGGGGCGGATCCCCTCGATCCAAATCGAGAGGAGGCAGAGGGGACGGAGGAGCACAGCGTCGGGGCGGGCATCGTGCGAGGGAGAGAAGGGGCGCGGAGGAGTCCGGGAGGGGCGGCGCCGGCGCCGGCTTGTGGCGGGCAACGGCGTTGGTGAGAGGGGGGGGGGTCGGGGCCCTCTGCCCCGATCCAGACGGGGAAGGGGAGAGAGGCGTGCGGGAGGGAGCGAGTGGGGGGGGGGCGAGTGGGTGGCGGCTAGGGTTCGGCCGAGTGGGGAGCGGGGGTTATGCAGGGGGCGAGTGGGCCAGCCTGGGGGCCCGATGGCCTGCTGGGCCGAGGCCCAGTGGGGGGGGGGGTTTGCTCCTTCTTTTTTTACCTTTTCTTTTTGTTTATTTCCTTTTCTGTTTTATTTCATTTAAAAGTATTTAGGAATTTTATAAAAATGTGTTTTCTGTACTATAATTACCTATACCATTTTTGGCACAGCCCGAACATTTTAGTTTAATATTTTGAAAACTTTTGTTGTTTGATTGATTTAGGATTTAAATTCAAAACGGTTTCGAATCAACCTGAGATTAATTACAGTGATAGAGGTGATGTGTCATCATTAGTAGAGGACTACTGTAGCTTGATTATCCGGGCGTCACATACATGTCGCAAAGCTAAGTCCAAAGCCCACTCCCATGGCATTTACATGCCTCTCCCAATTCCATATCAACCATGGGAAGATATTAGCATGGATTTTGTACTTGGATTGCCTAGGACTAGAAATGGAAAGGATTCGGTATTTGTCATTGTGGACCGATTCTCTAAGATGGCACATTTCATTCCTTGCAACAAGATAGACGATGCTTCACATGTTGCCAATCTCTTTTGGAGGCAAATATTGCGTCTACATGGAGTGCCAAAGAGGATCGTCTTGGACTGCGATGTCAAGTTCCTAAGCTACTTTTGGAAGACCCTATGCGCCAAGCTCGGAATCAAGCTACTCTTCACCACGGCGTATCATGCACAAACCGACGGCCAAACGGAGGTGACCAACCGCACACTCTCCGCTCTACTTCGAGTACTCATCAAGAAAAACATCAAGGAGTGGGAGGAGTGTCTACCTATCGCCGAGTTCGCCTACAACCGAGCAAGACACTCAACAACCGGCAAGTCCCCCTTCGAGGTCGTCCACGAATTCAACCCATTGTCACCATTGGACATTCATCCTCTACCACTACAAGAGCGCATCAATATGGACGCAAGTGCACGTGTGAACCATCTCAATAAGGTGCATGATGATACAAGGCACACCATCGAGCGGCAAGTACAACGACTTGCGACCAAGCTCAACATCAACAAGGAACCCATGGTATTCGACATTGGTGATCTTGTGTGGCTACACCTTCGCAAAGACCGCTTCCCCGCCGAACGCAAGTACAAGCATCTAGCTCGAGTGGATGGACCCTTCAAGGTGCTTACATGCCACAACAACAACACTTACAAGATCGACCTCCCACGCGACAAGTACAATGTGAGCGACATCTTCAATGTCAAGGACCTCTCGCCCTACCATGGTGATGAAGAATTTGATCCGAGGTAGGATCTTCCCCAAAGGAGGGGGGATGATGCGGAGCATCCCAAGGTCACCCCCATGGACCTACCATCGTCTCACCAAGTTCCTAACGGACCCATGACACGAGCATGTGCAAGAGCTCTCGAAACCGAGGTGACATCTCTCCTCTCACAGTTCCACTTTAATGCACATGAGACATGGCTACTACCTCAAACGGAGACATTGTGCATTCTCAGGTATCAAGGAGTTGGCCATGAAGAAGCTAAGGAGCAAGGAGAATGTCACACCCTAGTTAGTTCATGCATTAGAGTGTTGCATCATGTCTTCTTTTCCAGAAAACTGAAATGGGGATGACAAAACCCCCAGCACCCCCTGTAAACCAACTAGGGTTTACTAAAATCTTTTTCAATGTACCTGAAATCCCTTCTAAAATGTTCATCATCTTTGCCTTGGTCTAGAACCTTTGACAAAAATGGTGCACACTTTTCTAGGACATCATAAGGTCATTGGATTAAACCATATGCTATTTGCATTTGGACATTTAAATGCTACTAAATATTTTAAATGTCCAAATAATCCCAAACTAAAATGTTCCATGTGGTATATATTCTAAACAGTGGGCATGTGCAGTTTGGTGATTTTTGGAAATGCCTAAGTATTTTTAGAAAAGCCACAAACTTGCAGAAATAAAGAAAACAGAAAAATAAAAGGGAAACAAACTTACCTGGCAAAGCCACCAGCCGGCCCACCTGGCGGCCCAGCACTGTGCTGGCCTATGCCAGCCAGCTGCTTCGTCCCTGCTAGGCAGGCAGGGAGGTGACGCCGGCATGCGTGAGCTCGCCAGCGGGTCAGCTGCTTGCCGCCCTCGCCCCTGGACACCTGGGCGAGCTCCACGTCACCGCCCGACCCCGCAGACACCTCGCTCACTCCTCTGCCTCTCTCCCTCGCCCTCTCCCACCACGGATGACGCTGCCGCGCTCGCGCCACCGTGATAACCGCGTCCGTCATCGTCCCCGTGCCTCATCACCGTGTCCCTTCGCTTCGCCGTCATCGACTACGTGGAGCAGGCCGAGCCCCGAGCGCTCGCCCGCTCTGGAGTCGCCCCCGACCCCGTCTCCCCCAACTCCGGCTGCCGAGATAACCATCGTCGCCCCGCTAAGCTCCGGCCTTCCCCGAGCCCGCTTCGATGCTTGCTGCAACCGCCGTGAGCTCAGCTCTGTCCTCCCCCTCTCCGTTAACTGTCTCCTGCATCGTATGCACCGCACCACGTTCACACGCACCCGCCGCCGCCGAGCTTGTCGCCGACGTGACTCGGACCACCCACCGGCCACACCACCGTGACCAACGCACTCACCGCACTCGGAGAAGCCCATAGAACCTCTCCACGCGCCTTGACGTGCCCCGTAGCCTCAGGTTCGACCTCACCCGAGCTTCGGCAGCCACACAGCTCGTCGCCGGCGACGTTTCCGGCCACCCCAGCTCCACCCACTGCCACCACTCGACGCGGCTCACTCCCCGCATCACGTAGATGTGCTCTGCCATTGTTTTGGTCGTTGGAGCACGAAACCCGCACCGCTCCGCCGCATCTGGCCTAGCCAGCGGCTAGTTTGACCCTGGTTGACCCCGTGTGGGCCTAGGTTGACTCCCCTGTGTCTATGACAAGTGGGACCGCTCTGCTAATTAACTTAGATTAGCACTAACTAAATTTAGTTAGTTAATTAACTACTGACACGCGGGTCCCACTGGTCAGGTTTGACCTGGACCGGCCCCGTTGACCACTAATGTCACCCTGACGCAATGCTGGCGCAATGCTGGCGCAATAATGCAAATACTGGAATTATTCTTATACAGGAAATTACAGAAAATATTACAAACTTCAAAAATTCAAAACTTTTAATCTGTAACTCCAAATGCAAAGATTTATATATGAAATTTGATCAAAAAAATTCAATATTTCCATCTATAATGGTTTCATGCATGACAAAACACTTTAACCCTGCTGTTTAGGTGAAACAAGCTAATTCACTTATATGGCTTAAGAACATAAGCTTCCATTTGAATCCTTGATTCAAATGGACTCAAACCAACTTGTTTCACAATGCATTAGCCATGACACCTCATATTGCCATGTCATAGCATGCATCATATTGTTGCATATTGCCATGTGATGATTGTGTTCTGTGGTGTCTTTCGTGGTAGGTTCTGCCTCCGAGGATATTTCTGAGTTTCCAACTGAAGGGTAGTACCCTACTACTACTCCATCACGCAAGCAGCCCCATTGATCATATCGATACAATCCCATGTTCTCGCTCCTGCTCTCATTTACTGCATTAAGACAACAACGTTTCAAACTGTTATGTGCTGCGGTAGTTGAACCCTTATCCTCTACATGACCTGTCATTGCCACAGTAACTAGATGAAACCCACTAGCATGTGTAGGAGTTGATTGAGCCATGTATGTGTTTCCTACCTTGCTATGCCTGCTATGCTTAGAGTTGTGTCAGGTCTGGTTCATCTGGGTGATGGGCTAGAGTGAAATGATTACATCAGTAATGTGAGGGATGTGTTGAACATGATTTGGTAAAGGTATCGATGAGAGGCCATGTAGGAGTACATGGTGGGTTGTTTCATTGAGGCCGTCCCTAAGAACTGAGATCTGTATGCGTGATTTAAGATTCAGCTACTACCATACATTGGGCCCTGAAATATGACCCCGCTCGACGTACTGACCCCTCTCGTCCTCTGTCCAGGAGTTGCAACTAGTTTCTGGTGTTTATAGGTTATGTGTTGGCGGTCGTGCGTAGCGCTGACCCCAGGGGTGGACTATGATGCGATAGATACACCATGGCACGGTGTACCGAGTCGCCCGTTTGGTGTCTCAGGAACCCTGCACACATCGTTTGGTTCCGTTGAGGACACCCCGGCCGGATTTCCTTGCGGATGGAACCCGAATAGGTGATAAACCTAGACTAGAGACTTGTGTGGTTAGTCAGGTCGTGGTCTACACCCACGTCGGCTATCGCTTGAAGTCTGCCGAGCACATGTCGTGTGCAGACGCTAAGTGGTGGAAACATGTGTGACAAAGTACACCCCTCCAGGGTATAAAACTATCCGAATAGCCGTGTCCGCGGTAAAGGACTACTTGGTTGCCTATACAGTTCATAGACAAGTTAATGGTTACTACTAAAAGACTCAAGATAAGTGTGAGTACCGAGGATGGCCCTCTCGTAGGATGACGAGGGAGGATCCACGGTGGAGTATTGTGTTGGTGATTAGTGGACTCGTGTGCGAAAACTATTTTACTAGTGGTGTCTCATAGGATAGCTTAGCTAAGAGTCAAAGCTGGCTTGCTGCAATAACTCCACCACCTTCTTGAGAATGAGCATGTATAGTAGGATCTGTGTAAGACTTGCTGAGTACCTTTGTACTCATGTTGCTTTAATTACTGTTTTCAGACAACAACACCGCCCCCTCCGACGGGTTTTACGTAGACCTCGACGTCGATGAGTGACTTGCCACCCAGGTGGTGATTCTGGCCATGGAGGGGCCTTTGTAGATAGACATGCTTCGTCAAGCCTTCTTTCTTTCTACTGTCTGTACTCAGACTTATTTGCTTCCGCATGTGCTTGTATGCTTGTATGACTTGAGTGTCGGGTCATGTGACCCCTACATGTATGAACGTGTTATGTATGGCTCTCCGGAGCCTTTAAATAAAGTACTTGAGTTGTAGAGTTTTGTTGTGATGCCATGTTGTATTTACACATATCGAGCATATTGTGTGTATGATTGAAATGCTTGGTATGTGTGGGATCCGACAATCTAGTTGTTTATCATTGGCAGCCTCTCTTATGGGGAAATGTAGTCTAGTGCCTCCTTGAGCCATAGTAGTCCGCAACCGCCCGGTTCACCGGAGTCCTGCTAGCCCAGCACTACTGCTCAGGACACTTGACTGGCCAGCATGTGTTTCACTTTGTTCCTGTGTCTGTCCCTTCGGGGAAATGTCACGCGGTGACATCCGGAGTCCTACCTAGCCTGCTATAGCCCGGGTTCCCCGGAGTCCTGTTAGCCCAGTGCTACAGCCCGGATTCACACGCTGTTGACCGACATGCTCGATGTGATTCATGTATGCCTATCCCCATAGGTTTGTGCCGCTTTGGGTTCACGACTAGCCATGTCAGCCCAGGTTCTCTGTCATACAGATGCTAGCGACACTATCATATACATGAGCCAAAAGGCGCAAACAGTCCCGGGCCATGCTAAGGTGACACCCGTGGGAATACCGTGCGTGAGGCTGCAAAGTGATATGAGGTGTTACCGGCTAGATCGATGTGACTTGGAATCGGGGTCCTGACAGAGAATCAGAAGAGGAAGATCGGCGTGAAGACGGAGAAGAAGAAGAGCTGCGGACAAAGCCCGACCACCGAACGACCGGTCGGGACCGGACGTCCAGAGCCTGAAGCCCCAGCTGAGCTACAGCGAGTGGACGTCCAGCTCAGACCGGACGACCGACAACCCCGCACCCGAGCTAAACGAGCGGAAGTCCGACGCCACCGGACGTCCGGCAACCGGACGACCTGCCACTTCAGGAAATCCGCTACATTAACATCCGAGCCAGAACAAGCGAACGACCAGCAACTATTGGACATCTGGCCGCTCGTGATCCTCCGGACGACCGGCCCCAACTTACGTCTGGTACCTGTCTATGCACAGGATTCAGGCCCGAGGCCCATGTACCCCCACCTTTCGCCCCCATTTGCACTAAGACTATAAATATACCTCGTATTCCTCCTAGCTAGGGTTAGCATTGGTTTAGCTCATATTTAGAGATAGAGCATTGCTCATGCACATCGGATCTACTCCACGAGAGAGACTGCGGCCCCTCTTCGGAGAAGATCCCTTTGGATTCAGGACCCCTTTACGGGAAGATCCCCTTGTGGATTCAAGACCTCCTCGCGGAGAAGACCGTTACCTTTGTATCGTCCCTAGTTGACCGTGGATCGTGTGATCTCTTATGTACTCGAGGATCTAGCATATGTGTGACTATTTCTTGTTGGTTTAGTGATTCCCTCGTGTTTCCTCTCTTGTTTCCCCTTGTGCTTTCCCTCGTGTTCTTCGTGTTCTTCGCAGGATCTGCTCCTTTCATGAAAGATCGGGCGATTAGGGTTCTACCCTACATCCCGTAGGTTTCACTAGTGGCTTGTCTCAAGAAAAATAGAAAATGGTGGGTAAACAAATTACTGTTGGGCAATTGATAGAACTTCAAATAATCATGACGATATCCAGGAAATGATCATTATATAGGCATCACGTCCAAGATTAGTAGACTGACTCCTGCCTACATCTACTACTATTACTCAACACATCCACCGCTATCCAACATGCAGCTAGTGTATTAAGTTCATGGAGAAAAGGAGTAATGCAATAAGAACAATGACATGATGTAGAAAAGATCTATTTATGTAGAAATACAGCCCATTGTTTTATCCTTAGTAACAACGATACATATGTGTCGGTTCCCCTTCTGTCACTGGGATCAAGCACCGTAAGATCGAATCCACTACAAAGCACATGTTCACATTGCAAGATAAATAGATCTAGTTGGCCAAGCAGAACCAAAATATCGAAGAAGAAATATGAGGATATAAGTAATCATGCATATAAGATATCAAAGAAACTCAAATAACTTTCATGGATAAAAAGAAATAGATCTGATCATAAACTCAAAGTTCATCGGATCCCAACAAACACACCGCCAAAGAGTTACATCATATGTATCTCCAAGAGACCATTGTATTGACAATCAAACAAGAGAGAGGAAGCCATCTAGCTACTAACTATGGACCCGAAGGTCTACAAAGAACTACTCATGCATCATCAGAGAGGCACCAATGGAGGTGGTGAACCCCTCTGTGATGGTGTCTATATTTGATCTGGTGGTTCTGGACTCTGCGGCGGCTGGAATTGATTTTCATGGACTCCCATAGGGTTTCTGGAATATTGGGGTATTTATAAAGCAAAGAGGTGGTCCGGGAGTACCCGAGGTGGGCATAACCCACCAGGACACGCCTGGGCCTCCAGGCACGCCCTGGTGGGTTGTGCTACCCTTAGAGCATCCCAGGCGCTATTCCGACCCATTGGATGACTTCTGGTCCAAAAAAATCCACAAAAAGTTTCGCTGCATTTGGACTCCGTTTGGTATTGATTACATGTGATGTACAAAACATGCAAAAAACAGCAACTAGCACTTGGCACTATGTCAATAGGTTAGTACCAAAAATGATATAAAAAGGCTATAAAATGATTATAAAACATCCAAGAATGATAATATAACAACATGGAACAATAAAAAAATTATAGTTACGTTGGAGACGTATCATTGCCTAATCACAAACAGTTCATCCGAGTGAACAATATGCTGTATATTGCACACACCTTCATCTATCTGTCCATTTCTTTTGTTCCTCCTCATCGCAAACAGTTAATTGAACTGAACCTATGCCCTGCATCGCAGACGCAACTAAAATTTAAACCGTGTTTGATGCATCCATCATCACAGACGTTTTGCACCTTTTTGATGGTTGTTTACACCACCGTCTGTGATTATTGCATCGCACACAGTTTCGTCGAAGGGTCTCTGATCATAGTGCCGCGTTAGCAGCATGATGCAATAGTGGAAGATTTATCTATTTCATTTCTTTCATGCATATGCATGTCATTTTCATGGTGTAGAAAATATTGTTCTAGTGGATCAGTAGGAGGCATAGCAATAGAAGCAAGACCAATTATTTCATCCTTACTAGGTAATTCCTTCTTATGAGGTTGTCGACTAAACATGGAGAAATTCAATTCATGAGACTCATCACCAAAGCTAACACTGGCAATCTGTTTATGACAATCTGTAGTAGCATTGACAGTGTTCAAGAAAGCTCTACCAAAGATAATGGGACAAAAATCATCTTGTGGGGAACCAAGAACAAGAAAATCAGTGGGATATTTTATTTTCCCACACAAGACTTCAACATATCTAACAATCCCAAGTGGTGTGATAGTGTCTCTATTAGCAAGTTTAATAGTAACATCTTTGTCTTCTATTTTAGTGGGTGCTATATCATTCATAATTTCTTGGTATAGGGTAAAAGGGATAGCACTCACACTAGCACCTAAATCACATAAACCATGATAACAATGATCTCCTATTTTGAATGAGACAATAGGCATGCCAACTACACGTCTGCGTTTATCTTTTTCACCGGGTTAGGAAATTCTAGCAGCTTCATCACAGGAATAAATAACCTGCCCACCAATATTTTCTATCGGGAGACTTTAACCATCGCAACACTAGGTTCTACAATGATTTGTTCAGCAGGTTTGGGTGCTCTAATTTTACTTTTGCGAACCACAGTTGAAACCTTAGCATGTTCCTTTATCCTAATAGGGAAGGGTCATTTTTCAATATAATCAGTAGGCACAACTGGATCAACATTGTAAATAATAGTTTCATCTTTAACTACAACTGGTTCTTTAATTTCTTCTTTAATTGGTGGATGATATTTGAACCACTTCTCTTTAGGAAGATCAACATGAGTAGCAAAAGATTCACAAAAGGAGCCTACTATCTCAGAGTCAAGTTCATATTTAGTGCTAAACTTTTGAAATGCATCGGTATTCATAAAAGATTTAACACAATCAAACTCAAGCTTAATACCTGACTCTTTACCTTCGTCGAGTTCCCAATCTTCAGAGTTGCGTTTAATTCTTTCTAAAAGATCCCACCTGAATTCAATAGTTTTCTTCATAAAAGAACCAGTACAAGAAGTGTCGAGCATGGATTGATCATCACGAGATCTCATGATTGGGGCATGAATACAACATTGACTGAAGCCTCCCCCAAGCTAGAGCGATAATTTCTCCTTCACGAGGCCAAAAATTATATATGTAATTTTGATCATGATGAACTATCTGCATAGGATAATTTTTTTTGGTGAAATTCCAATTCCAATTTCAATCGATTCCAATTCCAATATCCAATATCATCGCATATCCTATACCATGTCAATGATTTTCCCTTCAAAGATAAATGGAAAATCTTCTTCCTAGTTTCATCTCCGGATAAACCTGGAAGCTTAAATAATCCGCAAATTTCATCCACATATATCAAGTGCATATCAGGATGTTCAGTTCCATCTCCTACATAAGGATTAGCTAGTAGTTGTTCCATCATACCCGAAGGAATTTCATAACCAATATTTTTAGTAGGTGCAGTAGGTTGAGGTGCAACTAATTGTGGTTCCGGTCTAGGTGAAGATACCCCAAACAAACCCCTCAAAGGATCGTTCTCCATAGTAACAAGTGACAATAAATTTCAGCACATAGTAATAATTTTTCCTTTCTAGTTTCCACTTACCAAGAGCGCTTCACTCCCCAAAAACTATGCCAGAAAAGAGACTTGATGACCCACAAGTATAGGGGATCAATCGTAGTCCTTTTGATAAGTAAGAGCTTCGAACCCACGGAGGAGCAGAAGGAAATGACAAGTGGTTTTCAGCAAGGTAATTTGTACAAGCACTGAAATTGTCAGTTACAGGTAGTTTGCTAGTAAGATAATTTGTTATGAGCAAGTAACGATAACTGTAAATAAAGTGCAGCAAGGTAGCCCAATCCTTTTGTGGCAAAGGACAGGACAAAACGGTCTCTTATTATAAGCAAAGCGTTCTTGAGGGTACACGGGAATTTCATCTAGTCACTTTCATCATCTTGGTTTGATTCATGTTCGCTATTTTGATAATTTAATATGGGGGTGGACCGGTGCTTAGGTGATGTTCTGTCTTGAACAAACCTCCTACTTATGATTAACCCCCTCGCAAGCATCTGCAAGTATGAGAAAAGTATTAAGATAAAATCTGACCATAGCATTAAACTTTTGGATCCAAATCAGTCACTTATGAAATAGGGCGTAAACTAGGGTTGAAGCGTCTGTCACTCTAGCAACCCATCATCTAATAACTACTCCACAATGCATTCCCTTAGGCCCAAATATGGTGACTCGCCATGTAGTCGACATTCATATGATAACACCAAGGGAATCACAACATACATATCATCAAAATATCGAACACATCTCAAGTTCACATGATTACTTGCAACATGACTTGTCCCGTGACCTCAAGAACAAAAGTAACTACTCAAAAATGATATTCATGATCAAGATCATAGGGGTATTAAATAGGATAATGGATCTGAACATATAATCTTCCACCAAATAAACCATACAGTAATAAACTACAAGATGTAAGCAACACTACTAGTCACCCATAGATACCAATCTGAGGTTCCAGTACAAAGATTGAACACAAGATAAGAACTAGGGTTTGAGAGGAGATGGTGCTGTTGAAGATGTTGATAAAGATTGTAAATAACAGTAGGAAAACATGAAGCATTATAATGCATGAAAACATCGTAAATAACAATAGGAAAACATTATGCAAAATTGACATATCACTCAGGTACGAGTTCATGACCTTCTTCCTAAAATAAAATTGAATATTTCACCATTTGAGGGTAGATACATTCTTGATGTTTATCTTACTTGGGAGTTAGAAACAGAACAACGTTTTACATGCTTACAATATCCAAAGGACAGACATATTGTTGCTGCTGTTTGTGCTTTCACTGGTTATGCATTTGTTTGGTGGTATGAACATTGTTGAGTATACCCTATTCCAGCTACTTGGGCTGCTTTGAAAACTGCTATGCATACTCATTGGGTTCCACCTTATTATCAATGTGAATTACTTCAAAAAATTTAGCGTTTAAGACAAGGGAAAAATTCTGTAGAGGAATATTATCAGGAATTATAAACTAGCATGATTAGATGTGGTATTGTTGAGGATAATGAAGCTATGCTTGCATGTTTTATGGATGGAATAAATAGGGAGATTCAGACCATTCTAGAGTATAAGGAGTATGATAATATTACTCGTTTACACCATCTTGCTTGCAAAGCTGAACGTGAAGTTCCATATCGACAAGCATTGGCGCGAACTAATTTTTCTATCGGACGATCTTCATCACGGAAGCCACATACATCTTATCCTTCCACACGTCCTGCTACAGCACCACCTACTTCATCTACCAAATCCATTCGAGATACAAGAAAACAGGCACCACTACCACCATCCGCCAATAGCACACCTTCGGGTCCTGCACAGAGCTCTTCTTCATCCATGGCATCAACAGGGCAAACACATGAGGTTATATGCCATCGTTGCAAGGGCGAGGTCACTATGCCAGAAATTGTCCATCTCTGCGAGTGATGATTGTTACTGAGGATGGTGGGTATAAGTCCGCTAGTGACTATGATGAGGAGACTTTGGCTCTTATTGCAAGTAAAGAACATGGTGGAGATGATTTTGAACATGAGACGCAATACATGGCTGCTGAAGACGCTGACAGGTAAGAAATTTAGTTGGCCAACATGTTTTGAGTGTGTAGCTTACACAAGCTGAGCAAAATCAGAGGCACAATTTGTTCCACACAAAGGGAGTTGTGAATGAACGTTTTGTTTGCGTCATCATAGATGCAGGGAGCTTCAACAACTTGGCTAGCATGGAGATGGTGGAGAAACTATCTCTTGCCACAAGGCGACATCGACATCCTTACTACGTTCAATGGTTCAACAACTGCGGCAAGGTTAAGGTAACATGTGCTATTCATGTGCATTTTAGTATCGCTACATATGTTGATTATGTTGATAGTGATGTGGTACGCATGCAAACATGTTCATTATTACTTGGTAGACATGGCAATTTGATAAGAATTCTATACACCATGGTACAAATAGTCAGTATACTCTTGATCATAAGGATAAACATATTACTTTGCTTCCTATGTCTCCTGATTCCATTTTGAAAGATGATATTAATCGAGCTAGTAAAGCAAAACAGGAGCAAAATAAGAGTGAAAACAAGATAGTGGTAAAAGAATTTGAGCTACAAATGAAACCTAATAATAAACCATCTAGTGTTGCTTGTGAAATTAAATGAAAAGTGGATGTTTACTTGCCACCAATATGATATTGATGATCCAGATTGCAGCAAATCTGTTTGCTATGCTTTTGTGTGTAGATATGAACTATTCTCATTCGAGGATGTGCCTTCCTCTTTGCCTCCTACTTTTACTAACATTTTGCAGGAGTTTTCTGATGTTTTTCCATAAGACATGCCGCCGGGATTTCCACCTATTCGAGGGATTGAGCATCAGATTGACTTAATTCCCTATGCATCACTACCCAACCGTGGACCATACAATACCAATCCAGAGGAGATGAAGGAGATTATGCGTCAAGTATAGGAGCTACTCAACAAAGTTATATATGTGAATCCCTTAGTCCTTGTGATGTTCCTATTATTCTAGTGCCAAAAAAGGATGGTACATCACGCATGTGTGTGGATTGTAGAGGCATTAATAATATTACTATTCATTGTCTTCATCCTATTCCTAGGCTAGATGATATGCTTGATGAAATAAGTGGCTCTACTATTTTCTCGAAAGTTGATTTGCGTAGTGCATCCATTAAATTCGTATGAAATTGGGTGATCAATGGAAAACCGCATGTAAAACTAAGTTTGGATTATATGAGTGGTTAGTCATGCCTTTTGTGTTAAGTAATGCACCTAGTACTTTCATGAGATTAATGAATGAACTTTTATGTGATTTCATTAGACAATTTGTGGTAGTCTTTTTTGATGGTATACTGATTTGTAACAGATCTTTGGAGGAACATCTGGAACATTTACGTGATGTTTTTATTGCTCTACGTGATGCACGTTTCTTTGGTAACCTTGGTAAGTGCACCTTTCGCATCGACCAAGTATCTTTTCTTGGCTATGTTGTTACTCCACAGGGAATTGAAGTTGATAAAGCCAAGATTTAAGCTATTGAGTGTTGGCTGCAGCCCAAAACGGTCGCACAAGTGAGGAGTTTTCTTGGACTTGCTGGTTTCTATAGGCGTTTTGTGAGAGATTTCAGCACCATTGTTGCACCTCTCAATGAGCGTACAAAGAAGGATGTACCTTTTGTTTGGGGTACAACACAGGAAGAAGCCTTCACGGTATTGAAAGATAAGTTGACACATGCTCCATTACTCCATCTTCCAGATTTTAATCAGACTTTCAAGCTTGAATGTAATGCTAGTGGCATTGGATTAGGAGGTGTGTTTGTCGGTGTACAAAACTAGGGGCACATTTTGGTACCCCTTTACCTGTGCATGGGCAGTCAGAGCCACGCCCATGACCACACCAAGCAGAGGAAGGGAGGTAAGCCAAGGTGAGACCGAAGCCCAAGACGAAGCAAAGCAACGACAATGACCAAGGACACAAAGATCAGATGGGCAAAGCAGGTTTCCCCGACAGGGACCTACCCTTGCCGGGGCAGCTCGCCCACGCCAGCCAAGCGAGCCACCCTCGGGCCCACCAACACTTGACAAATACATTGGACAGAGCTCGGGAGGCACCTCTATGGTGGCATGCAAATCTTCGTGAAGACAAAGAATAGTCAAGATCAAATGCGGATAGGAAGGCAACCATCCTCACCGAAGAAACCCACAAGACCCCCGGCAAGATCCTTGCCGGGGACGCCTGTGCGCCACGGCAAGACCCTTGCCAGGCTGGCCGACAAGGCCCTCGCCAAGCGCATCAGCAGGGCCACCGTCAGGCCCACACCAGCCAAGTCTCCGCCGCCGTTCGCATGCAGCTGCCGACCCAACCAGCTAGGCAGGCACCTGCGTGGTGACATGCAGCCCTTCGTGGAGGCTCCACCACCGTGCCACCTCAGCTGCCTGCCTACCTACATGGCACCGCATGCATCGCTGGCCAGGGCGCGTGTTGAAGCTTGGAGGAGCGGCGACGGACGGGACGGGCCTTGCCCCCGTCCCCGATAAAGTGTAGGGACACCTAAGCCTCGCATTTAGTGTCCTTTGTCCTGTAATACCAGGATAACCTCGCAACATTGTTGCCTTTCCACCTCGTGTGTGCCACTGTGGCAACCCCTTTTTCTATAAAAGGAGGCCCAAGGCGAAGAGGAGAGGGATTCAGCTTTTTGGAGCTCGTTGCACCCCATAGCTAGTTCAAGAACTCAGAATACATCCACCAAAGAAGGACTAGGGTTTTACGCATCCTCGTGGCCCAAACCTGGGTAAACGAACCGCGTGCTCTCTGTTAGACCCGCTCTTCTCTCAACCCCGCGCCCCACAACCGCAGTAGGGATTCTTGTGATCCCATAGGTGTCGTTTCCCACCAACATATTTGGCGCGCCAGGTAGGTGGCGCGTTTATGAGAATCTGATCTGGTAGTTAGCCTAGCGGTTCTTCGTCACCATGGCCCCTAAGAAGAAGACGGCCACGGCGATCGGCTCGTTGGGGGCCGAACGACCCATGCTAGTGCGGACGAGCAGCGGACCGATCGCGGACAGGACCCGGGCCGCGGCCCGTGAACACCAGCACCACCCAGATAGTCAGAGCCTGGCGAGCGGCGTCGTTCGTGCACCAGATGATCGGCCCCACGCCGCCAGATCCAAAGACGGATCTGGGCCCCCTGCCGGCGGTGCGGTGCCCTCTGGGTGGGGGTGTCGTTGCGCCTACTCCGGGCCGCATGGTGACCTCCAGGACGCATATGCCGGCGACCACCGCGCGTTCTTCCCATGGTGTGCGCGCCGAACAGCGTCACCACGTTGGTGACCCTGGGCACCGCCGTGGGAAGAGCCTTGTGCGTCGCCAACAAGGCGAAGGAGTTCAACACGCTCGCCGAAGCACTGGTGAAAATGGCACGCAGCCGCTCGGTCATGACAGAGCTCCTTCTAACATAGTTAGAAGTTGAAGCGCGCCACGATCCACTCAGCTGTCACCGCCACCCACACCAGCAGAAGCCTTGGCACGCGCGCAACTGCTCCTCGACTTCCCTCCTGCTGCAGAGAAGCTCGATGAGTGGAGGGCCACCAGCCAGAGCCTCGTCGCCGTCGTGAACAAGGACGATCCGAGACCGGTGGGGCCCTCGGGTCGGTGCTCCACCAAACTGCCACCTGCTGGCGCTGGGAGGACCGGGTGAGCTGCGGCCACGGTGCACTCTCCTCCTCGCCAGCTACCGCGGGCGTTGGCCCGTCGCGGCGACGCTGGTGATAACATCTCCATAGCATCGTCCGATCCACGAACCCTCCGCGACCAGCGCTAGGTCCTTCGGGAGCGAGCTCACGAAGACGCTCGAACCACCGTCAAGCGCCGGCGTGAAGCGTGCCGCCAGTCGGACAAGCGGGCGGGACCCGCTATAGACCACCCGGCACCGGGGGGCCCCGGTAAGTTATATTTATTTCCTCGGGTTCGGGTTTTGTCTCCGTGTGTTGTTATCGTTGTCATGCATCTCATGTCATGTCATCATGTGCATTGCATCTGTATACGTGTTTGTCTCATGCATTCGAGCATTTTCCCCGTTGTCCGTTTTGCATTCCGGCGCTTCGTTCTCCTCCGGTGGTCATTTCTAGCTTTCTTTCGTGTGTGGGGATTAAACATTTCCGGATTGGACCGAGACTTGCCAAGCGGCCTTGGTTTACTACCGGTAGACCGCCTGTCAAGTTTCGTATCATTTGGACTTCGTGTGATACTCCAACGGTTAACCGAGGGACCGAAAAGGCCTCATGTGTGTTGCAGCCCAACACCCCTCCAATTTGGCCCAAAACCCACCTAACTCTGCTCCATCATCTAGAGTGTTCGATCACGATCGCGTGGCCGAAAACCGCACCTCGTTTGGACTCTCCTAGCTCCCTCTACCTCTATTTAAACACCCCCCTCCGAAAATTCCGGATCCCCCTCGTCTAAAAACCCTAAAATCCGTCTCCGCCGCCGTCGGACGTGTCCGGACGGAGCCGGACACCGTATGACCCAACCGCTACCGCCACGTGTCCCCCCGCGGGACCACTTCGTCGCCCGCGCCGTCGGCCCGCGGAGGCCCAGGTCAGGCCCTCCACCGCTCCCGCCCGGGCCGAGGCGCTCGACCGCGCGCGCCGCCGTCTCCTTCCTCCCGCCGCCACCGAGCCATCCGGCCGCCGCCGCGCTGGAACCTCGCCTCCGCTACGCCGGAATCTCGCCTCCGCCCGCCGGCCCCCGTCTCCGCCCGCCGCCCGGTGCCCCGGCGCCGCGCGCGATCCGGCCACCGCGGGCCCCTGCGCCGCCGCCCCCGGCCACCGAGGACCTCGCCCTCGCCGGCCGCTGCTTCTTCTTCCCGGCGACCTCCGGTGAACAGGACTCCGGCCGGCCGACCTCGTTTTGTGTGCGATCAAGATCTGGATCGGGGTGAAAAGTAAAACCCTAGATCGCGCGGGGTAAATTTCGTCCAAGTCCCGAAATTCTTGGTCCATATGCCCATGTTCGCGGCTCCGTAATATTGCATCCGTAGCTCCGATTCATGCATATAGCATATCAAAATGTTCATCTCAGAGAGTACATCATTTCATTCCATTGAATTATTTTCATTTGAGCTCATCTTGATGCCCGAAATGCTGTTAGAAGAAGGCTACTTGAGTTAATTGTCAGATCTGCTACTCCGTTTAGCACTTTTGTCATTTTTGCCATGATTAATGTGTGCATGCTATGCCCGTGAGTTCTACATGTGTTTTGTTAAGGGTTTTGTCATCTTTACAGAGGTGCAACCCATGTATTTTTAGGGTGTGTGTGGCGACTTGTGCAAGCTTGCAAAGTGGTGCACTTGCTAATTCTGTTTTCAGGGACTTAGTAATTTCACCAAGTCCTGGAGCTGTTCATCTCATGATGCCATATGTTCATGTTGTTTCCTAGTGATCCGTGCCTGTTTTGAGGATGATCAATAAGGGAGTTTTGTTAATATTGTAGTGCTCTATCTATCCATGTCTTTGTTTGAAATTATGGAGCAACCTAGCTTGTGTCAATCGAGCTCTACTTTTGCTTCGTTGCGAATCTGGGCAGATCGTCAACTTGTTTGCGATTTTGCCGATGTTATTGTAGTTGATCCGTGCATGCTATGCCATTGTTCTTTCCATGTATAGCTTGAATTTTGTGCCTTCTTTATGGATGTATGCTTGTCTTGCCATGACTTGCTCTGTAGTGAGTGCATCGAGCTCGTAAACATGGCAACTTGAGTTATATTTCAGCATGTGTCAGTTTTTGCTATGTTCACATGCTTGCAATTGTTTTTTCTGATCCCTTTTGCCTCAAGGTCACTAAGGGACTTTTGTTAAGCTTGTTGAGTAGCTCCATGCCATGTCTTTCTTTGTCATGTTCAGGTCCTGTAGCATGTTGTTTTGTTGCTCCGAAGAGGGCTATATGATCTGAAATTCCAGACAAGTGTTAATTTCACTAAGTCTGAGATCTGTTTTACCATTTGCGTTTTTGCCATGCTTGTTTGAACCTCCTAATGGATGATTTGGCCGTAGCTCAGTGCTAGACTTTTGTTAAGCATCTTGTGTGCATCCCTGCCATATATTTTGTTGTCATGTTTGGGTGCTGTAGCATGTTCATTTCGTTGCATTTAGATGCCTACTTGCTGCAAATCGCAGACCGGTGTCATTTTTGAATCGCTTGCCATTTCCAAACCGTAACTCCGATTCCGGCATTCTTTATATCGTTTTCAAGCGATTTCATCTCATCTTTCTAGTGGCACACTTGGATTTCCAAGTTGAGGCCAGGTTCATGCATTTCCTGTCATATCTTGCATTTGGCATCCCGCATCGCATCCCGCATAGCATATCATCATTTCATCATATTGCTTGTTCTTGCACGTGGTTGATTGTATCCTTGTTGCTTGTTTGTCTTGTTTGGATAGAGCCGGGAGACGAGTTCGCTAACGAGGAGCCCGTTGAGTTTGCTTTCGAGGATCCAGTCAACTGTGCAGGCAAGATGATCATACCCTCGAAATCACTACTATCTTTGCTATGCTAGTTTGCTCGCTCTTTTGCTATGCCATTGCTACGATGCCTACCACTTTCTTGCAAGCCTCCCAAATTGCCATGTCAAACCTCTAACCCACCATTGTCCTAGCAAACCGTTGATTGGCTATGTTACCGCTTTGCTCAGCCCCTCTTATAGCGTTGCTAGTTGCAGGTGAAGATTGGAGGTCGTTCCTTTTTGGGACATTTATTTACTTGTTGGGATATCATTATTTTGCCATGTTATCTTAATGCATCTATATACTTGGTTAAGGGTGGAAGGCTCGGCCTCTCGCCTAGTGTTTTGTTCCACTCTTGCCGCCCTAGTTTCCGTCATATCGGTGTTATGTTCCCGGATTTTGCGTTCCTTACGCGGTTGGGTTATAATGGGAACCCCTTGATAGTTTGCCTTGATTAAAGCTTTTCCAGCAATGCCCAACCTTGGTTTTACCATTCGCCACCTAGCCTCTTTTTCCCTTGGGTTACCGGAGCCCAAGGGTCATCTTATTTTAAACCGTTCCCCCCGGGCCAGTGCTCCCTCTGAGTGTTGGTCCGAACCGGGCAGCCTGCGGGGCCACCTCGGGGAAACTCGAGGGTTGGTTTTACTCGTAGCTTGACCTATCTGAGTGTGCCCTGACAACGAGATATGTGCAGCTCCTATCGGGATTTGTCGGCACATTCGGGCGGTGTTGCTGGTCTTGTTTTAACCTGTCGAAGTGTCTTGAATTACCGAGATACCGAGTCTGATCGGAACGTCTTGGGAGGAGGTCTATTCCTTCATTGACCGTGAGAGCTTGTCATGGGCTAAGTTGGGACTCCCCTGCAGGGATTGAACTTTTGAAAGCCGTGCCCGCGGTTATGGGCAGATGGGAATTTTTTAATGTCCGGTTGTAGATAACTTGAACCTTAATTTAATTAAAAAGGATCAACTGAGTGTGTTACCGTGATGGACTCTTCTCGGCGGAGTCCGGGAAGTGGACACGGTGTTGGAGTAATGTTTGCGCAGGTTGCTCTCTAGTTTCTCGCTCGTGCTTTGCCTTCTCTTCTCGCTCTCTTTCGCGAATAAGTTAGCCACCATATATGCTAGTCGCTCGCTGCAGCTCCACTTATATTTACCTTGCCTTACCTACAAGCTTAAATAGTCTTGATCACGAGGGTGCGAGATTGCTGAGTCCCTGTGGCTCACAGATTACTATTACACCAGATGCAGGGCCTGATGATTCCGCTCCAGGAGACGCGTATGAGCTCAAGTGGGAGTTCGACGAAGAGTCTCAACGTTACTATGTTTCCTTTCCTGATGATCAGTAGTGGTGCCCAGTTGGGGGTGAACGAGACCGTTGCCGCATGTTGGGTTCTCTTTTATATTGGCGCCGTAGTCGGGCCATGAGTGTTTGGATGATGTAATGTTGTTTATGTACTTGATTGACGTGGCGAGTGTAAGCCAACTATGTTATCTCCCCCTTTGTTGTTCATATTACATGGGATGTTGTGAAGATTGCCTAACTTGCGACATATGCCTTCAATGCGATTATGTCTCTAAGTCGTTCCTCGACACGTGGGTGCTGTAGTCTCATCGAGGGTGTTACACCGCTCTTGGGTATTTGATACCAGATCGGTTGTTCACATTTGAAACTCGATGCAGGGGCTGGTAAGAACTAGGCGTGTGGCACAAGGGGAGATTGACATCAGGGTCGGCAACAAAGGAAGAGTTGCTGCGTTGGAGGTCGGCACGATGCAGCTCCAGCTTCCTTCTGGATTTATTTTGGAATTGAATAATTGTTATTACATTCCTGCACTTAGTCGGAACATTATTTCTGCCTCATTCTTGACGAGTCAGAGTTATGAATTCAATTTAAAGGACAATGGTTGTTCGATTTATTTGAATGGTATGTTCCACGGCTATGCACCCATTGTTGATGGGTTATTTATATTGAATCTAGAACAAGAACCGGTCTATAACGTGAACGTCAAGAGGCATAAGCCTAATGAGATAAATCCGACATACTTCTGGCATTGTCGGCTTGGACACATTAGTCTGAAACGCATGAAGAAGCTCCATGATGATGGACTCCTAACTTCGACCGACTTTGGGTCGTTCGAGACATGCGAATCATGCTTGCTCAACCAGATGACTAAGTCTCCTTTCGCAAAGAGTTGTGAGAGGGCATTCGAACTATTGGAACTGATACACAGTGATGTGTGTGGACCAATGAGCACAACTGCCAGAGGTGGCTATCAGTACTTCGTGACTTTTACCGACGACTTGAGTAGATATGGATATATCTATTTGATGAGGCACAAGTTGGAAACTTTAGAAAAGTTCAAAGAGTTTCAAAACGAGGTTGAGAATCAGCTCGGCAAGACCATAAAACTTCTATGATCTGATCGTGGAGGTGAGTACATGACCCAGGAGTTTGATGACCATCTCAAAAGCAGAGGTATAGTACCTCAGCTCATACCTCCAGGTACGCCACAGAGAAATGGTTTATCGGAACAGAGGAATCGTACCATGTTGTACATGGTTCGATCTATGATGAGCAAATCGGATTTACCCTTATTATTCTGGGGATACGCTCTAGAAACTGCAGCTTTCACACTTAAGAGGGTACCATCAAAATCCGTAGACAAGACACCACATGAGATGTGGACCGAGAAGAGTCCCAGTTTGTCTTTTCTAAAGATTTGGGGTTGTGAAGCATTTGTCAAGAAACTTATGTTAGACAAGCTTACACCCAAATTTGATAAATGCATATTCATGGGATATCCGAGGGAAACCCTTGGGATATAGCTACTACAACCGGGCAGAGAAGAAAGTGTTTGTTGCTCAGAACGGCGTTTCCCTTGAGAAAGAGTTTCTCAGTCGGGAGGCCAATGGGGGGACAGTCCGACTCGAAGAAATTCGAGGACCACTCGGGGACAGCTCAGCTGGTGATCAGATCATACCGGAGTCAACCAGGGAACCCGTAGTGGAAGCGGCACCAGAACCACGGATGTCAGAAAGATTGCGCAGAGTGTGTGATGTATTGTTGCTAGAAAGTGACGAGCCGGCTACATATGCGGAAGCGATGGTGAGCCCAGATTCCGAGGCATGGCTGGAGGCCATGAGATCTGAGTTAAAGTCCATGGATGAGAATCAAGTCTGGGACTTGGTGGATCCGTCGCCTGGCATAATAGCCATTGGTTGCAAATGGGTCTTTAAGAAGAAAACCGATGTGGATGGAAATGTTCAGATCCACAAAGCTCGGCTTGTCGTTAAGGGTTATGGACAATTTCAAGGAATTGACTACGACAAGACTTACTCGCCGGTAGCGATGCTGAAGTCGATGACGATCGTACTAGCTATAGCTGCATATTTTGATTACGAGATATGGCAGATGGATGTCAAGATGGCTTTCCTTCACGGAAATTTAACCGAGGACGTGTATATGATACAGCCCGAGGGTTTTGTCGATCCCACTAGCACTAGTAAGGTATGCAAGCTCAAGAGATCCATTTATGGGTTGAGGCAAGCATCTCGGAGCTGGAACATTCGTTTTGATGAGGTCTTCACTGGTTTCGGCTTCATCAAAAGCGAAGAGGACTCTTGTTTATACAAGAAGTTAAGTGGGAGCTCGATAGTTTTTTTGATCTTGTATGTGGATGACATACTACTGATCGGAAATGATATTTCGATGCTAAACTCGGTCAAGGAGTCATTGAATGGCAAGTTTTCAATGAAGGACCTCGCTGAGGCAATGTACATTTTAGGCATTAAGATCTATAGAGATAGATCAAGGAGGCTGCTCGGCTTAAGCCAGAGCACGTACATAGATAAAGTGTTGAAGCGGTTCAACATGAGTGAGGCAAAGAAAGGGTTCTAGCCACTCTCACATGGTATAAGGCTAAGCGAGACTCAGAGTCCTTCGACATCTGATGAACGAAGCAGGATGAGTAGGATTCCGTATGCCTCGACAATCGGATCCATGATGTATGCCATGATATATACGCGGCCTGATGTTGCTTTTGCAATAAGCCCAACAAGTAGATACCAGGCCAACCCAGGTGAGAGTCACTGGGCAGCGGTAAAGACTATTTTGAAGTACCACTTGCAAAACGGACTCTTGACATGGTGATGTCCATGGGATGCTCCGCATCACACATGCTTGTGCCCATGCTTGGTGGAGCAGAGGAAGCGGAGACACAAGACTACTAGAGCCGTGCTCAAGGCCAGAAGGCATGAAGAGCAAAGGGGCGAGGTAAAACTCCCACGACAATGCCCTTGCCAGGGTGGCCTTCACGGCCCCGGCAAGTGCCTTACCGGGGCAACGTGCCCAATACCAACAAGGCTGCCACCCTTGAGTCTAAGAGTTCCAACGCCGTCAACCACATTGGAACCAAGGCTTGGGAGGCGTCTCCATGGTGGCATGCAGACCTTTGTGAAGACAAAGGGCCTGTGAGGCCTAGATAGGAACAAAGAAACAAGACAACAACAAGGCTCCTTGCAGAGGATGCCCACGAGGCCCTGGCAAAGCTCCTGCCAAAGATACCCATGAGGCCCCGACAAGACTCTTGCCGAGGGTGCCCACAAGGCCCCGGCAAGACCCTTGCCGGGAAGATCAGCAAGACCGCGGCAAGGCCTTGCCGCCCCATTGTCACCCCAGCTCAACGGCTGACCCACCAACTAGACAGGTACCCATGTGGCAGTACGTGGGTCCCAGGCCAACTATTCACGCACCTATGTGGTGGCATGCAGATCTTCGTGAAGACCCTGCCACCACGCCAGCTTAGCAGCCTCCCAACCTACATGGCACTGCATGCCTCATTGGCCTAGACGCGTGTCGGAGCAAGGCGAAGTGGCGACGAATGGGACGGGCTTCGTTGTCGTCCCCGATAAAGCACAAGGACACCTAAGTAGCGCATTTAATGCGTTTTTTCTCGTAATGTCAGGCGATAAACACGACTACTGTACAACTTTCCACCTCCTGTGTGCCACTGTGGCGGTCCCTTTGGCAATGAAAGGAGTCCGCGGCGTACTATTAGAGGATTCGGACTTTTTGGACGCTGCACACTTTGTAGCTAGTCGAAGAATACCAGATAAACAGAAACCAACAGGAGTAGGGTATTATGCATCACTTACGGGCCGAACCTGGATAAACTCCCCACGCGTTGATCTTCTAAACCCGCTCTTTTTACAGCCCACGCCCCAGCAACCGTAGTAGGGATTCTTTGTGATCCCATAGGTGTCGTTCCTGAACCTTCCGACAATTAAGTTCATGGAGAAACAGAGTAATGCAATAAGAACGATGACATGATGTAGACAAGATCTATTTATGTAGAAATAGACCCCATCGTTTTATCCTTAGTAGCAATGATACATATGTGTCGGTTCCCCTTCTATCACTAGGATCAAGCACCGTAAGATCGAACCCACTACAAAGCACCTCTTCCCATTGCAAGATAAATAGATCAAGTTGGCCAAACAAAACCCAAATATCAGAGAAGAAATACGAGGCTATAAGTAATCATGCATGTAGGAGATCAAAGAAACTCAAATAACTTTCATGGATAAGAAGAGATAGATCTGTCATAAACTCAAAGTTCATTGGATCCCAACAAACACACCGCAAAAGAGTTACATCATATGGATCTCCAAGAGACCATTGTATTGAGAATCAAACGAGAGAGAGAGAGAGAGAGAGAGAGAGAGAGAGAGGAAGCCATCTAGCTACTAACTACGGACCCGAAGGTCTACAAAGAACTACTCATGCATCATCGGAGAGGCACCAATGGAGGTGGTGAACCACTCCGTGATGGTGTCTAGATTGGATCTAGTGGTTATGGACTCTGCTGCGGCTGGAATTGATTTTCATCGACTCCCCTAGGGTTTTTGGAATATTGGGGTATTTATAGAGCAAAGAGGCGCTCCGGGGCACCCGAGGTGGGCACAGCCCTGGTCCAGGCGTGCCCTGGTGGGTTGTGCGCCCCTCAGAGCACCCCCAGGCGCTTCTCTGGCCCATTGGATGTCTTCTGGTCCAAAAGATCCACAAAAACTTTCGCTGAGCTTGGATTGCATTTGGTATTGATTACCTGTGATGTAAAAAACATGCAAAAAATAGCAACTGGCACTTGGCACTTGGCACTATGTCAATAGGTTAGTACCAAAAAATGACATAAAATGATTATAAAACATCCAATAATGATAATATAACAGCATGGAACAATCAAAAATTATAGATACGTTGGAGACGTATCAGTATCCCCAAGCTTAATTCCTGCTCGTCCTCGACTAGGTAAATGATAAAAACAGAATTTTTGATGTGGAATGCTGCCTAACATGTCATCTCATATTCTTTTCTTTATAGCATGGACATTTGGACTCTTATATTGTTCAAAGAAATAGTCTAGTTTTGACATGATAATTTAGATACTCAAGCATACCAACAGGCAACCATGTCTTTCAAAATATCAACACTAAAGTAAGTTATCCCTAGCCCATCATGCTCAATCATTGATCCATTCATGAATAACACTCGCACATTAACTACACTAAATGCTCAAGTACAATCATAGTGCCCCCTAGTTGGTGCTTTTATGAGAAAGGATGTAGACTCAAATTAAAAATAGAAATTGCATAAAGTAAAAGAAAGGCCCTTCGAAGAGGGAAGTAGGGATTTGTAGAGGTGTTAGAGCTCAAAGAAAAAGTAGAGAGATAAAAACATTTTGAGAGGCATACTTTTCCCACCAACGAAAATGACTTAGAGTTCCCAACACTTTCCATGCTATATATATCATAGGCGGTTCCCAAACAGAAATTAAAGTTTATTCCTTTTTCCACCATACTCCCACTTTCCATGTCTAACGCTTTCCAAGGAATTTATTATTTGACAACATAAAGTAAATTCATTTTTCATTTCGGGACTGGGCATCCCTAATACCTTGGCCTTACTCTCGTGCAATGACAAGTGAATAAACACTTATCGTGAGAATAACACATCTAGCATGGAAAATATTAGCCACCCCTCACCGCCTCACGAGCGGTACGGGCACACAAAAGAGAAATTTATTTTGAATATTAGAGATGGCACATACAAATTTGCTAAGAACGACAAAACAATACCACATATAGGTAGATATAGTGGACTCATATGGAAAAACTGGTTCAAAGGATTTTGGATGCACAAGTAGTGATCATACTTAATGCAAAATGAAGGCTAGCAAAAGATTGGGAAGCGACCAACCAAGAAACGAATAATCTCATTAGCGAGCATTAAGCATAATTAACACCGAATAATGCACCACAAGTAGGATGTAGTTTCATTATATAACTATTGACTTCCGTGCTTGCATCGGGAATCACAAACCTTAGCACCAATATTCTTACTAAAGCATAATGACTCATAAACATGACTCACATATCACATCATCAGATCTCAAAACTTTTACAAGGAATCAAGTTTATTTTGTCCAATGATCTTCATGAATGTTTTTATTATATCCTTCTTGGATATCTACTTTGGGACTAATTATCATGTGTTGCTTTTGATAAGCTCAAACAAAAATAAGTGAAGATCATGATCATAATATTTCTTTCTCTCAAATTAATTTAAGTGAAGCAAGAGAGAATTTCTTGAAAATTTTACTAACTCTCAAATAAATCTATGTGAAGCAAGAGAGCATTTCTTCAAAAATAACAAAGCACACCGTGCTCAAAAAAAGATATAAGTGAAGCACTAGAGCAAATGCATAGCTCATAAAAATTTAAGTGAAGCATAGAGAGCAATTCTAATAGGTCATGGCATAATTTTGGCTCTCTCAAATAGGTGTGTCTAGCAAGGAATCAAGACTTAAAATAGAAAGCAAAACAAGAAAGGCTAATATCATACAAGACGCTCCAAGCAAAACACATAGTATGTGACGAATAAAAATATAGCTTCGAGTAAAGTACCGATGGTTGTTAGAAGAAAGAGGGGATGCAACTCGGGGCATCCCCAAGCTTAGTTGCTTGCTTCTCTTTGGATAATAACCTGGGGTGCCATGGGCATCCCCAGGCTTAGGCTCTTCTTACTCCTTATTCTTTCATCCATCATAAGATAACCCAAAACTTGAAAACTTCAAGCACACAAAACTCAACAAAACCTTTGTGAGATCCGTTAGTATAAGAAAATAAATCACTACTATAAGTGCTATTGCTAACCAATTCATATTTTATTCCTGCATTATATCTACTGTATTCCAACTTTTATATGGCAAAAACTCATCAAAGAAAGCCATAGAATCATCAAAGCAAGAACATAATGCAAAGAAAATAGAATCTGTCAAAAACAGAACATTCTGCAGCAATCTGGATATTTCGAGTAACTCCAAAAATCTTACGACATTAGGAAAACCTGAGCAATTTGTATATTAATCTTCTGAAAAAAGAATTTATATTTTATCCCACTCTGGTTAACAATAAGAATTGTTTTCATGAGCGCAAAAGTTTGTGTTTTTTAGCAAGATCAAACAACTATCACCCAAGAAGATCCTAAAGGCTTTACTTGGCACAAACACTAATTAAAACATAAACAACACAATCGTAATAGTAGCATAATTGTGCTAACACTCAAGAATAGGAAGCAAAAATCAAAGATAAATTTTATTCATTGGGTTGCCTCCCAACAAGCGCTATCGTTTTACACCCTTAGCTAGGCATAAAGCAAGGGATCTAAGTTTTGTCATCTTTCTTATTAATTTCCTTAGAGGTGTTTTCATCATGGGGTTTTGTAAACACAACATAACACATATTTTCCAAAGAAACCTTAGCATTATTAAGTTGCCCATTATCATAACCACGTTGATTTCCTGCAACAATCCAAGAGTAACATTGATTAACATTATAAAAAATTTGTTGGATTACATGTAGAATGGGGACTTCCTTTTTAAGATTTTCATGAAAGGTTTTATTATCCCCAAGCAAATATCTTAACGCATAATTGCTACCATAAAGAATTTAATCTATCCCAGGATTTTCACGATTCATACCATAAAAATCAAAGATTTCCCTAGCTTCCCGTATGATGTAGTCAAACTCATTCATAAGAACAAGAGTGGCCAACTTTTTAGCCTTAGGATTCTTTATAGCGGGAAGCTCAAAAAACAATCTTTGCAAAGTAGGGTGTGTACGGATAAATTTGGTCTCAAGTTTCAGAACTAGTGCCGAAATAGTATCCGCATAAGATCTAGTAGTTCTAAGTATAGGAGCATCATCAAGACTTAGATTTCCCACACAATTCAAAAATTCTTGGATACATTCTTTTCCCATAGCATTCCCTTGCCCCATGATAAAAGTTTTAGCATCCAGATTTCCTGTACATCCAATCTTAGGAGTTAGGCCATCATCTGTTGTTGCCATACCGAAATCACTCATGATTGCAAGCAAAGGATAGATTCGACGAGAAAACGGCGAACGAAAAAGAGGGCGAATAAAATGGCAAATTTTTGTGAAGTGGGGGAGAGGAAAATGAGAGGCAAATGGCAAAAAATGTAAATTGCAAGGAGATGAGATTTGTGATTAGAAACCTAGTAGATGTAGATGATCCTCCCCGGCAACGATGCTAGAAAATTCCTTTTGATGTCTGCTAGAACTACGTCAGTATTTCCCCAAAGAGGTAGGTATTTCGCTCAGTGAAGAGAACAAGGTTATTGAACCTGTAGGAGAACCAATCAACACTACATAAACAACACCTGCACACAAATAACAAATATTTGCAACCCGACGTGTAAAAGCGTTGTCAATCCCTTTTGGGTAACGGAGCCAGAAATTGGTAAACGAAAGTGAGAGAATAGTAAATATTGATAGATCGAATGCCAAATAAAATAAATTTCAGCAAGGTATTTTTGTATTTTTGGATTAATCGATCTAAAAATAAAAAGGCAAATAAAATAGATCGCAAAACCATATAATAGGAGAAAGATACCTGGGGGACATAGTGATGCGGAGGATCCCAAGGTCATCCCCATGGACCTACCATCGTCTCACCAAGTGCCTAGAGGACCCATGACACGATCACGTGCAAGAGCTCTGGAAACCGAGGTGACATCTCTCCTCTCACAATTCCACTTCAATGCACATGAGACATGGCTACTACCTCAAACGGAGACATTGTGCATACTCAGGTATCAAGGAGTTGGCCATGAAGAAGCTAAGGAGCAAGGAGAATCATAAGAGGAAGATGGGTGTGAAGACGGAGAAGAAGAAGAGCTGCGGACAAAGCCCCAGCCATCGGACGACCGGTCGGGACCGGACGTCCAGAGCCTGAAGCCGTAGCCGAGCTACAGCAAGCGGATGTCCGGCCCAGAGCGGAGGACTGGCGACCCCACATCCGAGCCAAACAAGCGGAAGTCCGACGCCACCAGACGTCCGGCGACCGGACGACCGGCCACTTCCGGAAATCCGCTACTTCAACATCTGAGCTAGAACAAGCGGACGACCGGCGACTACCGGCCGCCCGTGAGCCTCCGGACGACCGGCCCCCAGCAGACGTCCGGTACATGTCTGTGCATAGGATTCGGGCCCGAGGCCCATGTACCCCCTCCTTTAGCCCCCATTTCACTAAGACTTTAAATAGACCTCCTATTCCTCCTATCTAGGGTTAGCACTGGTTTAGCTCATATTTAAGAGATAGAGCATTGCTCATCCACATCGGATCTACTCCACGAGAGAGACCGCGGCCCCTCTTCGGAGAGGATCCCTTTGGATTCAAGACCCCTTTACAGGAAGATCCCCTTGTGTATTCAAGACCTCATCGCGGAGAAGACCGTTACCTTTGTATCGTCCCTAGTTGACCATGGATCGTGTGATCTCTTATGTACTCGAGGTTCTAGCATATGTGTGACTATTTGTTGTTGGTTTAGTGATTCCCTCGTGTTTCTTCTCATGTTTCCCCTCGTGCTTTCCCTCGTGTTCTTCGCGGGATCTGCTCTTTTTGTGAAAGATCGGGCGATTAGAGTTCTACCCTACATCATCTTGGTATTAGAGCCACGTTGATCACGATTTTGGAGCCTCCCCGTTGTGTTTGTAGCCTTGTTTTTGTTGATTTTGTCCCTAATTAGAAAATTCCCCACAAAAATAGCCCCAATTTTTTTATTTGTTGGTGTGTTGAAATTTTGTTGGATTAGATCCGTGGATTTGCTTTGCCTTGAGTGGATCAAGCCTTTCCCCCTTATCTCCACCCTTTCCATCCACGAAATCGGCCGGATTCGACAAATTTTGACCTCTCCATCATGAACCCTACCCGTTCTTCCCGTGCCCCGAAATTTCGCCCAAGCTCCAGACGTCCGACGACCGGACGACCGACCCATCCTGGATGTCCAACGTTACCTGACGAAACTGATTTTTTCAGTTTGGTCACCAGAACCGCCCCACTTCCGCATACACACTCCCAACACATATACACCATCACCACTTCCGCATACGACCACCATTGCTTACCAGTTGCACTCCGACACGTTTGGCCACTTCGAACTTTGAGAATTTGAGTTGTGGTTCCGTGTCCTATTGTGTTTCGGCTATTTAGGTACGATTCGACATCAACATCACCGCCGCTCATCTTTGCCACGGACGCGTCATCAAAAACGACCACCTCGACTACATCTTGGTATTCATGCCACCATTTTGACACCATACCGTACGCAAGAAGCGGTAACCTCATCTTGGTATTGGACATATCATTATTGCCATTACATTGATAGCCATCATAGCCTTATTCCTTTTCGTCGCTTACCCTTTAGACTAGCCTTTGAGTATTGCTGGCAACGCGACCTGTGCACATTAGTGGTCATACTTCCCATAGCATACATACATCATTGGTACATATCTTGGTATCATCGCTTGTGTCACAAGATTGTCATCACATACACAATTGCTATCTTGGTTCGTGAAGCATTGCATGAGAAAAGAGCTCAAACAACAAAGATCCAAACAAGCTTTTGAGCAAAAGGGAAAGATAAGCAGAGCTTTTAAGCAAGAACCATAGCATCATACAACATTAAGATTTTCATACTAGATCATCTTAGATCATATTATCGAAACACCATACATAGAGCATACTTGGGATAAAAGTCGCTGCATTTTTGCTTAGTAGGTTGTGCACAAGTCTTTGTATTCACTTTCAACTTCTGTCAAGGTACATTTGGTATACGTTCTTCTCTTTCTACCACTCACATTTTTCCCTTGGAATGATGGATAGGCCAAGTACTTCTACCAACCCACTCTTCATGGAGCACGGCAACGACATGAACTCCTACGTCACCAAGAGCCAGCTCTTCGGTGCACGACGTGCTTTGCATCAAGAGCAACAAGCAATGAGTGAACACATCGGCAACATCGCCACCGACTTGCGACTTTCCGAGCAACGTACAAGGGATTACTTTGACCACAAGCTCGATGATCACAAGCAAGAGAACGACGCAAGAATGGACGAGATTCGTGCTTTGTTTCTCAACTGCTCTTCTTCCACTTCGTCCTCATCACGACGGAGCCTCTCAAGTCGACACTCTGACTTCACCCTCTCCAGCTCAAGTACACCGACATCGAACACTCTTCGATGTGTCGCGTGCAACGATTGTCAAGCAAGCCTCAATCCTCTATGTGACACCGACTCTCAAGTGCACCGACACCATCAAAGCCAAGTTGCCTTTGCGCAAGCACGAGAACAACAAGGACACCGCCAACTTGAAGAGGAAAAGCGAGCGCGTCTACACCAAGAAGAACAAGATGCCGAGGCACAACGTCAAGTGCAATGATTGTGAGATGCTAAAGCACTTGAGGCGCAACAAGCCCTCGAAGATTCAAGTCGAGTTGTACCAACTGAGGCCGACAAGCTCGTGAACAAGAAGAAGCACTTCGCGAAGAAGTTCACGAATGAAGATATCAAGCTCGCATGCAACGTCAAGCTCGAAAAGTCCCCCCACCAGCTCGCCAAGAACATCAAGTTCACTAAGAGCATGAAGACAATGGAAATCCCCCACGACAACACCAACATGAGGTCGACAACCCTCCTCGCCTAGAGCACCACGAGCTTGACAATCATCAACAACATGGGCGTCATCATCCCCGACCCCAACACAACGAAGAGCAACGCAACGGCAAGCTAAAGTTCACCATGCCCAAGTTCAATGGAAGCGACGATCCCGAAGAGTACCTTTCATGGGCATTGAAGGTCGACAAAATCTTCCGCTTGCACAACTATGAAGAAGAGAAGAAGATCACGATAGCATCCCTTGATTTCCAAGACTATGTCCTCATTTGGTGGGAACAAGTCATTGAGCGCTGTGAGGCAAGAGGTGAACCACCCATCACTACTTGGGCACAAATGAAGGATGTCATGAGTGCACGCTTAGTGCCTACCTACTACAACCACGACCTCTTCAAGAAACTTCAACTACTCAAGCAAGGAACCAAGAGCGTTGAAGAGTATTACAAGGAGATGGATATTGCCATGATATGAGCCAACATCACGGAAGATGATGAGAAAACAATGGCACATTTCTTGAATGGACTCAATCATGCTATCAAGAAAATCGCCGACTCCCAACCATACCCGAACCTCATCAAGCTAGTGCATCAAGCTACCAAAGCGAAACGCCAAGTACAATATGATTTTAAGTATGCCAAGTTCTCATCCAAGACATATGACTACAAGAATCAGCTATTTTGCTGTCTGCCACGGCGGACGGCAAAGGCATGAACGGCATACGGCAAAGGCCTTTGCCGTCAGCCGCGGACGGCAAAAGGCTCCGGCAAAGTAGGCTACGGTAAAGAGCTACTTTGTCGTCTGCTTCCTGGCGGCTGACGGCAAAGGCCCTTTGCCGTCTGCGGCGGACGGCAAAGAGAGCGGACGACAATAATTCCGCTATCAGTCCGTTAAGTGGCTAATGGCAGGCCTTTGCCGTCCGCTGCTGATGGCAAAATTTCTAGTGTCTTTGTCGTCCGCCGTATGATCTCATCTACATGTCACTACATGGCAGGTTCTTTGCCGTCTGCCACTGATGGCAAAGTCTTTGCCATCTGCTACTGTAGGCAAACTAACCAAATGGGTCAGCTCCCAGGAAGCACAGCTGGATGCCACGTGTCTTCTTTGCCGTCCGCGGCAGACGGCAAAGAGCCCGTTGCCGTCGGTGGCAGATGGCAAAGAGCCTGCATATTGGCTCTTTTATCTGTTTTTATTAAATCCAACAATTTTCATCACAAATATATATGACATATATAGATATATTTCAAAAGGCCATTACAGAGCAAACATATAAGATATCCAACACATAACTTCATCATCCAACCATATATATTACATGCATAGTTCCATCATACATAACAAGTTCAACATAGAGGCATCCAACCATATATATTACAATAGTTTCATCCAACGATACATGCATAGTTCAACGATACAAAAGAAACAGAGAAAGGGATAAGGAGCACTCCATCTATGCAAGCTTTCGTCAAGTGAATGAAATCTGCAAAATGAAAAATAAGAAAGTTAGAACAAGAAGAGTAGAACAAGAAGAAGAGTAGAACAAGAAGAAGACTATAACAAGAAGAGTAGAACAAGAAGAAGACTAGAACTAGAAGAGTATGTCATTTATGAGCTAACTTACGTGAAATGGATCATATATGAGCTAACTAGGTTGAAATGGGTCGTTTATGAGCTAGCTAAGGTGAAATGGATTATTTATGAGCTAACTTAGTTGAAATGGGTCATTTATGAGCTAACTAAGGTCAAATGGATCGTTTTTGAGGTAACTAAGGTGAAATGGATCGTTTTTAGCTAACTTAGGTGAAATGGATCATTTATGAGCTAACTTAGTTGAAATGGATCGTTTTTGAGCTAACTTAGGTGAAATGGATCATTTATGAGCTAATTTAGTTGAAATGGATCTTTTTGAGCTAACTTAGGTGAAATGGATCATTTAAGAGCTAATTTAGGTGAAATGGATCGTTTTTAGCTAACTTGGTGAAATGGATCGTTTATGAGCTAAATTAGTTGAAATGGATCGTTTATGAGATAACCTAGGTAAGATGGGTCATTTTGGAGTTAACCTAGGTGAAATGGGTCATTTTAAAGCTAACGTAGGTAAAATGGATCATTTAGGAGCTAATCTAGGTAAAATGGGTCATTTTTGAGCTAACTTGGATGAACTGGATCATTTATAAGCTAACCTAGGTAAAATGGGTCATTTTAGAGCTAACTTAGGTAAAATGGATCGTCTATGAGCTAACTAAGCTAATTATGCAATTTTTGACATAAGTAAGCTAAGTACAGATCGTTTTAGAGCTAACTTAGGTAAAATGGATGGTTTTGGAGGTCAGTAAGCTTATTAAGTCATTTTTGGAGGAGAAGAAGCTAAGTCTAGGTCATTATGGTAAGCATTGGAGGAAATAAAGCTAAGTCTAGGTCTTTATGCATGTGTTAAGCAAAACACTAGATAAACTTACCAAGATCCAGGAGGTGTAGGAGCAGGGTGGCTCGTGTCGGTAGCTGGAGAAGGATCGTGCGATGCTTGTCTGGAGTTACGCTGCACCAAAGATCATTTCCAATGTCTTGTTAGCATGATGACACTCAAATGTTAAGACTAGCAAGTAATGTCCATTCAAATAAAACTCACCGTGGTCCCAGGAGCAATCACTGGCATCGGCGGAGCGGTCTGACCTGTCTTCTCGCACACAGACTGCACATTTGGTTTTGATGACTCAGTCATACTAGTTAGTAATGAGACAAACACTACATGAATGTTTTGGATAATCTGCAGAAGAAACTTACCGCAAGGAGCTCGTACATGGCCCTTGCCTGCATGTCATTCCGTGCCCTCTCCTCCTCCATCATCTTTGTCATCGTCTCCTCCAACTCCCGCTGCCTCTCCGCCGCCTCCGCCAGAAGTTTCTCCATTCTATCTCTCTCACTCTGTATAGCAGCCTGCAACACCACTCACATGACCATTTGTAATCATTGATGGAAGCGCACACAATGTAATGGAGAAAGATAACTGAGTACGTATCACTAACCTTGATGGCGAGTTGCACTGGCTATTCACGAGGCCTTATCTCAGGAGTGGAGCTCGACTGGCGCGCCTTGATCTCCGGGAGAGTGCTAGGACAACGGATAAGTCCATCTCCAATGGCTATGGAGCCATGGGACCTCCCGCCACCAGATATCATCACCAGCTCTGGATCAATGGGACCCTGGCTCGGGTTAAAGTCCTCCCCTTTCCTCGCCTTCCCCTCATCTCTATATCTCACGAGCTTGTTGTGGGAGGAGATGTTGGTGAAGTTGTTTGCATCATCGAGGTCAGACTGAGAGAAAGCCTTGACTTTCTTGAAAGAGGCAGTGTGGGCCATGGCATACAGGTCGTACACCTCTGGCACCTTATCCGCCTTATTGTAGCGTGCCTGAAAGAGAGAAACAATGAAAATTAGTAATTAAAGGGCTCAAGCTAGCATGATGAATGAATTGCATGAATCATGAAGCAAACCACATACCCAGTTGCGCCCGAACTGATATAAGTTGGAGCTGCCTTGATGGTGTGGCACACCTTACATTTGGGCACGTTTGTACTTGGCCTCGTTGTGGAGGGCTAGCCATTGTTTTGAGCACCACTCATCGACCAACACCTCCCAACAATCCATCCGATCCGCAAACCATCTCGGAGGCGCCTAAGTTAGCAAATAGAAACTTGAGCGCTACGGCTAAGAATTACTAAATGAAGGAACTTAAGTAGAGAAGGCCTTAAGAATTACCTTCATGTACTGCTCCTTACTCAGGAACTTATCGCGGCACGCCGGCTTGGTCTTCTTGATACCACGCAAGGCGTAGTAGTCTCGAACAGCCTGCACCCGAGCCTCGTGCCGTAAGTTCTGGAGTAGGCGCTTGCAGACGTTCTCGATAACATGTGCCGCGTCCTCCTCGTATCCCTCCTCACACCTGTAGAATGTCTGCAATCAAATGAGACAATATTGATTAGTACAATTAATAACTAGCTAGTTGAAGATTTTTAAATGTGTAAAGGAGAAATTACCCAGAACTTTCTAATCACCATCTCTGCCCTCGTGTCGCACACGACACCGTCGATAATCTCATCCAGCGGGGCCGGGACAGCCACGTAGTGCTCCCAGCTCAATCCAAGCTCTGGAAGCTGACCCTCACCAGGCAACGTGACAAACCCCGGGAAGTTTTGCCGGCAAAGAACTCCAAGGACGGAGTTGGGCCGGCGGACACTATGATGGTGGTCCCAACCCCTGCAGCATGACAAGGCCAACACATTAGTTATTTGAAGAAACATGAATGCAGAAGGTACAAAAATATTAAATGCACTTACGTACCTCTCCCCATCAGGGAAAATCAACCACCTCTGCTCGCGGGTCACCGGCACGGACGGGAGCCGTGTAGCACCACGCTGGTAGATGTTGCCCCCCTCCTCCCCCTCCTCATCAGTCGGCTCCCCGCCATCATCAGCATGGCCACTCGGCTCCCCGCCATGCTCAGGCTGACCTGACCAGGTACCCCATCCAGACATGTGCTCCTCCGGGGTCTCTTGGGCCCAAGTCTCGTGGGCCAAAGGCGCGTCGACCCGAGGCTCGTGGGCCGAAGACTCGTGGACTGGAGGCTCGTGGGCCAGAGTCCGTGCAGCCTCCTCCTCAGACGAGTCCACCCTAGCAGTCACGTGCTCGGGTGAAACAGCTGGGGGCGGTGGTGAGGAAGGCGTCGTACGAGTCACCCTACCTCCTCTCCCGCGACCACGTGCTCCAACTCCTCTCTTCTTCTTACCTTGTCCCCTGCTGGGCACCGCGGTCGACGAAGAAGGGCCCGGCGGTGTCGCCATACTGTCCAGCAACGCTCGGCGGAGAGGTGCGTGTGGAATGGAAGACCTCGCACCACGCGCCGACGAAGAAGGGGCCTCGGCGCGCTCCCGACCAGCGCCCACCATCTTTCAACACCTGCCATGACAAAGAATAAACAAAATTAGTACAACATAAAAAAAGTACCGACATGAATAATAATATGTATATCACTTAAGTGTATCATCATCAAGTACAACATAAAAAAATTGAATACCTGACACTACTAATAATATCGATCAGTATCATCAATAAATGCATAATCATCATCATCACTATAATCAATGATGGGCTCATAGGGTTCATTGGCATCAACATGTGCAAGGCCACCTTGACGTAATCGGTCAAGCATTGACAGGTCATCCGCAGCAGTAACCTCTTCTTGTTCCGGCTCTTCTTGTTCCTCCTCTGGGGTGATGTCGGATTCATTGTCGTTGTCTACTTCAATGTTTTGGGGTGAAGTATAGCGGTTCTTGAAACGCTTTTTGGAAAGACGTGTCTCTTGGAAGAATTCTCCTTCATATGTGTCTGGGTTAATGTGAGGTTCATAATCCTCTTCCTTTGGGGGAGAAAGTCTAGCACGTGGCGGAACTTCATAAACGACATCCCAACCTTTCAGATTTGGATTAGTTTGGCAGGCCCACGATAGATAGAATACTTGGGTCGCCTGTTGAGCCATAATATAGACATCAGGAACATCTAAATGAGTGCTTTGCTTGATTTCAACTAGCCCTATATGTTCATGAGTCCTTCTAGTCTCCTTCGGCTGAAACCAATAACATTTGAAGACTACGACATTCGGTGGGTTTTCACCATAGAACAGAAGTTCATAAATTGCTTCAACTCTCCCATAATACTCGGTACCTCCTTCGCCGATAGCAGATACACAACAATTTGTAGACTTTCGGTCGGCCATAGATAGCTCTTTGCCATAGGTACGAAAGCGATACCCGTTGATGACGTACTTGTCAAATGAACTTACCTTATAGTCAAAACCATTAGCGACTTGTCTCAATTCGGCGTCCATAGACTCTGAATTAGCCTACAAGTTTAATATGAAAGCATTGTTGCATTATGCACAAATTAGCGAATGAAATGAAATTGTCTAATAGAAATTACCGTTTGTTTGAACCAAGAGATGAAACCGGGATAGCCACCTCCTTACTTTGCGAGAAGCTCATACTCTTCGACGGAATCCTTTTGGATCTCCGCTCCATACGAGAATATGGCGACGTATCGACTATATGACATATCCAAGAATAAGAGTAGTTCAAAGGAAATAGAAGTTGCGAAACAATGTACCGAGAACTTACTCGATGTACGGCCGCACTTCTATCAGGTTGTTGAAGATATACAATGAAATGGTCCGCCATTCTTCGTTATCCAAAGATACTGGATGTGAAACACTAGCTGGTGCAAGATTCCCTTTGAATAGGCTGAGGTTGGATCCACCCTTTTTAGGCTCGTCAGCATTGTACCGAGGCTTTGGATTATGCAAATGACGATTTTTGGCTTCGTAGTGTGCTGTTACGAAGTTTGCCGCCTCCTCTGTGATGAATGCCTCAGCCATCGATGCTTCAATTCTATGTTTATTTTTACATTTTTCTCGAAGCGTCTTCTGCATCCTCACAGTTGGGTAGCACCAACGACTTTGCACGGGCCCCCCCAATCTTGCCTCGACCGGGAGATGCAAAATCAAATGCTGCATTGGATTAAAGAAGCCCGGTGGAAAGATCTTCTCTAACTTGCAGATCAACTCCGGCGCCAACTCTTCCATTTCTTCTAGCACGCCAGGCGATAGTTCTTTCACACAAAGAACACGGAAGAAATAGCTGAGTTCTGCCAGTACTAGCCATTCATCCTCAGGGATGAAGCCACGCAACATCACCGGCATTACCCGCTCAATCCATATGTGCCAATCATGACTCTTGAGACCAAATATCTTCAGTTTATCAAGATTCGCTCCCCTCTTTAGATTCGCTGCATACCCATCGGGGAACATCAACTGCTGTTGCACCCACAAGATAATTTCCCTCATAGCTGGCCTTCCAAGATTGAACCATGCCTTTGGCTTCGTCCAGTTCTGCTTTCCTTTCGGTTCTTTCATGTTTTGTAACGGCCTATCACATAGCACCTCCAGATCGACTCTAGCCTTAGTATTATCCTTTGACTTCCCATCTATGCCGAACAATGTACCAAAAAGTGCCTCGGCGATATTCTTCTCAGTGTGCATCACGTTGATGTTGTGTGGGCAAAGGAGGTCTTTGAAGTAAGGCAGATCCCATAAGCATTTTTTGTGAGTCCACGCGTGCTTAGTATTATACCCCTTGAAGTACCCTGGACGTTGTGGATCTGGCTCGAGAGCGTTTAACTGATCCAGGGTCTGTTGGCCTGTCAATGCAGGTGGTGCAGAGTTTTTGACAACTCTACCCCTGATGAAGTTCTTCTTGTCTTTCCTGAACTTATGGTGAGGATCCAGGAACTGTCTATGCATGTCGAAGCAAGAAAACTTGCGACCGGCCTGAAGCCAAAGAAACTCAAGAGCTCCCTTGCATGTGGGGCACGGGAACCTTCCATGCACACACCAGCCAACGAATAGCGCATACGCCGGCAAGTCATGCGTCGAGTACATGTACCAGACACGCATTATGAAGTTCTGTTTGCTAAAGGCGTTGTATGTCTTGAACCCATTATCCCAGGCTTCTTGCAATTCGTCCTTAAGCGGCTACATGTACACATTCATATTTTTGCCCGGATAGTTGGGTCCTGGAATTATCAACGTCAGGAAAATGTTCTTTCTTTGCATAATCTGTCCGGGGGGAGATTGAGTAGAAAGACAAATACGGGCCAACAACTGTATTGGGCTGCCGTCGTACCAAACACACGGAACCCATCTATGCTGATGCCGACTCGAGGATGCCTCGGATCTGCCGCTTTGTCAGCATGTAATTCATCAAACTTTTTCCACGCAACACCATCTGATGTGTGTACCATCATCAGATTCCCATCTGCATCTAGTTCGGTTCTTTTGCCTGTTTTGTGCCATGTCATCTGTCTGGCCGTCTCTTCGACCATGAAAAGACGTTGAAGTCTTGGTACGATTGGCATATACCGAAGAACACTAACGGGGATTTTGGTCTGTGTCTTCTCACCCATACCGTTGTCTACCACAATATACCTGGAAGACTTGCAAATGGGACAATAGTTCAAGTCCGCATAGTCAAGCCTAAATAAGGCACATCCTTTCTCACAGGCATGTATCTTCTCATAGGGCATCTTCAGTGCATGGAGGATTTTGTCCGACTGGTACAGGTTTGCAGGCATTACATGGCCTTTGGGTAGAAAGCGTCCAAATACTGTCATAATTGCATCATAGCATTCTCTGCCCAAGTTGAACTGAGCCTTCAGAGCCATTACTTGTGAGATGGCATCCAACTGACAAAGCTCAGTGTGCTCGTGGAGCGGACGTTTCGAAGACTCCAACATTTCATTGAAGGCCTTTGCAGATTGCTCCATCTCCTCGTCCGAATCTCGAGCATCATCATAGCCTTGCACCATGTTTTCCATCCCGGTACCATGCTCGTCGGTGCGACGACGATCCACCTCAGCTCGGTCATGTTGGGCAGACTCACCATGAAATGTCCACACCGTATAATCGGGCGTAAAACCACTCTTCTGCAGGTGTTTGCCCATTTCAGCCTCTGTCTTCTTTTCCCAATTGCCGCACCGGAAACAGGGGCACCAGGTTTTCTTTTAGCCATTTGCAAATGCGGCTTGCACAAACCCCTTAGTTTTTGTGAACCATTCAGCGCTCCATTTGTTCTGACCAGTGTGACCGGTATACATCCAAGCACGGTCACTCATCTTGACTTTCAGAGCTACTGGACACACAACAATTATATATGTAATTCACCATGTATATATTCATTAGTTGATCTACTTTGTCAATTTTATTACGTCCATGCAACCTACACTCTAATAGGTAATGATAGGTCCTAATCCCACCCGTGTATGTGTAGATTGGGTTCATTTTCCCATGCTATGCTCCGGATCTGACGCAAAATTTCGGCAGCACCTCCCCGCTGTTCTCCTGATACACGTCTCTGCAATAAACAGAGAGGATGTGTACCCGGAGAACAACAGGGGAGGCACTGACGAAATATATGCGTCGGATCCGGAGCAAAGCATATGGGAAAACGAACCCAATCTACACATACTCGGGCTGTCCATGGATAGCGTTGGACAATTCGAAAGATCAAGGTTATAAATATGCAAATGCATGCATATTTATAACTATGACACATATTTATAACGGAAGACACATATTGGTTACGCATACTGATGATTCAAGACACATATATAGCTACCAATCAAGTTTCATCGGAATAGATCAAATAATTAATGGGGGAGGAGGACTTGTCATTTGTGCTCACCCACGAACGAAGGGGCAGAGCTCGTCAGACGCACGGCGAGGTCGTCGAACACCAAACCTCGCAGCGATGAAACAACTGCACATTTAAAACTACACGATCAACACAATTATATATGATGTTTTTCATAACAAAATCGAAAAATATACGACCTAACTAATAATTCACAAATATATGACCCCGTCGGCCTCTGGAAGTCCAAAGAACACCTTTTCGGGAGGTGTCAGTGGTCGGGGTGTCCTGTCGGTGTCGGGGAGCCGTGTCGGGGTCGGGGTGCTGTTTCGGGGTCGGGGGGTCGGGGTGTCGTGTCGATGTCGGGGTAGTGCCGTGTCGGTGTCGGGGTGTTGTTTCGGGGTCGGGGTGTGGTGTCGGGGTCAGGGTGTCGGGTCAGGCTCGGGGTCGGGGTGTCGGGTCAGGCTCGGGGGGTCGGGGTGTCGGGGTCGGGGTCGGGGTCGGGGTCGGGGTGTCGGGGTCGGGGTGTCGGGTCAGGCCCGGGGTCGGGTGTCGGGGTCGGGGTCGGGGTCTCGGGGTCGGGGTCTCGGGTCGGGGTGCCGGGTCGGGGTCGGGGTGCCGTGTCGGTGTCGGGGTCGGGGTATCGGGACAGCCCGGGGTCGGGGTCTCGGGGTCGGGGTGTCGGGTTGGGTGCCGGGTCGGGGTCAGGGTCTCGGGGTCGGGGTGTCGGGTCAGGCTCGGGTCGGGGTCTCGGGGTCGGGGTGTCTGGTCGGGGTGCCGAGTCGGGGTCGTGGTGCCGTGTCGGTGTCGGGGTAAGGGTGGGTGTGGTGTCAGGGTGTCGGTGTCGGGGTGTCGTGTCGGTGTCGGGGTCGGGGTCTCGGGGTCGGGGTGTCGGGTCGGGGTCGGGGTGCCGGGTCGGTGTCGGGGTCGTGGTGTCGGGTCAGGCTCGGGGTCGGGGTGTCGGGGTCGGGGTCGGGGTCGGGGTGTCGGGGTCGGGGTCTCGGGTCGGGGTGCCGGGTCGGGGTCGGGGTGCCGTGTCGGTGTCGGGGTCGGGGTGTCGGGACAGCCCGGGGTCGGGGTCTCGGGGTCGGGGTGTCGGGTTGGGTGCCGGGTCGGGGTCAGGGTCTCGGGGTCGGGGTGTCGGGTCAGGCTCGGGGTCGGGGTCTCGGGGTCGGGGTGTCTGGTCGGGGTGCCGAGTCGGGGTCGTGGTGCCGTGTCGGTGTCGGGGTAAGGGTGGGTGTGCTGTCAGGGTGTCGATGTCGGGGTGTCGTGTCGGTGTCGGGGTCGGGGTCTCGGGGTCGGGGTGCCGGGTCGGGGTCGGGGTGCCGGGTCGGTGTCGGGGTCGTGGTGTCGGGTCAGGCTCAGGGTCGGGGTGTCGGGGTCGGGGTCGGGGTCGGGGTGTCGGGGTCGGGGTCTAGGGGTCGGGGTGTCGTGTCGGGGTGCCGGGTCGGGGTCGGGGTGCCATGCTGGGTCGGGTTTTTTTCCCCTTTTTTCCTTTTCTTCTTCTTCCTATTCTTCCTTTTCTTCCTTTTCTTCCTTTTTTTCCTTCTTCTTCTTCTTCTTCTTCTTCTTCTTCTTCCTCCTTTCCTTTTTCCTCTTCTTCTTCTCCTCCTCTCCTCTTTCTTCTTCTTCTTCTTCTTCCTCTTCTTCTTTTTTCTTCTCCTCCTCCTCTTCTTCTTCTTCCTTTCCTTTTTCCTCTTCTTCTTCACCTCCTCTCTTCTTTTTCTCTTCTTCTTCTTCTTTCCTCAAACTAAACTAAACCTAAAACTAAACCTGCAACTAAAACTAAAACTAAAACTAAAATTAAATGTAAAGTAAACATAAACCTAAAACTAATAAAACAGAAAAAAAAGGAAAAAACTAAATCTAAACCTAAAACTAAACTAAAACTAAACCTAAAACTAAAACTAAAACTAAATCTAAACTAAAACTAAAAAGGAAAAAACAGAAAAAAAGGAGGGGGGCTCACCTGGGGCAGGGCCGATGGAGGAGGGGGGCGGGGCGGTGGAGGAGGCCCCCGGTGGAGGAGCTGGCCGGGGCGCGAGGGCTTCCTGGGTCGGCGGGGGGCCGGGCCCGGGGCGGGGGGCGGGGCGCCGGGGCGCCGGGGCGCCGGGGGGCCGGGGCGGGGGGGGGGGCGACGGGGCGGGGGGGCGGTGGGGGGCCGGGGCGGTGGGGCGACGGGGCGGCGGGGGCGACGGGTGGAGGGGCGACGGCGCCGGGCGGCAGTGGCGACGGGGCAGGGGGTCGGTGGGGCGGCGGGTGGTGGGGCGACCGGGCGGCGGCGAGTGGTGGGGGCGGCGGCGCGCGGCGGGCGGCGGCGGCGGCGGTGGGGTGGGAAGTGGTGGTGGGGCGCGTCGGCGAGGAGAGAACAGAGAGTAACGGGCGGGGGGGGGGGGGTACGGGCCGTTAGGTAGTGTCCTCTTTGCTGTCCGCCTATCTTTGCCGTCCGCCCTTTTGCCTCTTTGTCGTCTGCTGGCAGACGGCAAAGAGGTGGGCCGTTAACTTTTTTCCAAACGGGCGGGGGGTGGGGGCCACCTCTCTCTTTGCCGTCTGCCAGCGGACGGCAAAGATTCTTTGCCGTCTGCTGGCAGACGGCAAAGAGCTCGCGGACGGCAAAGAGCTTCTTTGCTGTCTGCTTTTGGGTAGCTAATGGCAAAGAGCTTCTTTGCCGTCCGCTAGCTGACGGCAAAGAGCTGGCAGATGGCAAAGTAGCTGATTCTAGTAGTGCGTATCAGGACCTTAAACATGCTTATTGGTGGACCCGAATGAAGCGCAAGATCGCTCAATTCGTGAATGAATATGATGTCTGCAGAAGAGTGAAGGCAGAAAACCAAAGGCCAGCAGGTCTCCTCCAACCTCTTGGCATTCCAGAATGGAAGTTTGACCACATTGAAATGGACTTCGTGACTGGGTTTCCTAAGTCCAAGCGTGGCAATGATACTATATTCGTTGTCATCGACAAACTCACCAAAGTGGCACATTTTCTGCCTATCAAAGAGTCAATCACTGCAGCTCAATTGGCGGAACTCTATACCTCTCGAATTGTCCCTCTGCACGGTATTCCGCAAGTGATCTCTTCAGACAACGGCAGCATCTTTACATCCAAGTTTTAGGATTCTTTTCAGAAGGCCATGGGCACCAACATCCACTTCAGCACAGCTTTCCATCCTCAAACAAGCGGTCAAGTCGAGCGTGTCAACCAGATTCTTGAAGATACGCTCAGTGCTTGTGTGATCTCCTTCGGCATGAAGTGGGAGGATTGTCTTCCTTATGCTGAATTCTCCTACAATAACAGTTTTCAAGCAAGTTCGGGCAAGGCCCCTTTTGAAGTTCTGTATGGCAGGAAGTGTCGTACCCCTCTCAACTGGTCCGAACCGGTGAACGTCAGCTTTTGGGTAATGACTTAATCACAGTAGCAGAAGAAATGTGCAAAGTCATTCGTGATAACCTCAAAGCAGCCCAATCCCGCCAGAAGAGCTACTATGATAGTAAGCACCATGATTTGGCTTTTGAGATCGAAGATCATGTCTACCTCCGCGTCTCTCCTATGAATGCTACTCGTCGCTTCGGTATCAAAGGGAAGCTTGCCCCTAGATGCGTGGGACCTTTCAAGATTGTCAGCAAGAGAGGCGACCTCGCCTATCAACTTGAGCTTCCTTCAAACTTTGCAAATGTTCATGACATGTACCATGTCTCTCAGCTTCGAAAGTGCTTCAAGACTCCTGACCGCACCGTCAACTTCGAGGACATTGAGCTCCAACAAGATCTCTCCTATCGTGAGCACCCAGTTGCTATTCTTGAAGAGATGGAACGCAAGACTCGCAACAAGTCAATCAAATTTCTCAAAGTGAACTGGTCACACCATTCCGACCGTGAAGCTACCTGGGAACGCGAGGATCACCTCCATTACGAGTACCCAGCGTTCTTTCAGTCCTAGATCTCGGGACGAGATCCTTTCGTAGTGGTGGAGTGTTGTAACACCCCGGATGTAACTTTGCCTATTTGTACTCCAACTCTTGCCGTTTCCGGCGTTAAGTTATATTTATTCCCTCGGGTTCGGGTTTTGTCTCCGTGTGTTGTTATCGTTGTCATGCATCTCATGTCATGTCATCATGTGCATTGCATCTGCATACGTGTTGCGTGCGATCCAGATCTGGATCGGGGTGAAAAGTAAAACCCTAGATCGCGCGGGGTAAATTTCGTCTAAGTCCCGAAATTCTTGATCCATATGCCCATGTTCGCGGCTCCGTAACATTGCATTCGTAGCTCCGATTCATGCATATAGCATATCAAAATGTTCACCTCAGAGAGTACATCATTTCATTCCATTGAATTATTTTCATTTGAGCTCATCTTGATGCTCGAAATGCTGTTAGAAGAAGGCTAATTGAGTTAATTGTCAGATCTGCTACTCCGTTTAGCACTTTTGTCATTTTTGCCATGATTAATGTGTGCATGCTATGCCCGTGAGTTCTACATGTGTTTTGTTAAGGGTTTTGTCATCTTTCCAGAGGTGCAACCCATGTATTTTTAGGGTGTGTGTGGTGACTTGTGCAAGCTTGCAAAGTGGTGCACTTGCTAATTCTGTTTTCAAGGACTTAGTAATTTCACCAAGTCCTGGAGCTGTTCATCTCATGATGCCATATGTTCATGTTGTTTCCTAGGGATCCGTGCCTCTTTTGAGGATGATCAGTAAGGGAGTTTTGTTAATATTGTAGTGCTCTATCTATCCATGTCTTTGTTTGAAATTATGGAGCAACCTAGCTTGAGTCAATCGAGCTCTACTTTTGCTTCGTTGCAAATCTGGGCAGATCGTCAACTTGTTTGCGATTTTGCCGATGTTATTGTAGTTGATCCGTGCATGCTATGCCATTGTTCTTGCCATGTATAGCTTGAATTTTGTGCCTTCTTGATGGATGTATGCTTGTCTTGCCATGACTTGCTCTGTAGTGAGTGCATCGAGCTCATAAACATGGCTACTTGAGTTATATTTCAGCATGTGTCAGTTTTTGCTATGTTCACATGCTTGCAATTGTTTTTTCTGATCCCTTTTGGCTCAAGGTCACTAAGGGACTTTTGTTAAGCTTGTTGAGTAGCTCCATGCCATGTCTTTCTTTGTCATTTTCAGGTCCTGTAGCATGTTGTTTTGTTGCTCCGAAGAGGGCTATATGATCTGAAATTCCAGACAAGTGTTAATTTCACTAAGTCTGAGATCTGTTTTACCATTTGCGTTTTTGCCATGCTTGTTTGAACCTCCTAATGGATGATTTGGCCGTAGCTCAGTGCTAGACTTTTGTTAAGCATCTTGTGTGCATCCCTGCCATATATTTTGTTGTCATGTTTGGGTGCTGTAGCATGTTCATTTCGTTGCATTTAGATGCCTACTTGCTGCAAATCGCAGACCGGTGTCATTTTTGAATCGCTTGCCATTTCCAAACCATAACTCCGATTCTGGCGTTCTTTATATCGTTTTCAAGCGATTTCATCTCATCTTTCTAGTGGCACACTTGGATTTCCAAGTTGAGGCCAGGTTCATGCATTTCCTGTCATATCTTGCATTTGGCATCCCGCATCGCATCCCGCATAGCATATCATCATTTCATCATATTGCTTGTTCTTGCACGTGGTTGATTGTATCCTTATTGCTTGTTTGTCTTGTTTGGGTAGAGCCAGGAGACAAGTTCGCTAACGAGGAGCCCGTTGAGTTTGCTTTCGAGGATCCAGTCAACTCTGACAACTGTGCAGGCAAGATATCATACCCTCGAAATCACTACTATCTTTGCTATGCTAGTTTGCTCGCTCTTTTGCTATGCCATTGCTACGATGCCTACCACTTGCTTGCAAGCCTCCCAAATTGCCATGTCAAACCTCTAACCCACCATTGTCCTAGCAAACCGTTGATTGGCTATGTTACCGCTTTGCTCAGCCCCTCTTATAGCGTTGCTAGTTGCAGGTGAAGATTGGAGGCCATTCCTTGTTGGGACATTTATTTACTTGTTGGGATATCATTATTTTGCCATGTTATCTTAATGCATCTATATACTTGGTTAAGGGTGGAAGGCTCGGCCTCTCGCCTAGTGTTTTGTTCCACTCTTGCCGCCCTAGTTTCCGTCATATCGGTGTTATGTTCCCGGATTTTGCGTTCCTTACGCGGTTGGGTTATAATGGGAACCCCTTGATAGTTCGCCTTGCTTATAGCTTTTCCAGCAATGCCCAACCTTGGTTTTACCATTCGCCACCTAGCCTCTTTTTCCCTTGGGTTACAGGAGCCCAAGGGTCATCTTATTTTAAACCCCCCCCGGGCCAGTGCTCCCTCTGAGTGTTGGTCCGAACCGGGCAGCCTGCGGGGCCACCTCGGGGAAACTCGAGGGTTGGTTTTACTCGTAGCTTGACCTATCTAAGTGTGCCCTGAGAACGAGATATGTGCAGCTCCTATCGGGATTTGTCGGCACATTCGGGCGGTGTTGCTGGTCTTGTTTTAACCTGTCGAAGTGTCTTGAATTACCGAGATACCGAGTCTGATCGGAACGTCTTGGGAGGAGGTCTATTCCTTCATTGACCGTGAGAGCTTGTCATGGGCTAAGTTGGGACTCCCCTGCAGGGATTGAACTTTCGAAAGCCGTGCCCGCGGTTATGGGCAGATGGGAATTTGTTAATGTCCGGTTGTAGATAACTTGAACCTTAATTTAATTAAAATGGATCAACTGAGTGTGTTACTGTGATGGCCTCTTCTCGGCGGAGTCCGGGAAGTGGACACGGTGTTGGAGTAATGTTTGCGCAGGTTGCTCTCTAGTTTCTCGCTCGTGCTTTGCCTTCTCTTCTCGCTCTCTTTTGCGAATAAGTTAGCCACCATATATGCTAGTCGCTCGCTGCAGCTCCACTTATATTTACCTTGCCTTACCTACAAGCTTAAATAGTCTTGATCGCGAGGGTGCGAGATTGCTGAGTCCCTGTGGCTCACAGATTACTATTACACCAGATGCAGGGCCTGATGATTCCGCTCCAGGAGACGCGTATGAGCTCAAGTGGGAGTTAGACGAAGACTCTCAACGTTACTATGTTTCCTTTCCCGATGATCAGTAGTGGTGCCCAGTTGGGGGTGAACGGGACCGTTGTCGCATGTTGGGTTCTCTTTTATTTTGGCGCCGTAGTCGGGCCATGAGTGTTTGGATGATGTAATGTTGTTTATGTACTTGATTAACGTGGCGAGTGTAAGCCAACTATGTTATCTCCCCCTTTGTTGTTCATATTACATGGGATGTTGTGAAGATTGCCTAACTTGCGACATATGCCTTCAATGCGATTATGTCTCTAAGTCGTGCCTCGACACGTGGGAGCTATAGTCGCATCGAGGGTGTTACACCGCTCTTGGGTATTTGATACCAGATCGGTTGTTCACATTTGAAACTCGATGCAGGGGCTGGTAAGAACTAGGCGTGTGGCACAAGGGGAGATTGACATCAGGGTCGGCAACAAAGCAAGAGTTGCTACGTTGGAGGTCGGCACGATGCAGCTCCAGCTTCCTTCTGGATTTATTTTGGAATTGAATAATTGTTATCACATTCCTGCACTTAGTCGGAACATTATTTTTGCCTCATTCTTGATGAGTCAGAGTTATGAATTCAATTTAAAGGACAATGGTTGTTCGATTTATTTGAATGGTATGTTCCACGGCTATGCACCCATTGTTGATGGGTTATTTATATTGAATCTAGAACAAGAACCGGTCTATAACGTGAACGTCAAGAGGCATAAGCCTAATGAGATAAATCCGACATACTTCTGGCATTGTCGGCTTGGAACACATTAGTCTGAAACGCATGAAGAAGCTCCATGATGATGGACTCCTAACTTCGACCGACTTTGGGTCGTTCGAGACATGCGAATCATGCTTGCTCAGCAAGATGACTAAATCTCCTTTCGTAAAGAGTTGTGAGAGGGCATTCAAACTGTTGGAACTGATACACAGTGATGTGTGCGGACCAATGAGCACAACTGCCAGAGGTGGCTATCAGTACTTCGTGACTTTTACCGACGACTTGAGTAGATATGGATATATCTATTTGATGAGGCACAAGTTGGAAACTTTTGAAAAGTTCAAAGAGTTTCAAAATGAGGTTGAGAATCAACTCGGCAAGACCATAAAACTTCTATGATCTGATCGTGGAGGTGAGCACATGACCCAGGAGTTTGATGACCATCTCAAAAGCAGAGGTATAGTACCTCAGCTCATACCTCCAGGTACGCCACAGAGAAATGGTGTATCGGAAGAGAGGAATCGTACCATGTTGTACATGGTTCGATCTATGATGAGAAAATTGGATTTACCCTTATCATTCTGGGGATACGCTCTAGAAACTGCAGCTTTCACACTTAAGAGGGTACCATCAAAATTCATAGACAAGACACCACATGAGATGTGGACCGAGAAGAGTCCTAGTTTGTCTTTTCTAAAGATTTGGGGTTGTGAAGCATTTTTCAAGAAACTTATGTTAGACAAGCTTACACCCAAATTTGATAAATGCATATTCGTGGGATATCCGAGGGAAACCCTTGGGATATAGCTTCTACAACTGGGAAGAGAAGAAAGTGTTTGTTGCTCAGAACGGCGTTTCCCTTGAGAAAGAGTTTCTCAGTCGGGAGGCCAATGGGAGGACAGTCCGACTCGAAGAAATTCGAGGACCACTCGGGGACAGCTCAGCTGGTGATCAGATCATACCGGAGTCAATCAGGGAACCCGTAGTGGAAGCGGCACCGGAACCACGGAGGTCGGAAAGATTGCGCAGAGTGTGTGATGTATTCTTGCTAGAAAGTGACGAGCCGGCTACATATGCGGAAGCGATGGTGAGCCCAGATTCCGAGGCATGGCTGGAGGCCATGAGATCTGAGTTAAAGTCCATGGATGAGAATCAAGTATGGGACTTGGTGGATCCGCCGCCTGGCATAATAGCCATTGGTTGCAAATGGGTCTTTAAGAAGAAAACCGATGTGGATGGAAATGTTCAGATCCACAAAGCTCGGCTTGTCGTTAAGGGTTATGGACAATTTCAAGGAATTGACTACGACGAGACTTACTCGCCGGTAGCGATGCTGAAGTCGATGACGATCGTACTAGCTATAGCTGCATATTTTGATTACGAGATATGGCAGATGGATGTCAAGATGGCTTTCCTTCACGGAAATTTAACCGAGGACGTGTATATGATACAGCCCGAGGGTTTTGTCGATCCCACTAGCACTAGTAAAGTATGCAAGCTCAAGAGATCCATTTATGGGTTGAGGCAAGCATCTCGGAGCTGGAACATTCATTTTGATGAGGTCTTCACTGGTTTTGGCTTCATCAAAAGCGAAGAGGACTCTTGTTTATACAAGAAGTTAAGTGGGAGCTCGATAGTGTTTTTGATCTTGTATGTGGATGACATACTACTGATCGGAAATGATATTTCGATGCTGAACTCGGTCAAGGAGTCATTGAATAGCAAGTTTTCGATGAAGGACCTCGGTGAGGCAATGTACATTTTAGGCATTAAGATCTATAGAGATAGATCAAGGAGGCTGCTCGGCTTAAGCCAGAGCACGTACATAGATAAAGTGTTGAAGCGGTTCAACATGAGTGAGGCAAAGAAAGGGTTCTAGCCACTCTCACATGGTATAAGGCTAAGCGAGACTCAGAGTCCTTCGACATCTGATGAACGAAGCAGGATGAGTAGGATTCCGTATGCCTCGACAATCGGATCCATCATGTATGCCATGATATGTACGCGGCCCGATGTTGCTTTTGCAGTAAGCCCAACAAGTAGATACCAGACCAACCCAGGTGAGAGTCACTGGGCAGTGGTAAAGACTATTTTGAAGTACCACTTGCCAAACGGACTCTTGACATGGTGATGTCCATGGGATGCTCCGCATCACACATGCTTGTGCCCATGCTTGGCGGAGCAGAGGAAGCGGAGATACAAGACTACTAGAGCCGTGCTCAAGGCCAGAAGGCATGAAGAGCAAAGGGGCGAGGTAAAACTCCCTCGACAATGCCCTTGCCAGGGTGGCCTTCACGGCCTCGGCAAGTGCCTTATCGGGGCAACGTGCCCAATACCAACAAGGCTGCCACCCTTGAGTCTAAGAGTTCCGACGCCGTCAACCACATCGGAACCAAGGCTTGGGAGGCGTCTCCATGGTGGCATGCAGACCTTTGTCAAGACAAAGGGCCTGCGAGGCCTAGATAGGAACAAAGAAACAAGACAACAGCAAGGCTCCTTGCCGAGGATGCCCACGAGGGCCTGGCAAAGCTCCTGCCAAAGATACCCACGAGGCCCCGACAAGACTCTTGCCGAGGGTGCCCACAAGGCCCCGGCAAGACCCTTGCCGAGAAGATCAGCAAGACCACGGCAAGGCCTTGCCGCCCCATCGTCACCCCAGCTCAACGGTTGACCCACCAACTAGACAGGTACCCATGTGGCAGTACGTGGGTCCCAGGCCAACTATTCACGCACCTATGTGGTGGCATGCAGATCTTCGTGAAGACCCTGCCACCACGCCAGCTTAGCAGCCTCCCAACCTACATGGCACTGCATGCCTCATTGGCCTAGACGCGTGTCGGAGCAAGGCGAAGTGGCGACGAATGGGACGGGCTTCGTTGCTGTCCCCGATAAAGCACAAGGACACCTAAGTAGCGTATTTAATGTGTTTTGTCTCGTAATGTCAGGCGATAAACACGACTACTGTACAACTTTCCACCTCCTGTGTGCCATTGTGGCAGTCCCTTTGGCTATAAAAGGAGTCCGCGGTGTACTATTAGAGGATTCGGACTTTTTGGACGCTGCACACTTTGTAGCTAGTCGAAGAATACCAGATAAATAGAAACCAGCAGGAGTAGGGTATTACGCATCACTTACGGGCCGAACCTGGATAAACTCCCCCCGCGTTGATCTTCTAAACCCGCTCTTTTTATAGCCCACGCCCCAGCAACCGTAGTAGGGATTCTCTGTGATCCCATAGGTGTCGTTCCTAAACCTTCCGACAATTAAGTTCATGGAGAAACAGAGTAATGCAATAAGAACGATGACATGATGTAGACAAGATCTATTTATGTAGAAATAGACCCCATCGTTTTATCCTTAGTACCAATGATACATATGTGTCAGTTCCCCTTCTGTCACTAGGATCAAGCACCGTAAGATCGAACCCACTACAAAGCACATCTTCCCATTGCAAGATAAATAGATCAAGTTGGCCAAACAAAACCCAAATACCGGAGAAGAAATACGAGGCTATAAGTAATCATGCATGTAGGAGATCAAAGAAACTCAAATAACTTTCATGGATAAGAAGAGATAGATCTGATCATAAACTCAAAGTTCATTGGATCCCAACAAACACACCGCAAAAGAGTTACATCATATGGATCTCCAAGAGACCATTGTATTGAGAATCAAACGAGAGAGAGAGAGAGGAAGCCATCTAGCTACTAACTACGGACCCGAAGGTCTACAAAGAACTACTCATGCATCATCGGAGAGGCACCAATGGAGGTGGTAAACCACTCCGTGATGGTGTCTAGATTGGATCTAGTGGTTATGGACTCTGCTGCGGCTGGAATTGATTTTCGTCGACTCCCCTAGGGTTTTTGGAATATTGGGGTATTTATAGAGCAAAGAGGCGGTCCGGGGCACCCGAGGTGGGCACAACCCACCAAGGCGCGCTTGGGCCTCCAGGCGCGCCCTGGTGGGTTGTGCGCCCCTCAGAGCACCCCCAGGCGCTTCTCTGGCCCATTGGATGTCTTCTGGTCCAAAAGATCCACAAAAACTTTCGCTGAGCTTGGATTGCATTTGGTATTGATTACCTGTGATGTAAAAAACATGCAAAAAATAGCAACTGGCACTTGGCACTTGGCACTATGTCAATAGGTTAGTACCAAAAAATGACATAAAATGATTATAAAACATCCAATAATGATAATATAACAGCATGGAACAATCAAAAATTATAGATACGTTGGAGACGTATCAGTATCCCCAAGCTTAATTCCTGCTCGTCCTCGACTAGGTAAATGATAAAAACAGAATTTTTGATGTGGAATGCTGCCTAACATGTCATCTCATATTCTTTTCTTTATAGCATGGACATTTGGACTCTTATATTGTTCAAAGCAATAGTCTAGTTTTGACATGATAATTTAGATACTCAAGCATACCAACAGGCAACCATGTCTTTCAAAATATCAACACTAAAATAAGTTATCCCTAGCCCATCATGCTCAGTCATTGATCCATTCATGAATAACACTCGCATATTAACTACACTAAATGCTCAAGTACAATCATAGTGCCCCCTAGTTGGTGCTTTTATGAGAAAGGATGTAGACTCAAATTAAAAATAGAAATTGCATAAAGTAAAAGAAAGGCCCTTCAAAGAGGGAAGTAGGGATTTGTAGAGGTGTTAGAGCTCAAAGAAAAAGTAGAGAGATAAAAACATTTTGAGAGGCATACTTTTCCCACCAACGAAAATGACTTAGAGTTCCCAACACTTTCCATGCTATATATATCATAGGCGGTTCCCAAACAGAAATTAAAGTTTATTCCTTTTTCCACCATACTCCCACTTTCCATGTCTAACGCTTTCCAAGGAATTTATTATTTGACAACATAAAGTAAATTCATTTTTCATTTCGGGACTAGGCATCCCTAATACCTTGGCCTTACTCTCGTGCAATGACAAGTGAATAAACACTTATCGTGAGAATAACACATCTAGCATGGAAAATATTAGCCACCCCTCACCACCTCACGAGCGGTACGAGCACACAAAAGAGAAATTTATTTTGAATATTAGAGATGGCACATACAAATTTGCTAAGAACGACAAAAGAATACCACATATAGGTAGATATAGTGCACTCATATGGAAAAACTGGTTCAAAGGATTTTGTATGCATAAGTAGTGATCATACTTAATGCAAAATGAAGGCTAGCAAAAGATTGGGAAGCGACCAACCAAGAAACGAATAATCTCATTAGCGAGCATTAAGCATAATTAACACCGAATAATGCACCACAAGTAGGATGTAGTTTCATTATATAACAATTGACTTCCGTGCTTGCATAGGGAATCACAAACCTTAGCACCAATATTCTTACTAAAGCATAATGACTCATAAACATGACTCACATATCACATCATCATATCTCAAAACTTTTACAAGGAATCAAGTTTATTTTGTCCAATGATCTTCATGAATGTTTTTATTATATCCTTGTTGGATATCTACTTTGGGACTAATTATCATGTGTTGCTTTTGATAAGCTCAAACAAATATAAGTGAAGATCATGATCATAATATTTCTTTCTCTCAAATTAATTTAAGTGAAGCAAGAGAGAATTTCTTGAAAATTTTACTAACTCTCAAATAAATCTATGTGAAGCAAGAGAGCATTTCTTCAAAAATAACAAAGCACACCGTGCTCAAAAAAAGATATAAGTGAAGCACTAGAGCAAATGCATAGCTCATAAAAATTTAAGTGAAGCATAGAGAGCAATTCTAATAGGTCATGGCATAACTTTGGCTCTCTCAAATAGGTGTGTCCAGCAAGGAATCAAGAATTAAAACAGAAAGCAAAACAAGAAAGGCTCATATCATACAAGACGCTCCAAGCAAAACACATAGTATGTGACGAATAAAAATATAGCTTCGAGTAAAGTACCGATGGTCGTTAGAAGAAAGAGGGGATGCAACTCGGGGCATCCCCAAGCTTAGTTGCTTGCTTCTCTTTGGATAATAACCTGGGGTGCCATGGGCATCCCCAGGCTTAGGCTCTTCTTACTCCTTATTCTTTCATCCATCATAAGATAACCCAAAACTTGAAAACTTCAAGCACACAAAACTCAACAAAACCTTTGTGAGATCCGTTGGTATAAGAAAATAAATCACTACTATAAGTGCTATTGCTAACCAATTCATATTTTATTCCTGCATTATATCTACTGTATTCCAACTTTTATATGGCAAAAACTCATCAAAGAAAGCCATAGAATCATCAAAGCAAGAACACAATGCAAAGAAAATAGAATCTATCAAAAATAGAACATTCTGCAGCAATCTGGATATTTCGAATACTTCAGTAACTCCAAAAATCTTACGACATTAGGAAAACCTGAGCAATTTGTATATTAATCTTCTGAAAAAAGAATTTATATTTTATCCCAGTCTGGTTAACAATAAGAATTGTTTTCATGAGCGCAAAAGTTTGTGTTTTTTAGCAAGATCAAACAACTATCACCCAAGAAGATCCTAAAGGCTTTACTTGGCACAAACACTAATTAAAACATAAAAAACACAATCGTAATAGTAGCATAATTGTGCTAACACTCAAGAATAGGAAGCAAAAATCAAAGATAAATTTTATTCATTGGGTTGCCTCCCAACAAGCGCTATCGTTTTACACCCTTAGCTAGGCATAAAGCAAGGGATC